>NC_046287.1:36859166-37228333 GCF_004115265.2 Rhinolophus ferrumequinum
AATATTGTGTGTATAGTTTTTTATTTATTTATTTATTTCTATTGATTTAGTGATTTAGAGCCAAGAATGAAGTCTAAATCCACTGGGTCCCCAGACCCTGCACTTATCAGCTCTCCCAAACCTTTAGCTATATAAATATCTATGTATGTAGCTACCCACATATGCAATTATATAAATCTGCACAATAAAATGAGAAAAACTCAGTGTGGTTTAATTTTAAGGTTAAGATAATCATACACATTGTGTATGTGACCACAAATGTGATGGAATATGTAAATGTAGATATTCACTATATATGAGAATATTTAGTCACTAAATACAGTATATATGGCTATGCACCACACACACACACAAACACACACACACACACAAACTCGTATATCATAAATATCAACTACTATAAACCTACCTTCTGGAAAGTACACTGACAGACTGAAGAATTAATTTTTGTATTGTGTTCTATACTGAAAAATAGAGCAATCAGTAAGAATCCTGTCTCATGTCTAAATAAAACTTAAATTGGTTTTGATGCCATACTATGAACATTTGTCATTGAAGATACCAATTTTTTTGAGGGGGTGGCATTCTGGTTCATTGAATACTTATGTAGTGATACTTCTTTGACATTCCTCTGAAAAGCATGTTTATTTTTTCATATAGACTTTACTTGTACTCAGTATTTTGTTTAAAAAAAAATCTGAAAAAAAATGGATCTATTAGTACTGGTTCGATGTATCAGTTGTGGATGTTGAAACTAACAAATAACTGTAACCCAAACTTTATAAACATGCAACTTTTCAGAGGCTGTATTCGACCAGATAGGAGATTACATAGTATCCACATGGTAATTAAGTCTTAATGTCTTCTGGTAATGCAGATATTTCTTATAAGCAAAGTTACTCATTGGCATTCCCTTAAATAAGCCATAAAGTACATTCAGGGACATCTACCAACAAGTCTGTCACAACTGATGTTTCCACCAGCAACAGAACAGATCACAGCTTTATGGCTGAGCTCACTATGAAGTAACTTGTGTGTAGGAGGCATGCACAAAATAATTTCCACTGTATCTATAAATACTGGAATCACACTCATAAAAGTGAGAATGTCACACTATGAGACAGGGAACTGAGTTGAACTAAGGCAAACCCATGTTAACATCTTCAATCTTATTTTCATTCAATGGTATATGTTCATTGAATAAAATAATCCAGAAATCCCTTTAAGTACATTACTATTACTGTTACATTACTGTGTTCTTTCCTCTATCCCTTTTTTCATTCTTCCTTTTGGCCTATGTCTCTTGTTTCTTAGCATACATCATAAACACATGTAGATTAAGTGTATGACTCAGCTGTTTTATTTTAAAAAAATAGTCTATGATGCATACAGACCAATTTTTAATTAAGTGATTTATTTTTCTTTCTCTTTCTTTCTTTCTTTCTTTCTTTCTTTCTTTCTTTCTTTCTTTCTTTCTTTCTTTCTTTCTTTCTTTCTTTCTTTCTTTCTTTCTTTTTTGTTTCTTTTACCTGGGTGGTACCTAATCAACTGAACATTGAGTTCCATCATTGTCATGTGGTAAAATAGATTTATAGTACTTAAATCTGCATTTAAGGACAACAAATTATGTTTTTCGTCAATCAGCACTTAAAGAAGATTTTAATGAACTAAGAACACATGGTTTATGCATCAATATTTTTCTGCAGTGTTACTTCTCTTTCTACCAACACTTTCCACAATGGGCAAGGAGGCAGCTGGGACATAAACATTAGGGGATACAACAAATGCTGAGAAAGATAATTGAAAACATTATCTTCACAGACCATATCATAGGGCAGGTTTGTGATGATTTCACTAAAGCTGCCTTATTATTTTCCTCTCTACTAAGTCCTTCACAGAACTTGTTTCAACACATTTCAAAGCCTATGAGCTGACAGGAAATTACAAGACACAGGGGATATTCACTTATTTTTTTTTCCCATGTGTTTGTGTCTTTTTCAGCTGTTTTTTGTTTGTTTTTTCTTGTAACCAATTTCTAGTTTCACACCGATGGGGTCAGAGAAGATGCTTGATATAATTTCAATCTTCTTAAATTTATCGAGACTTGTTTTATGGCCTAACACATGATTTATCTTGAAAATGTTCCATGTGTACTTGAAAAGAATGTATGTTTTACTGCTTTGGATTGAAATGCTCTGAAATTATCAATTAAATCCATCTGGTCTAGTGTGTCATTTAAGGCTGCTGTTTCCTTGTTGATTTTCTGTCTAATAGATCTCCTTCTTGTCAAAGGGATGTTAATATCCCCTACTATGATTGTATTACTGTTGTTCTCTCCCTTTATGTTACTCAATATTTGCTTTATATATTTAGGTGTTCCCATATTCAGTGCATGAATGTTTACAAGGGTTATAGCTTCTTAATTGATTGATCTCTTTATCGTTATGTAATGCCCCCTTTGTCTTTTATTGTAGCCTTTGTTTTAAACTCTGTTTTGTTTGATATAAGAATTGCTACTCCAGCTTTTTTTGTTTCTATTTGCATGAAATATCTTTTTCTATCCCATTGTTTTCAGCCTGTGTGTGTCTTTTGATCTGAAGTGAGTCTCCTGTAAACAGCACATGTATGAGTCTTGTTTTCTTATCTATTCAGCTACCCTATATCTTTTGATTGGAGCATTTAATCCATTTACATTTAAAGTGATTTTTGATAGATAGCTATTGCCGTTTTATTAATCTTTATATTCTTCTTTTGCCCCTACTTCATCTTCTTAAAGAAGTCCCTTTAACATTTCTTGTAATACTGGTTTGGTGGTGATGAATTCCTTTAGCTTTTCCTTGTCTGGGAAGCTCTTTATCTCTCCAATTTTAAATTATAGCCTCACTGGGTAGAGTAGTCTTGGTTGTAGATCCCTACTTTTCATCAATTTGAATATTTCATGCCAGTCCCTTCTTTCCCGCAAAATTTCTGTTGAGAAATCAATTTACAATCTTATGGGAGCTCCCTTGTAAGTAACTAATTGCCTTTCTCTTGCTGCTTTTAGGATTCTCTCGTTGTCTTTAACCTTTGCCACTTTAATTATAATGTGTCTTGTTGTGGGCCTGTGTGCGTTCATCTTCTTTAGGACTCTCTTCTCTTCCTGGGCTTGCATGTCTATTTCCTTCTTGAGGTTAGAAAAGTTTCCAGTCTTTATTTCTTCAAATATGTTCTCAATCCTTTGTTTTCTCTCTTCTCCTTCTGGTTCTCTTATGATTTGAATAGTGTTATGCTTAATGTTGTCCCAGAGGTCTCTTACACTATTCTCATTTATTTATCTTTTTTTCTTTTTGCTGTTTACTTTAGAAAACTTTAAGGCAAAATATTCAATACACGTTGTTTGATTTTTCTAATACTGAAAAAGAAAAAAAAATAGTATACCAACTAAGTATTTTGGTGTTTCATGGACAGTTACTCAGGTATCTAATATTCCTAAAAATTTCAATTTTCTTTAGGCTGATAGCTGCCATATATGATCCCAGTGTTTTTCTCCTTGTGGGAAAGAACAGTGTATATACAAGGGCCATCCAAATGCTTATGTGTCTATTTATGGCCTTTCTCACTTAGCAAGAACAGTAGCAAGGATTTATACTTATATAGAGCTTTCCAATATACAATTGCAATTGATTATGCAACCACTTAGTTAGAGCTCACTGGTCAGCTGCATGATAAGCATTCTTTAAACAGCACTAGCATTTTGCTCATTCAGTAGAAACAGTCTAACATTTTTAAATTTAAAACTTATATCTTCTCTCCTACATTTTAACTTTTTTAAAATTTCAGCTCCATTGACTTGTTGGCGTATAATGTTAATCATGTTTTCCCACTCATTCTACATTGTTTTTCAAGGGCTCAATTTTACATTCTAGAATTTTCATGTGATGAGAGCAGCTTTCTTGAATGGGATATGCAGTGCCTCTGGTGGTGGAGAAAACATGCTCTGTACATAAATCCTCTATGTTTTTCTCACAGAAAACAGTCAAAAGCTAACTGCACTTCTCTCACAGCATTCCCTTCCTCTTTCTTCTTCTGATCTGGAGAGTACCTACGTGATTTCAGTCAAATTCCTGAGCTGCCAATGGCTCCTGAAGTTCTTGTCTGGACAACAACATAGCAGTCAGCACATGGAAAGGTATCATCTACATCCTTCCAGGATATTTCACTACAAAAGTGACAGAAGTTGTGCCCCTAGTTGATGGGCATAAGCAATCTAGATAGGTGGGGCAACTAGACTTACCTTGGTGGGTTGTCAGGGCTATCACAGGTCCCATTGAGCTGTGAACAAAGGTAACGGGTAAGGTATGTTCCCTTCATCAAGGCGTGCCTCTCCAGAGCCCGAGATCCAGTGAGAAGTGGACATCCCCAGACCTGAAATTCTGACTAACTTTAAGTTTCAGTGGCCTGGCATAGTGAAGGCAGGCCCTGGAGTCTTGTGTAACTTTTGTCCTCTTAGCTCCGGAGATAGCTGCCAAGAAGGATTCACAGCTTGCAGATTCATCACGTATTGTCCATGTAAAGTTAAGTTCAATGACTTTCTTCTTCCAGAAAATAGCTGCAGTCACAAGCAGGCAGCCATTCCTTTACAATGTAGACATCTCGAAAATGCTGCCTTACCAATGACAAATCAATGACCTGGAATAGGTGTCTCAGAAGCTCAGGCCCGAGACTAAAGAGGAGTCGCTGAGCCATGTCTCACTCAGATCCTGCATCAAAGGCAAGCACTTGTGCCCTGCAGTGATTAGTGTTCCTCCCAGAATGGCCACTATAGTCTTTTGAAGATCATCATAAACACACACACACACACACACACACACACACCAACTATGCAATGTAAAACTGCAAATGAATTTAACCACAACCTACAAAAAGCCTACCTCCACTGCTTTTTCCCTTGACCCACTTCCAAAAATAAACCAGATTAATTGAATTAAAACATTTCATATCAATCCTTTATACCATTGATTTTCAAAGTGTAATCATTGGTCCAAAAACAAATTCTGGGGTCTGGCTGCAGACCTACCGAGTCAAAAATTCTGGGGACAGAACTCAGAATCCTGTAGTTTTATAATCTCTCCAGGTATTTTGGGTGCACCTAAATTTTGATAGCAACTGCTCTACACAAAACCTTGCAAGAGTTTACTAAGAGTTAAAGCCAAAGGCTTTGAGATGTTTCTAAACCTAAGGGAATTTTCTTCTCTCCTACTTTTTACATGCTTGTTAACCTTGTCAGATATACTGGTCTCCTGGCTATTCCTTGAATAAACCAGATTCGCTAACACCTTATTATATTGTACTTTTTCATTCCTTTGCCTAATGTCTTCTCCTAGTGATGTTCAATAACCCCCTATTTATGGAAATGTTACTCTTCCAATGAGTCCCTTTTCATTTGTTGCCTAACTTCACACCCTGCCAGTGAGAATCATTATCCTCTTTTCCTGTTGAAGTTTCTCCTTAATGTTCATCACTACCTACCATACTATAGTTTCAGCTTAATTATATTGGTAATTGTCTATTCTCTATATTAGATCATGAGATCAGAGGTCCTTGAAAACAATTTTTATATGGTTCCTTTTTTTTTCTTCTTTAGTTCACTTCTGATATCCAAGAATATCCAACACTGCATGCAGCAATCAATAAATTAGTGTGGAATGACTGAATAAAGACAATATTTTAAATACAAAAAAATGTATTAATGTTTCATGGTCTGTATTGAATACATTTTTAATTAAAATTGCAGATATTTATTCCATAGGATGATCGAATAGATTTTTTTTTAGATTATATTAACTACGTCTATATTATTTCATAAATGCACACTTGATTTGAAATGTGTATTTTCTACTTGGGATTTTGAAGTGGTTGATTTCAACATAATTATGTTTAATACATCATTTAACTCTAGCACATTCAAGCCTTTATATTTATAATATTTTTATGTGGTTTATCATTCGTTATACCTACATTTTCTTTCATCCTTCCTTCTTATTATGAAAAACCAATAATTTGTAAAATTATTCTTTGTTTTCTTTCAGAATTTCTTGGAATCATAACTGACTTGTTTTAAAATATGAATTTTTAAAATACATTTTGAAATATATAGAACATTTCCCATATCAGAGCAAAACATATCATTCCATTTAAGTATCTCAGCTGTCTAAAATGCTGTTTATAGATTAAACACTACTTAAATTTTTGTAAGAATTATTTTTATTCTAAGGTTAATTTTCACTTCCTTACATATGAGCTCTTCTTTATATAACGACTTACTCAGAAATATTGAACACTATGTTTAAGAAACTACAAACGATGTTAATGGCTATTCCCTGAAGAGGTCTTTTCAGGACTCTACATAATTTTATTATCTCTGAAATAAAGAAGCCAGTGGAAATAGTGGGAACCACTGGAACTGGGACTTAGAATTTTATTGAATTTGCCTCTCACTTCTTTGGCCACGTCATTTAGTACCTCGGTTTCCTCCTCTACAAAATTAAAGCTTTGGTCTTTAGACTTCACAAATTTATCCTTATTTTACCATCTTCAAAAATTGCAATTTTTTTTCACCCTACTCTCTTTCTTCCCAAACAGACGTCCCTATAAGGCTTGATTTCCAAGTTTCTTCATTTCAGGTTTTTGGCATCTGGGATACTAGTTACCATGGGTCGACCTACACACTAAATATCTATTCTTCCCACTGGAGTTTATTATTGGTATTCTTTCTTAATTCTCAACATTTATCCACTTTCACTAAATTTATCATGATTAGCAAGGAAGACATGTGTTTATTTATTCATTTATCAATTTGGATTCAAATCATTTGGTACACAACTCAATATGGGTGCTCTATTACCTTCAGTGATGGTACCATACATCTAGTCTTTCTTTTTCACCTTCCCCCCCCCTTTTTTCAGTTGTATCGAATAAATTTCACAGCTAAATTCCTCTTTAATAATTAATTTTTCCCAAAGATCTTTTTTTTATCTTAATTTTATTCTTGTAATAAATAAGGGGAAAATGAATAAAGGAAGGGATGATGAGTTTCATTCTGGACAATAATATTGTCTTTACAAATATTAAATCAGATAAAAATAACAAGGGCACATGGTCAAATAGCCATGGGAAATTGCATTGTTTCAAAATTGTTAGGTGGTAAAAGCGTTTTCGTCTTAATAGTAAGTCTAGGGAATGAGGAAGACTTTTATTTGATTTTTTAAAAGCATTTTGTTTATTAAGAAAATGTTTTGGTTTACAAAAGTTTAACTTAAACAATTTTATTTAATTGAAATGTTAAACAGAAAAAGAATAGGTATTTTATGTAGCTCTGATGCCCTGAGGTTTCTGTTATATAAACAAGGATTGAAAGGAAATGCCATATTAAAAATGTATGAATTTTATTTATCAGAATTATTTGGTGCCTTTTCTTTTGTAACTTCAATGTGTTTATGATTTATTTGCAGACTCTGGGTCAACGCTTCTCCGGGGGCATCACAGAATTTCTAGAAGTGTTGCTATTAGTTGCTCTTACCAGTTCCTTTTTTATTACCTCTAGATCTTATCATTCTGCAGTTCTCTACTTAACTTATCAGGGTGAGTCTTGCCACTTTACCAACTGTGTATATCTGAGGGATTAAAAAAAAAATTTAAAAATAGAGAGGGAGAATGACAGAGAAACTCAAAATATAGAATATAGCATATTTTTCTTCCCATTTCCTGAATTTTACTCAGATTACTGTAATTTATAATCTGAACAATTGTGATACTTCTCATGTGGATAATTTGCTTACTTGCAAAAATATTTATCTACAAGGATTTTATTTAACACAGACTTTTTTTTTTGTTTTTTGCATCTAAATGATCTCATTTTGTTTTATATTTTTTTTGAAATGTGTTTGTATCGTGAGCTGCCTAATCTTGAATAATTATGTGCTAAACTTTTTCTTAAATAATTAAGGGCTAACCTTGATGTATTTATGACTCAGACTTTCTGACAACAGAATTTTTATCATCAACAAAGAATGACTGGTGAAATATCTATTTTTAAACACATACTCTCAATTCTTAGTATAATCAATGGTGATGTAAAAATAAGCTAAGTTCTTATTGAAGAGCCTAACATTTAATCTACATTTGTGTTTGTTTAGAATTAAATTTTAAAATGTAACCAAATTATTTTTTCTGGAAATAGAATTAATTTCCTAACTATAGTTATATCCTACCTACCTAAATAATTTATAATTTTGTTTGTTTCTTTATTTTTGATTATTTTTATCTTTCAATTACAGTTGATATACAATATTATAATTGCTGGTGTACAATATAGTGATTAGATATTCATAAAACTTACAAAGTGATTACCTCGATAAATCTAGTACCCATCTCACACCATATATAGTTATGACAATATTATTGACTATATTCCTTATGCTATATTTTACATTCCCATAATTATTTTGTAATTACCAATTTGTACTTCTTAATTCCTTCCCCTTTTTCACCCACTCCTCCAAACGTCCTCCCATCTAGCAACCATCAAAATGTTCTATGTATCTATGTGTTTGTTTCTCTATTGCTTGTTTAGTTTGTTCTTTAGATTCCACATATAAGTGAAATGACATTGCATCTGTCTTTCTCTATCTAACTTACTCCATTCAGCACAATACCCTGTAGGTCCTTCCATATTGTTGCAGATGGCAAGATTGCATTCTTTTTTCTATGTCTGAGTAATATTTCATTGTATATATGTACCACCTCTTTTTTATCCATTTATCCATTTATGGGTACCCAGGTTGCCTTCATATCTTAGCTATTGGATATGAATTGTTCACATATCCTTTCAAAGTAGTGTTTTGGGTTTCTTAGGATAAATACCCAAAGTTGGGATTCTTTGTCTCTTGTTATAGCCTTTGTTTTAAAGTCTATTTTGTCTGTTGTAAGTATTGCTACCCCAGGTTTTTGTCTGATTGTTTCCATTTTCATAAAATATCTTTTCTATCCCTTTTTCAGTCTGTGTGTGTGTCTTTTGATCTGAAGTGAGTCTCTTGTGGGCAGTATATATATGAGTCTCCTTTTCTTATCCACTCACTCGTATTTTCTTTTCAAGAATCCTCTTTGTGGTGACTGTGACAAATAGATGGAGATAGAGGATAACATGAAAGAGAAAAATAATAAAATGATAAAAACTAAAATTAGTAATTGAGGATATACCTGGACCACAAAATGAGAACAATCTTGGACTTATCAGAAATAATGACAAATATCTGAGAGCTATGATTACCCTAATTGAATGTGCCTGAGTTACAAAAAACTTAGTGAGAGAAAGACTGTATGAAGTACATTTTAGTTTTGATGTTCAGAGAAGGTTCCCTGAGGAAGTGGCATGTGGACCAATAAGGGCATAAGGGCATTTGATGGCATATGACTCAGATACCATGAAGATTCAGGTTGCTAGGGAGAGAATTCCAGGCAGAGAAAGAAGCAACTGCAAAGGTCCTAAGTTGGAAAGGATCCTACTTAAACATGATACTAACTTTTTTTTAGCATGGTGACACGAATAATTTATCTTCCTTTCTTATGCTTTTCTTTCTGTTATTTTTGACATTGATTTGAAGACCTATGTTATTTACTTTACGGTGCCTAATAAACACTTGAGGAGATATATATATATATATATATATATATATATATATATATATGTATGTGTGTGTGTATATATATATATAGATATATATATATATATATATATATAAAATCACCCCTGAGCACAGATTTCATATGTCACACAGGTTTTATTGTATAATGATTTTGAAAATCATTTTCTTATCTATAAAATGGAAATGTAATAGCATACATCTTCTAGGATTGTTGTCAGTATTAAATAAGTTACTGAATATAAAGGGATAAGAGGAGGGACAGAAATATAATAATTGCTTGACATATATTAGCTATTTCTTCCTTTTTATTATTATTAAAGATATCCATGTTTTATTACATATTATTTGTGCATTATTTTACCTTATTTGATTTTTAGACCACATTCTTATATTTGTATTTCATAATTTATGGAATAGAATCTAGATAGCATTTTTACTCCACTATAACATCCATAAAAAGGTACAACACATACTTTCTTCTACCTGCACTTCACTCATTCTATATTATTTCTTATTGTTACTTCTACCTCCATGAACCATTTGAACTTTATATGTATTGATATAAAATACATTCTGTAATGGAAGCTATTTAGCATTTTCTCTATAGTTAAATGGTTATTTTCATTGATGTAGCAAAAATTATTTAAAAACTTAGTAATATTCATTATCACTCATTTTCTGTGAGCCAGAATTCCAAGTGTTGCTTAGCTGAGTGGGTCTTGCCTCTAGTTTACGGTCTTTCATGATGTTGCAGTCAAGCTATTCGTGGGTACAGTCTCAGCTCAGAGTTTGACTAAGAGGTTTCATCAGGATTCAATTCCTCACAAGTTGCTGTTGCGAGGCCCTCAGGTTCTCGTGGACTCAGCTCCTTTCCAGAGATATCTCCTTGGTGCAGCTCACATCATGGCAATAGGCTTACTTCAGAGCAAGTGAGGGAGAAAGAAGACTTAAGATGACAGCCACGGTTTTGCAGTCTACTCTTGGAATTGATTTCTGCCATATTCTATTCCTTAGAAGGACTAGCTAATATTCAAAGGAAGGGAATTACACAAGGGAATGTGTACCAGGAGGCAAGAGCCATCAGAGGGTGTCTTAAATGCTGCCTACTACAAATGGATTCAGTGCTCAGAGCTTTACCTTTCATATTCACAGTCGACAATTTTGCATTATTTATTTTGAATCATCTTCTATTTGTTATAGTTTCTGACCATCGAATAGATTCTTCTATTCTGAAACTTGTGATTCGAGTTTTATAATTTAGAACTTGTGCATTAATACTTATACTTTGTCCCCTTCTAGCCCAAAGGATCAAAGGTCTTAGAGTTCTGCAATATTTGCCTGTTTTGAGATGCTTGTCTGTTGCTTTTACCCAAACAACTATTAGTCAGGTAAAAATTATAGGCTTATTACTTTCCTTCCATTAGTACTCTGAAGATATCATATTGCTAGTCTATGGATCTTGATGCTGAAGAAAATACTGTCTCAACTCAGCCTAATTTTTCCATTGTAGATGATTTTCTTTATAAACATAGGCCAGTTATTTACTAAAGAAGAAGAACAATGATCTGGGACAGCTAGAAATTTCAACTTAAGATAACTCATAAAGTTTCTTCATAAGATAATCATGGCTTTTACCGTGGGGGCATATTAATGATAGCTGATCTGGACTGAGTGGTTATTAAGATGCAGATACTTAGCTCAGTAACTGTTCAGCATTATTTTAATTGCCATGAAATTTTTGTAATGTATACTATTTTTCTTCAACTTTACGATTGAGATTAGAGGTCCTCAATATCTTATGCAGAAGTCTTAGACAAGATATGCTTTATTATCCAAAATATTTCCAAGAGGTGACATGATCCATCTACTGAATGTTGGGTCACAACCCCCGAAGTATCTACAGCAGAATGTCTAATCAAACAATAATAAAATATTTGCAGTAAAATGTTTGGATATGCACAGTAAGTGGAGTTGGTAAAGATTCTGTATCTTCATAGTAATTAAAATAAATTTTACCACCAGGTATTTTTTTGCCAAAAACCTACAAAATCTTTTAGCTGTCACAACCTTTAATTTTGTAATTAGAAATAAGGGGATGTTGGAATGTGAATTTATAGAGACGTTATGCCCAGAGACTTGCAGTTTGAAAGTGGTTTCCCTGGGATTTAAAGCCATCTGTCCAAATTGCAAGATCACATTTTAAATGCTATATATCCATCTTTACCTTAGAGACCCTCAGTTTGGGGATGCGTCTTCCTTTTAGGACAACCAGGGGTCAAGTACTGATTCTGACACTTACTAAATGTCTGTGACTTTGATCAATTGTTAACCCTTTTGAAGTTTAACTTTCTTTTTTGCGGGCAAATGTTAATAACTCCCCTTGCAAATGTTTTTCAAGACATTAAATGATAACCTATAAAAAGCACTTGGTTAAATTTGTGCTGTATGGTGTGTACCAAAATATGCTTTTTAATGAATGACATATTTAAATTCTGTGTATTGTTTCTAATAAATAAATGTTACTAACATCTCTGAAAATCCTTCCCTTTTGTGATGTATGTGCTTAAAAGAAGGACCAAATTTAAGTTTTCTACGGATACTGTACAGCTAAAGCATAAAAATGTAGTCATGTTGACATGTATATATGACTATCTATCTATAGCTATCTATGTCTATATATCTCTATCTATCTATCTATCTATCTATCTATCTATCTATCTATCTATCTATCTATAGTAATGATAACGTTTTGGTCAATGGAAGACCACATAAAGGATGGTGGTCCCATAAGATTATAATGGCACTGAAAAATTCCTATAGTCTAGTGACATTTAGCCATTGTAATGTCCTAGTGTAACATTATGTTACAGTTGCCTACAATATTCAGTGCAGTGACATGCAGTACAGGTTTGTAGTCTAGGAGTTTCAAGGCAACAGAATTTTTCACCCCAAATTATGTCTCTTTGCCATAGGATTATTTTAGGCTAGTTAATTTAAAAAATAGTAGACATGGCAGAAGCTCTGAAAACCAAGTAGAAGTTATCCTTTGTAAAAGAAATTTACATGTGTAAGGGTGTCTCCCTAGCTGTACCAGAGAGGGTGACCTTATCTCTAGAAACACTTGTCAATGAGGAAGACAGTAACTTACATCTGCATGACAACCTCACCCTCCTTCACTGGGTTTTTCCTGCCAACCTCCACAACAGACTGCCCCCACTCTCAGCATCTTTTGTCTTCAACTGTAGACGGTATTTAAGGTAGTCGTTTCAGGCATTTTAGGGGGGTACTCAGTTTTCTTGTGTCTCTCCCATGTATAAAGGAAGTATGCATGTTATTACTTTTCTTTTTCTCCTGTTAATCTCCATTATTATAGAAATTGCCAAGAAGGTTAAAGGGAAAATTATTTTTCCTCCCTTACAGACAAATAAGCTATACCATCTAGGTTTGTGTAAGTACAGGCCATGATGTTTGCACCAGGACAAAATCGCCTAAGGAACATTTCTCAGAACTTCTCTTTGCCATTAAGCAGAGGATGACTGTATATATGACAGAGAAGAATATTTAAATATTGAGGCTTTGAAATAATCATCAAAATAACACACAAAATCAATACAAATCCTTCCATTAATAAAATCAAAGGGGGCGTGTAGCATATGACTATGACAAGAGTAATATGGTCTTTCTGGCAGGGGGTGGACACTTTACTTGACTGTCAATCTGGCAGTTTTGGGTCCCAATCTGCGGGAAGTTGCCCATTGTCTTCCTTGAACACATGTAAGATAATAGTTGAAAGCTAATTCCATCCTGGAGCTCACCACTACCCGAGAAAATGCCTTATCATATGTTACCTGAGATTGAAAGGGTCCTTGATAAATGTCTTGGGAAGGAATTCCAGGACGTACCAAGATATTAATCCATGCAAACAAAGCCAAGCAAGCCGAGGATTTATTAAAAGAGAGGAGACAGTACAGGACACTCTCAAGATGGCATGAGAGTGGACAGGCCCAGGAAAAAGGGTCACTGCACTGAAGAACAAAGAAGTTAAGATTACATTTGAATGAGGGTGTGAAATATTCCAGGGTGGCTTCGCAGGTATTCACAGTATGGGTCTTTACTGACCACACCTTCTTATAGGAGCTGAGATCCCCTTGTGGGAACTGTCAGGGTGATACAGGGGGTGGAGCTTTCCCCCAGCCTGCAATGCTAACAGTGTTCTAATCTATTACAATCAGCTGTAGTTGTACTTTTTCTTAGGAATTTTCTAATCTCCTCTTTTCTTTTGATTCCCTCACTTCCTCCTTCCTTTCCTTCCTCCTATCTCCCCTCAGCCCTGTTCTTTCTGCCTAAGGTAACAAATAGGAGCACAGGGACACTTGCCAGGCTGCACAGGGCAAAACAAATTAAAAACAAAAGTTAACAGTTTATACGTTTACGATGTATATAGTATGTGGGCTGTAGCTAAGTCATAATATCCTGTTAAGAGGTCTTCCTTGAATCTGGACCTCAGTCCAGTGGTTTTGAGTCCTTAGTAATATGTCCACTGCTCTGTTCACCCCCACTCTTCAGATTTACTATTTCTTGAACACATCAGTTGATGAAATGCTGTCAGGATGAATGAGACTGGGGTAATCGTATCTTTGCTCCTGGGCTATCCCTCTATGAGTGATTCTTTAAAAGACACTTTGTAAGCTATTTTTATTTGTTTGTTTTGGTGTGGGGAAGGAAAGCACAGCAAACGAGGCTAAGTTTATTTCCCACTTATCCCCCACCTGGGCTACTTACTGCCATTGGGAACACTGACTTTAGCTTGACAGAATGTAATTAGCTTTGCAGTCCAAACAGAAAATAATTACTTTATTTTGATCCATTTGATGATTTGTTGTAATACACACAAACACATGCACACGCACACACATTTTTTTAATTGATTGCTAGGCTGTGCTCATTGCTTTCTCTGCTTTAAAGAAGAATAAGTTGTATTAAAGAATATTTATAAGGACTACAGTAGCAACTACCATACTACTGTCCTGCAATATTCAACCAAGTCTCCAAAAGTTCTTATCTCAGGCGGTAAAAGGTCTGAACCTTAAGATACTACTAAAGCAGATGCTTCATTGATGCTAACTTCATTACTTGCCCACTTTCTGGCTAAGGTAAAAGCATCCATAATGGCTTCTACTACATGTGTATTCAGCTAATTCACCGTTTTACAGTCATGTGCTATTCCCAAATTCTTGTTACAGTTTTAATAATAGGATACTTGCATGTAATTTAAAGAAGTATAATTAAAATGTGTGTAAATAAATGTGGTTGGGGAAACTAGTTCTAAACATAGTCTTAAATTTAAAACACTCGTTTTGTACAGTAATCTTTTTTATCTCTTTTGCTTACATTAAACTGTATTTTAAATATAAGAGAGTGTGATTCAAGTACTACACACCTGCCACAGAGAATTGTTAATGTTGAAATTTTGCCACATTTCATATACGCTATAAAATGTATATACTTTTCTGACTGAAGTAAGGGAAACTATGACCTCTCTCTCCCCTTCCATTTTCCCTGAAAGGATCATTCTTTGGCAGCTGGTGTGTAAGTTTCTCATTCATGGTTCTATAGTTTCACTATACACATACAAAAGTATCACAGCTTTGTTTATAAAGACAAATTTTGGAAACAAACTAAATGCTTATAAATATGAAAATGGATACTGAAAATTGTATATAATGCACATAATTGTACATATGTATCAATAAATTTGTTTATTAAAACATGCACTATTTATTATATGTATTGTAATTATATTAATTGTAATTATTAATAGTTATCATATAATTATTGTATATACTATTATAGCATATAGTATGATTTTATAGCAATATATGGTATAATTATAAGTAATATATAATTGGCGTAATTATATATTAATAATTAATTATTAATTATTAACACAATATAATTATTCATATTGATATTAATATAATTATTTCACTATTGTGTTGACAACTATATATGTTTCAAACAAGTATGTATCTCATTTTAAATGTCCACAATGCACAAAACTTTACCCTCTTAAAAATTCTTGAGTAGGGATATAGGGAGAATACTTGCAGGGAATGCAGATAATGCTGCATTATCAAATTTTGATTGCAAGTTCTTTCAAAACAAAGAAGTCTCTTTTAATGTCCTCAGAAAGAATTCTTTAGAATGACCATTAACTAAAATTGCAACATTATATTGCTAACAAAAGAACTACAAATAGAAAATGCTGACTGTAATACAACTATGCCAAAGGGCAAAAACAATTAATTTGTTTTGCTTTCTATAGTAATGTAAATTATGCTGACAAAGAACTATGGTAGCAATTTTTGTCAACTAAATTCATTTTTTGCTTATCAAAGCTAGAAGTCATCTAATAATGTCCATTTGGGTAACCTGAGGGTTAAAGTTTATCTTGCTAGATGAATCGATCTACTGCTACATGTTTCCAACAGATTTTGCAACTCTGGTTTCAGTTGTAAAATCTAAAAGATGTGTGAAATAAAAATTAAAGAAAATATTTTCAGTGTATTTTTTTGTTATTTATTTCCTAATTACTTAAGGGAGAAAATTTATGAGACTCATGCCGTCAAATTTTAATTAAAAAGAAAATGAATACATTCATATTCACAAGCCTAGGGAAATCTTTAATATTTGTAATCAATGAATTCTTATACCATAGAGAAAATGGTTAATATACATAGAAAAACAGCTGAATGCAGATTCCAAATAAATGCTCTTTAAAGCTTTATATAAAAACATACTTTCTATGTTTCAATAATCAGCTATTATTTTTTACAACAACTGGTGACTGGTAAAATTATAATATTATATTATTATGACTTATTTATATAAACAAAATACCATTCTACATTCAATTTTACTGCCTGCTGCACATTTTCATTCAGTATCTCCTTCTAAGAGGAGCTTTACTAAGCGACTAATTGTAGAGTTGTCTGTATTTCAGCTGTGGTTGGAACTTGACCAAGGTGGTCAAAATCTAAAATGCAACCAAATTGGGTCTAAGCAATTGCAGTTTCATTGCCTGATCTAATCTGATTCTTGTTTTCTTCTCTCTTTCATTAATAAAACCTAGAAGCATGAACAGAAGGAATTTCCCATTGGGAAGCAGAACAATGAGAATTACTGGAACTCTGTTAAACTCCAGCATTAGTGGAGGTGTTATAGCTTTAGGCCTTATAATCGTGTTTTCCTTTGGCATATATTAAACTTTATTTGGAGTGTGGGCTGTATAATTTTCTAAGGGTTCTACACCTGTATACTTATACTATCCCTTCTTGAAAGCCAGTATATAAAATCAATCTTTTTTACATCTAAAACTGCTTATTAAATAGCCTTTTATTTTCTTTGTAGGAAAAAAAAAAAGAATTTTAAATAGTGTTATTATATATGGAAAAAATCCAAGCCAGGGGTAGATCTATCTTGTGTACAAAACAGAGCAGGAGGCTGCAAATTATAAAATGGCCTGTTGTGTCCTCTAGTAAGCAATTTTCTCTTTTATTTTTTCCCTAAAGAAACTGGACATTTTCTCTGAAATCCATACTAATGTTTGATCTGAAAATACTCTTTCATTTTACAATATTGAGTGAAAAATATTAAACATCAAATTTCCTGTGTAAAACATTATCCTGAAAAGAAATTTTGTGTTCGAATATAAAGAAACTCTTTAAACTACCCTAGAGAATGTGCTTAGAATTAACATGTAAAAGTTTTAAAGATATACTACAGCATTAACCTTTAAATAGGGATAACTTCATATATGCAATTACACACTTATATGTAGAAAATTAAATATGGGAAATACAATACTATGTATAAATTTCATAATGAAAGTGAATAAATGGAACAAGTGAGTTTTTTATTTTATTTTTATTGAGATAGAGTTGATATACAATATTATATTAGTTTCAGGTGCAGAACATAGTGATTCAACATTTCAATACCTTATCAAATGATCAACACTATTAAGTCTAGTAACCATTGGTCATCATACAAATACAATGTTATTGACAATGTTCCCTAGGCTGTACATTACATTCCCATGACTTGTTTATTTTATAACAGGAAGTTTGTACCTCTTAATCCCCTTTATCTATTTTGCTCATCCCCCTGTACCCCTTCTTTCTGGCAAACATCAACTTGTTCTCTGTATCTATGAGTCTGTTTCTGTTTTGTTTGTTCATTTGTTCTGGTTTTTAGATTCCATATATAAGTGAAATCATACAGTATTTGTCTTTCTCTGTCTGATTTATTTCACTCAGCGTAATACCCTCTAGGTCCATCCATGCTGTTGAAAATGGCAAAATTTCTTTTTTTTTATGACTGAGTAATATTAAATTGTGTATATGTACCACGTCTTCTTTATCCATTCATTTATTGTTGGACATTTAGGTTGTTTTCATATCTTGGCTATTGTAAATAACGCTGCAATGAACATAGGGTGCATATAACTTTTCACATTTGTGTTTTAGTTTTCTTCAGATAAATACCCAGAAGTAGAATTGCTAGATCATATGGTGGTTCTATTTTTAATATTTTTGGAACCTCCATACTATTTTCCATAGTGACTGCACTAATTTACATTCCCACTAACAGTGCACAAGGGTACCCTTCTCTCCACATTCTTACTAACACTTGTCACTTGTCTTTTTCATAACAGCCATTCTGACGTGCGAGGTGGTATCTCATTGTAGTTTTGACTTGCATTTCCCTGATGATTAATGATGTTGAGCATCGTTTCTGTGTCAGTTGGCCATCTGTATGTGTTCTTTAGAAAAATGTCTATTCAGGTCCATTGCCCATTTTCTAATCAGAATGTTTGTTTTTTTGTATTGGGTTGTATAAGTTCTTTATATAGTTTTAATATAAATCTCTTATCAGATAAATCATTTGCAAATATTTTCTCCCATTCAATAGATTTCCTTTTTGTCTTGTCGATTTCGTTTGCTGCTTTTTAGTTTGATTCAATGTCATTTTCACAGATGATGCTTACCCTTGAGGTAGTTCTCATCACTTTAATGACATATATGAGTCACAAAGTAAAGGATTCTTTAGTTTGTTGGCTCATTAATATTTATTAAGAAATGCAAAGGCAAGTATCTATTTTCCACTCTATTATATATAGAGAAATAAAGAAAATGCTTGGAAAAACTGCATCAAACCGTGACAGCACATTGTTGCATTCATGTCTAATTGCCTAACAATATGTTTCCCTTCCTTCTTTAAAGAGAACCTGGATATTTTGTGTGAACATTATATAACTGAAAATAAAGTATGTAGTTAATTACCAATATCCCTTTCAGCTATATCTGGCCAGGTGACTAATTCTGGCCAATGAGATATAAGCTTAAATATTTTATGGAACTTCTGTAAATTCTCATTAAAAGTGGGAGGATGTGTCGTCTGCCTTTCCTACTACTGATGAATTAAATCAAGAAAATGGCTGCTCCAGAAAAATAGATAATATAATGATCTCTAGTTAATGATAAAAATATGAAACTACAACATTATTTCTGGAGGCCTACATCAAGATTTAATCAATTTTTGTACTAAGGAAGTAAAAGTCTATTAATCTTAAGCTGTTGTAATTTTACAGTTGCTACAATCAGAATGCAATTCCTAACTGGCACAGATTTGCAACATAGAGGTTGTGTTCTAAAAGCAACAGAATGCTAAAGGTGGTTTGTTTAGTGAACAAGACAAATATACCTGGATTGGAAACTCAGAATTTGCAGGCTGAAAACTTAGCAACACTTACAATTTGGTGGTCAAATTTGTTTAAACTCTTACAGGTAGATTTTTGTGAGTCAAATAACCTTCTTAATGTGGTAATAACATTAATAAATTTATAATGAGATATTTAGAATATCAGTGCTTATTTACTCCTTGTTTATTTCATGAAGTCTGATGAGGGATGAATTCTGACTATAGGTAAGCAGCCCACAAGAAGGAATGGAGGAAATATTGCATTATTAGGAGAATTACTCTCAATCTGTAGTTTATAACTGAAGTTGACTCTGAATGTCATAATTTGGAATTTTGTAGGGTTGAGAAAGACAAATGCTTCTGCACTTAAAATAAAGCAGTTATAAATGTTGATCATGAAATGACAACCCAAGAAGTAACTAAGATTTTTTTCCACCATGTAAATTCACGGAATCTTCTGAAAAGATTCAATTAAAGACACAATCTCTCCCTCTGAGATTTTTGTTTTAGTAGTCTCATATTAGCAGCCCTAATTTGAGGATTAGGCACATGGGAAGAACAAATATGACAGTAAGTAAATGCCAAGATTATTTGATTTCAGAAGCCCTCTATAAATCAAGATCTTAACTGTGGATCCTCTCACAAAGTATCTTGGATACTAAAAATTCACTTAAAATTTTTTGTTCTGAAAATTTCAACCATACACAAAAGTAGAGAAAAATAAATTAAACCCCTCAAATACACACTACCTTATTTTAACAACCATCTGTATTCTGCCTTTTGAATAACTTACCCCTGTGTGCACACACTTTTTTGGGGGGGTGGGACGGGAGGGGAGTGGGACGGGAGGGGAGTATGGTATTCCTAAAGCAAATCTAATACTTCATAATGTTTTACACATAAATAACTCAGTATGTTTCTTTTAGAGACATCTTTTGTTTAACAACCACAATGCCATTATCAAGAACCTTAACAACATGATGTTAAGTATCTTCTAATACTAGTCTGTATTCCATTTTCCTTAGTTGTTTTAAGAATACCATTCTACAATTAGTTACTTCAAATCAGCATTTATCCATGTCTACACTCTGTATTTAGTTTATATCTCTCAATTTTTTTAATCTTTAACAGTTAATCTTGATTTTATTTTTCCCCAGCTCATTATTTGGTGAATAAACTGCTATTTGATGGTCTTATAGGACCTAAGAAATGCCTCCCGTTTCACTGCTTACTTCCATATCAGTTGTTTATCAATGTCCTCTATCGCTGTGTTTACTGTACTGTAGTTATATGTAAATGCTTGATTAGCTTCGGGTTGATTTTGGGGGAAAGCAAACATACTTCCTTGGTAGAGGTATGTAATTCCTATTACATCATTTAGGAGGTGCATGATCTCCCTTTTAACAGAGATATCTGATACCTGATTTTGCTAAGTTGAACTTAAGGTACAGGGGATATACACCAGATACAGCAAATATAAATTTTATATTATTGTTTTTCTGAAATATTTTTAGAAAACATTAATTATTATTACCTAAATCTATTATTTCCTTTTGGAATGCAAAATGGTAATATTTGAATTCTGTCATTTTTTCTATATTTGGTCCCTACAAATCTTCTATAAAGATAAATGGCTCTAATCAACTACTTGGCTATCTCGAAGTACACTCAGTAAAAGAAAAATAGAAAAAAAATGATTGATTCTTTACCTTTTGTAAAATCAATTTTAAATAATAAGTTAATGTGTTAATAGCCTACATTTTTGTGTATCCTTATGGAATCAAGGATATTTATATATTTGATGAACTTCATTCAGTTCATTGCAGAATTAAGTGATTTTGATGAAAAAATGTTGGCGAATGTTCATCACTGTCTTAGACTATTGTCCAAATGGTCAAGTATTCCCGAATTTGATTGAAAATGTACAGAATGGAGGGAACTATTTGACACCAACCTTTAGCTGAAAGCTCTGTTCTGTATTCAAAGAATTCTACAGAATTAAAAGGTAACAACATTAACTATTTGTGTTAGATAAAAGTGACAGTAGCATGGTTTATATTAAGAAAGGAAACTATTCTATCCACAGATGCCTAAATCTCCGAAAATGTGTAATAAACACAGAATGGTGAAACTGTTACAACTTGGATTGATTATATGGTGATTAGTGCAGACTATTCCTAACGAAGGACTGCAACACAGCAAGTGACTAATGTGATGGTGCATGGAGTTCCTTATTTGAGAGCAGCTCCTCTCTGGTATGGGAGGATGGAAGGAAATATAAGAGGTCATGGAAGATCAGCTGTCAAAGCCCTCATACATAATATTTGATGGGTAAAATACACATCTTGTTGTTGCTGTTCTCTCTCTCTCTCTCTCTCTCTCTCTCTCTCTCTCTCTCTCTCTCTCTCTCTCTCTGTTTTAAGAGGGATAGATGAGAGACAATAAAAGTGGTAGTAGCAGAACTCACTATACACAGGAAAGGGCTCAGAGTCAGGTAGAAATTTTTAGACAACTGACAAAAAATGGGACGAGATGCAGGTGATTATTGATATTTCTGTAAAAAACCTGGTTGGCACATTATTTCTACCCCAACTTAGGTATCCAGTCAGCTATAGGGCATGTTAAATGTACTTTATTAATTCCAGTAGTAATATTTAAATCAAAAGATAATATCTGGGACTTTGAGAAAACATTTTTTAGAGCAAAGTAGTAAATATATGTCATCTCATAAGGGGAAGGAAGAAAAGATATAATGGATATGAGGTCAAGGACTGGAAGTAGCCTGGGCAGAGGTCCATCTGGCTCTGATGCAGGGGGATACGTTGAGGTGCAGAATCTGGAGGCTTTTGTCAACTGCCGTCCTTGGAGCAGGTTTTCTTGAAAAACAAGCAGAATGGTATAACTCATGGAGACTCTCTATGGATTAAAAAAAAAGAAAAGAAAAAAAAAAACACTGCCCAAATGAAGACCACCATCCTCATAAAGCTGAAAACAATGTGTTTTGCGAGTATCAAGTAACAAAAGCAAAAATAGGTAGGAGTGCATTACACTAAAGAGCTTCAGCACAGAAAAAAACAACACCACAATCAACAGAATAAAAGACAATCTAGGAAGGAAATGAAATCAGCATCCCAAATAGACATCTGCCCCCCATGTTCATTGAAGCATAATTTACAGTAGCCAAATTATAGAAATAACCTAAATGTATATCAATGCATGAATGAATAAAGAAAATACGATTTCTTTATTTAGCATTAAAAGAAAGGAGGAAATCCCACCATTTGCAACAACATGACAAATTTGGAGGACATTATGCTAAGTGACATAAGCCAAACACAGAAAGACAAATACTGCATTATGTCACTTACACGTGGAATCTAAAATAGTCAAATTCATAGAAGCAGAGAGTAGAAAGGTAGTTGTCCATGGCTGGGGTGGGGCTGGGGGATAAGGAGATGTTGGTCAAGAGTTACAGGGTCACTTATGCAAGATTAAGAAATTCTGGGTATCTAATTACAGAAATGTCACTGTATTTAACAATACTGTATGGTATACTCGAAATTTACTAAAAGGGTAGATCTTAAGTGTTTTTACCAAAGGGGGAAAAAAGAGAAAATGGTAGCTATGTAGAGTGATAGATGTGTTAAAACAGTTCGATTGTGGTGATCACTTTACAATGAATATGTATTTAAAAACACCTTAAATATATATAATTTTATTTGTCAGTTATACCTCAATAAGACTGGGGGGGGGAAGAGAAAGTTTCTTTCCATTTCTAGCTTGCTACATGTTTTTTGTTTGTTTTTATAATCCAAAGTGTATTTGTTTTTCAAAAACTATTCTGTGCTCAAATAATCATGTGAAGTTTTCTTCCAGCATTCTTTTAATTTTCTTAATTTGATGGATTGATTTTCAAATGATAAATTGCATTTACATTCCTAGAATAAAACCAAATATATGGTAAAGTATTATTCTTTTATTAACATAATGTTGATCTTTAATGTCCTTAATATTCTTTCATAATAGAGGTCATTAACATTTTGTTTAGAATTGTTTTCACTTATGATCAGGAAATATTAGCCTGTAAGAGGTTGTAGATTAGTTTATAATCCTTGATATAATTTGGTATCAATGTTCTGTCAGCTTCAAAATATGATTTCTATCTTCTGGAATGTTCTTGTCTCCTTAAGTCCTTAGAAGAGTTTACCAGTGATATTCTCTGAACTTGATGGTATATTTGAGGGAAACATTTATGGATTCAATGTTTCAATGCATTAAATATATTATGAACTATTTATAGTTTCACTGATCAATTTTGGTTTTATATATATATATATATATATATATAGATAGATAGATAGATAGATATAGATAGATATAGATATATCTATATCTATATCTATATCTATATCTATCTATCTATCTATCTATCTATCTATCTATATATATATATATATATATATATATATATATATACACCAATGGTATGTTTCCCTCAAATACACCATCAAGTTCAGAGAATATAACTGGTAAACTCTTCCAAGGACTTAAGGAGACAAGAACATTCCAGAAAATGGAAATCATATTTTGAAGCTGACAGAACATTGATACCAAATTATATCAATATAGATAGATAGGTAGATAGATAGATAGATAGATAGATAGATAGATAGATAGATAGATAGATAGATTTATTCCCAGGAGCTTTTTTCACCTAATTTGAAATTTTATACTTCACACATCAACTAATTTAAAATATACCATTAAGATTTTTTAGTGACAGTGTTTGTAGTAATGTTTGTTTTTTAAATTTTGATGTTGACCATGTATGCCTTCTCTATTTTTTCTTCTTTGTTTAGTCATAACACCTGTGAGAAATCTGTGTAATAATTTTTCAAAATAACTATTTTTCTATTTTCTCTCTTTGATTTTTGTTTCCTTTTTTGGAAAAAAAAATATTCTCTTTCTTATCGTGTTTTCCTTTAATTTTAATACCTTTTCCAGCTTCTTCAGATGGAGTCTTAGATCATTGAATTTCAAGATTTCATTTTTTAATGAATACAAACAAAACTATAAATTTCTCTTCAAGCACTAATTTACCTGTGCCCCTATAAGTTTTAGTGTCATATTTTATTAATATTCATTCAAGACATTCCGAATTTTAGTTATTTTTTATATTCACTTATTTTATAGAGTTGAGTAGAATTTCCAAAATATTTGGGGCTTTTTTGTTATTATTTTTATTGTATTAATATTGCAGATCAGGGGGCATATTCCTTCTGTATGAATTCAAATATTTGAAATAACATATGGCCAACTTTTTTTTTTTCTCTTTACTTTTTTGTCAAGAATTTTAGAAGAATGTTGGGCACCATATTATATAAATGACAATTATTTTACATTTGATGATTATTGTTTAAATCTTTTATATACTTGTAGGCATTTTGTTTGTATGCTTGTCATCTCAGTTGATGATCTAGGTGCATTAAAAACACCAGCTATGTTTGAGAGATTTCTTCCTCTTTAAATTATTTTGGTTTGTACTTTAAATATTTTTAGACTATTCTATTGGGTGACTACAACATCAAAATTGTTATATCTTCTTGTTTTTTTGCCTTTTTATAGCATGATGAAATCTTTATCTTTAGAGATGCTTCTTGCTTTAAAGTCTCCATTTTCTGTTGTTCATATAACTATATCTGTTCTTTTTGTTAGTGTTCACATAGTCTGCTTGTTTCTACTGTGTGTCTTCAACTGTTCTCCTTATATTTCATGTCTTTCTGTTAAGTCAGCATATATCTAGATTTTTTATTTTATTTCTTAACTACTTTAACAATTTTGCTTTAACTGCAATATTGAATCCATTTACATTTTATGGAATTATGTCAATTTTGTTTTAAATATACCACTTTAGTATTTATTTCGTGTTTTCCCATTGCCAAATGAGAAAACATAAAATAAATATCAAGGTGGTATAGTATTTCTCTTTTTATGAAATATTTCTCTCTTGTAGAATAATCAAATGATATGCTTATTTTTCTTTTCAGTTGACTTGTTAGTTAAAATTTATTTTACTTATATTTAATGGCTATCCGACATAGTTAAAATTTATTTTACTTATATTTAATGGCTATCCTACATATTCCAATATATGTTCTTTTAAAATTCTTTATTACTATGTTCTCATTTCTTAAAAAAATCAAAGACTATATAATTTTTATATACATTTACATCCCTCTCTGTCTTTTATAGTATTTTTCTTGTGCATTTTATTTCTGCATATATTTTAAACTCATAAGAATTGCTATTATTAGTTCAGCAGTCATTATTATTTTAGGTTTACCCTTGTGTTTTCCATCTCTTTTCATTCCTTCCTGCGTTACCATGTTTCTAACTGGACTCGTGTTCTTTCTCCCTAAAGGAATACATATACCTTTAAAATTTCCTTTGGTAGAGTTCTTCTGTTGGTTACTGCAATTTATTTATCTAAATATATTTTTTAACCATCATTTTTGGAAGATGTTTCTTGTGTAATAAATTCTCATTTGGCAGTTATTTTCTCTCAGCACTTCTGACATTGTTTCATTGTTTTATTTCCACTATTTCTGTTTGGAAATTAACTGTCAATAGCTCTCTCTCTCTTTTAAAATCTCCCTGAAATAGATTTACACAAGTCTCTATTAGTTTCAGAAAATTATTTATTGATGATGATGATGATGATGATGATGATGATGATGATTATAACTACTGGCTCTGAGCCTTTATCTTTCTCCTCTCCTTCTGGAGCTGATAAAATCATGTAATAAGCTATATGTCTCTTAAACACTATTGTGTATTTTAAACCTATTTTAGTCCGTTAATCTAGACAGTTTATCTTGATCTAGCTTTCAGTGTACTTGTTCTTTTCTGTACTGTCTTTTTATTTTTAAATGGATCAATTAAATTCATAATTTATTATTATTATATTATTCAGTTTTAACATTTCTATTTGATTTATTTACTGAAATTCTCTTTTGGTCAGTATTCTGGAATATCTAAATTATAGTTATTTTTCAACTCTGTTTCTGATAACCCCAATATCTCCATTAGTTGTGGGTATGGGTTATTATTTTATTCATTTATTCCAATTTTTGGTCATTTGGTCCTCTTTCTCGCCATGCCTGTTGTATTTAATTATTCTCAAAACTTGTATATGAAAAACTATAGAATACCTGGATGTTATTATTGTCCTCCACAGATGATTTACTTTTTTCATCATCCTGTAATGAACAGAAAAAATATCCTTGATCCAGTTGACTATGGAACTTACTTGACTGTGTGCTTATAATATAGGGAAGGGGTATGAGAACTGTTTTTGTAGAAGAAGGAACTAAGAGGTTAGATTCCAGTCCCGCTGCGTACGTGCTCCAAGATACAGAACTCAGGCAGACATCATCAGTCACAGAGCAAACTGGAGATTCCATTAGGGCCATCCCTGTAGGTAAGCCCATGGAAAGAAAACACAGGTTATGCTTTTCAAGAGTTAAAAACAAACCTTCCCTATTCTTGTTGCATCTTACCGAAGTTAAAGAAAAACTTATCATTGTTCTTCTATCCTCCTTTCCCCCCATACCGATGAATTTTCCAGGGAGCAAAAAAACAACAACAAAACAAACAAACAAACAAACAAAAAACACAAATAAACCCTAGCCCGGGGAATGGAGAGGGTCTCTTGTCCACTAGGGATTAGAGACAGCCACTCTGTCTATGAGGTGGCCTTCGTTTTCTTACTCACTCTCTGCTAAATAAGCTTACTTTTACTTTAAATTCTATTGTTGGTTCATGTTTAATTCCTTCCTATGTGAAGCCAAGGACCATTTTTGCCTTTAACACTTATACCTAGGGCTTAACCCATTCAAGTTTCCTACCTGAAAGCCTGGGGTGTTTACAAAGGACTCCTCTCCTGGGTGATCCCCAAACATTGTATTTGTTTCTCTCAACCTGTGATACTGTTGAATTTCTGCTTGGCTTTTTAGGTTCTTAGCAACTATTATATTCTTTCTTTATCTGAGTTATCACCTGGGCTTGAATAGTGTAAAATTTTTAAAATGTCTTGTAGCAACACTGTTATTCAGAATGTTTGGGTCATTTCTCTGTGGTGTTCTTTTCTCCTAGGATATTGCCCTGCATTCTTGGTTGTTTGGAAGCTATAAATTTTATTGATTGCTTCCTTAGCTCAGGAAGTGTTGTGGATACGTTTGCTGCTCTCTGTTGACCCCTATGTAAAATCAGCTAAAGGCTCAAAAGGAAAAAGCAACAAGGAAAGCAGGGCTCATCAATGTCTTACCTTCCCTCTAGGATTTTGACCCTCCAGTTCTGTCAGCCTTTGTTTTATAAATGGCTTCAGTGATTTTTAAAAATATTTTATTCAATTTATATAGTTCATTTCAGCTGCAGATTAGTCTCATCTCAGTTATACCCTGCTGTTTTTGTTATTAATAGCAGCTTTTGCACCTTAATTTCTATATACATGTTTGTGTATGCATGACTATGTATACACATACAGATAACATATATGTATTATTTCTAAATGACACACATGTATTCATGTGTATACAAATTATATGTATATGTAGTTTTGCAAACTATAGCTTCTGTTTTTTAATTGTATGATAGAATAACTGACTTTTGGAGGTAAACATGGATGAAGGGTGTTTTACAACTAACTCCAAATATGTTTCTGTCCCACAAGTTTGTTAATTTAAGAAGAACATAGGTTGTTAGGAATTTTTAAACCACAGTACTGTGCTATATTAAAATTTGTATTCAGATCATCACTGCAAAGCAAATATTTTATAGACATTATTAAAATGTTAACTGAATGTAAAGTACATTCATAATAATGAATATTTTCAACTTGGATAAATAAATTTTCAACTTTGATTTCATAAATCAGATGAAAAATTCAAAGCATTGTTAGAATTATTTTCACCCTGATGTTTCTGATAATATTGACATAAAACTGATATCATCTCACTATTTGCAAAGGTCTTCTGATAATGAATCCAGCACATTAACAATTATTGCTTTAATTTGCATACATGTGAAAGAAAACTTGGAAAATGAGCAATACTAATGTAGAAGAACAGTTATTAGACTTAGATGAAAGACATGGTTCAACAGAATAACAAATGCACTTTCTGCAGCTGCACATGGTAATGCCTCACCTTTCAGCATATTTTCTTAAAATAAATTTTTCTTTTGAGGTAGATGATGACATTTCTTAATTAGTTTGGCGTTACTTAGTTTTCATCTTGTCAGGATTATCAGCACAGGCCCTAGAGTGAATGATAACTTTCTGAAATATTTTGTTTTCATTTACAAATTCATGAAAACCTGCATTTAAGTGTCTCATTAATTTCCATTATTGCTTTTAATTGTACATTTTGAAATTTTGCTGACAAAAAAAAAAATGGTTGCCCCCAAAAGCACAATTAAGTAATAAAATATATAAAAGTATTTTGATTTACATTACATAAGAAAAGACAAAACTACTATTGTAAATCTTTGGGCTATTCTTCGTGTGTTCTATCTGCATAATGATGCCCTACTTTCATTTCTCGCACAGATTTCTTGTACACATAAACTATAATATCATAGTTTTCCAATGACCCCACTGATTGGAGAGCTATTTTCTTCTCACAGCATCAGTACAGGCCTTCTGTAAAACACAGATCCTTTATGGAGGAGATAGCAGTATCAAACTGTTTCAGCCCCCATAAAATATTGGGCATAGTTGCTTTCCCTACTGGCTTATGTACGAGTACACATTGTTTATCATTGAGCACCCTAAGTCTGCCATGCACAGAGATGCTACATATGATGTATGTGGGAAAGGTCAATAAGAGAAAGACAGGTTTTTTGCTCCTTTGCTTCAGATTTAGTGATTTATTACCATGAGAATATTCTTATTACACATGCATCTCATCCACTAATTGATGACCCATATTAGAAACTGAAAGTAAAAATGGAAGGTGTAGCAAAATCCTCCCAGCCTGTTTTAATGCAAATAAAAATGAAATCTTTTATAAATAATGAAAATAATTTGACAACTGGAAGTGCAAAGGACTGGTATAATAGAATCAATTATTTGTGAAATATTTAACATTATTCCCATAATTATTCCACATAAAGGTAAAAACATACACTACTATCCATGGTAGTATATAATATAAACAGAGACATTTTAAATAAGAAATTAGTTCAAAATATCAGTTTGGAAGGCACATGCATCTTCCAAAATGTTGAAATGTTGTTAATGACCAGTAGAGTGATATACTTACATCAACCATTGGTTGAAATCAATGTGAGACCTTTCTTTTGAACTATATTATAAAATAATATTTTGTGTATTACTCTGCACTATAGCAGAAACTGACCTAAAATGGGGTACTTTGAGGAGAATTTAATGAGCAAGGTAAATACACAAAAGAAGCAAGGCATAGGAAAACCACAAATAGTGTAATATCTGGGGTTGGTAATAATGGGTGTTACATTCCATGGGCTAAGAGTAAGAGCAGATGTAGGCAATCCCATGAGAAAGGGGATCTGCAGGCAGCTGTTCCTTTTGGCCCAGTGAGACATCCAGGAAATGGGGAAAATGACAGCTAAATAAATGCTGTGACCTTACTCTCCCACGCTGCTGATCTCCCTCTGGGGTGTCCATGAACAATATTACCTGGAAGACAGAGCACAGCCAACTATCCAGCTGCCTCCTGGGGGATGTGGAACAGGTTTGGACAGGGATACAGAACAGTTCTGGAGGGAACAGCAGAAGATAACCAATAGTTTTTCTTCTTTTTATATAATGAAAATAGATAATTGTTTTACTTTGATTTCTCTCTTTGCTGCCAGGAAAATCTAATTCAAGTGACATTGCTTTCTTATTAATTTATCTCAGGTATCATTTTTTGAAAAGCATTTTCAAGTCACTTGAAGAATGTGGGTAGAATTATTGATTTTTTTTTCGTAAAAGACCTAATAATTAAAAATTAATTTAAAAATTTTTAACATTATCCAGAGCTACTTTTATAGACATGTTCCTTAATCATTATCCTTATATTCTCCATAGAGAGAAAGAAAACAGCAGTTCTTGAGAATCAGAAACTAACCTGATCAGCTTCTCATAGCTAAGCCATGATTCTCCTGTTACATATACCAATCTTAATGGAATACCAAACTCAGACAAAGTCTAAGATCATGACAAAATGAGAGGCCACTTTACACATGTATCTAACCACAAACAGAAGCTTGGCTGTGTGTTCCCCTGAAATAGCAATATCCCACTTTCTCACTAAACAAGTGACCAGTGCTTCTTTTTTTCCCCAGTTATAAAATAGACCCTGTCTTTTGATATCATTTAATCTCAAACAAATCCCTGCTTTCTTATACCTCCTGCAAAATCATCCAACCTAACCCCATAATTATTCCACATAAAGGTAATTCCACATATTCTTTAATAGTTTCTGTCTAAGTCGCTGTTACTGAGATGACTGGTAGTTCCCTGTAGTAAGAATTCACCCTTGTAGCAAAGAGTAATAAACTGCATTTGTTTAACTACAGCTGTGTTCCTGGTGGTCTTTGGTTGAAGGGCATTGACAATTAGCTATCCCTGTAGAGAAACTTTTTTTGCATCTTAGTCAGTACTTACATTCCCGCATAACTTCCATAAAATGGTACCCATAAAAATTTTGAAAAGCAAGTTGTTATAGCTTTCATATGGTCTACTATATTGTCAGGTGCCAAAGTTGGAAAAATTTTAATGCAAATAAATTATAATCAATAGGAATTTTTTAGAAGGACAATCTCTGAAACCTTTTCACAGCTAAAATTGTAGGTTAATTATTAAAATCCCCTGATGATATTCACTGCTTGTAGGTATGCGTCACTTAGGGGGAGACAGTGTTAATTGTAGAAGAAGACATTCGATGGCTACTTAGAAGGATTTTACAAGCCCAGTCCGTGTAGGGCAATAGACTCGGGAGAGAAAAGACTAGATTTGTTCATTCAGAGATAATCTTTATGCTGTAGCGGTGGTGATGCCATTGTTATCAATGAGGAATCCTTCTCTGCTCCCTACAATGGCCAGCTTGACTCTCTGTATGTGATATCAAAGGTAGCACAGCCACCAAAGCAGCACATGTACAACTGTTTTACAGTAGTGCTCCTTTCCCCTGGTGTGTGTGTTCCAAGACCCACGGTGGATGCTTGAAACTGCAGATAGTACCAAACCCTACTATATATACTATATGTTTTCCTATACATACCTACCTAGATAAAGTTTAATTTATAAATCAGGCAATGTCACAAATAAATCTGTTCTTACCATGGGTCTTAGCAACCTCATCATACAATTTGTGTTCTTTACTTATTAAATTCAGAACTGTCACCTTTTCACCTAAAGGATGCACTTTATGACTTCTCTTTGGCATATCCAAATTGCCAGCATCACTACTCTTGCACTTTGGGGTCATTATTAAGTAAAATAAGGGTTACCGGAACAAAACAAACACTCCTATACTGTGACAGTCATCTGAAAACAGAGACAACTACTAAGTGGCTAAAGGGAGGGCTGCGTATACACCCCACAAAGGGCTGAGTCAAGGCCAGGGCAGAGATGACAGGGAGGGTGCAAGGTTTCATTACACTACTCAGAATGACACACAATTTACAACTTATGAATTTTTTTGTGTTTTTTTTTTTTTTTTTTTCTTGAATTTTCCATTTGATATTCTTGGACTGCAGGTGATTGCAGGTAACTGAAACCATGGAAAGTGAAACGTTGGCTAAGGGGGGGACTACTGTACTTGGGTGGGGCACCTTGATGTGGCATCAGGCTAATGAGCTTCTGTTTTTCCTAAAACCTGTTTCCCTCCAAAGAACTATGGTGAGGGTTAGAATATGGCAAAAACAGAGATATAGAAATTATTTATTAGCTATGAATAGTAATTCAGAGTCATTAGGAGAAGCAACAGAATTTCAGTACTCAGACAACCTCGGTTAATCCTTTCACTTAATTCAGACTCAGCCCTTTACTAGCCCCATTCATTGTCTGAGGCTCCAATGGCCTCCTGTCCTATCCCTTTCCCAGAAATTCCCTGGTTGTGGAACTAACTACACTAATGGGGCAGCTAATTGTGGTTATGCTTATTTCTATTTTTTTTTTCTTTTTTTCTCATTACTATTTCATAATACATTGTAAAGCAGATGGGTCTCATTCCCGGGGCACCCAGAGTGCAGTCTGAGCAATGCAGTCTCAACAAGATTTTCATTCCTGCATAATCAGAGTCTGCTGCCCAATTCCGGTCATCCCCTAACTTCCTAGTCAAAAGAAGATAACATATTGTGCATATTATGCTACTAATTTGCCTTCTTACTTCACTCTTCCTTAACAATGCCATCATACTGACTTATCAAAACTTTTCTGGAGTTAGTAATGCGTTTCCTCTTTTCAACTCCTAGCTAACTTGGATGCTTTTCTCCTTGATCTATATAATATATTTATTGTTTGAACATTTCTTATCACTAAACAATTATAACATATATAGTTAATACACAAAACATAACTGCTTTTTGAGTCCTTATTTTGCGTCAATCCCTTTTACACAGTATCTCAGTTATCTCCATTTAGAAAAAAATATTATAGACTAAGCTTTATAATCTCCATTTTATAGATGAAGGAATAAAGATCAGGGAGATTTAATAATTTACACAAGATCATACAAAGTTTAAGAAAGTTTAAGAAGATTGTAGGAGCTTGATATTAAGTGTCTGTGGCTAAAGTAAATGTATGCTCTTTTCACTATCTTATGATGTCTCACTGAGAACATTTAAAATTTATTACATTAGGAACTCTGCTGTGTGATATGTATATATATACATATATATAAATGAATTTATATATATTCATATATATATATATATATATGAATTCATATAGCCACACTTATTTTTATCAGCAGCCATGTAACAGTGTAACAGATGTCTCTGGAAAGACCTGTTGAATACCTCTCCATGATAAAGAGTAGAGTTTCTCACTTTATTTTTATTTTTTTAGTATGAAAGTTTCAAACTTGTGCTTTTTAACTGTGTGCCTCAGTGTTTGTAATGAAAGGCATACATTTGGGAAATAATTTTTTTAACTTGATATATAAAATGCTTTATTATAACTTTGAATATTTGCAAAAAGTGTCATTTCTGATGTATTTTTTCTTATTTTCTTTTTTTAAGATTTTTATTAAAAATATAGCTAACATACAATATTCTATTAGTTTCAGGAGTGTACCATAGTTATTCTGCATTTATACACCTAAAGAAGTGATCGCCATGACACTGTACTATGCTATCACAGTATCATTGATTATATTCCACTGTACACAAGATTATTGACTGTATTTCACAATGTTATTGACTATTTTCCACTAAATGCTGTACATTTCATCCCCATGACTTACTTGTTTTATATTGGGAAATTTGGACGTCTTATTCCCCTTCCCGTTCCTCCCCTTTTTAAATTTATGAATTACAGTTGACGTTCAATATTATTTTATATTAATTTCAGGTTTACAGAATAATGCTTAGACATTTATATAATTTAAAAGTTATCCCCCTGACTGGTACCCACCTAGCACTATACATAGATATTACCATATCATTGACTATATTCCCTATGCTTTACTTTATATCCCCATGACTATTTTGTAACTACCAATTTGTACTTTTTAATCCCTTCACCTTTTCACCATGTCCTCAACCGCCTCCATCTATCACCCCAACAAATCTAGTACCCATCTGATACCATGTTATTAACAGTTATTACAATATTATTAACTATATTACTTATGCTATACCCTACATCCCCATAACTACTTTGTCACAGCTAATTTGTACTTCTTAAACCCTTTCCCTTCTTTTGCCACCCCCAAATCGCCCTCCCATCTGGCAACTATCAAAATGTTATCTGTATTTATGAATTTGTTCCTGTTTTGTTTGTTAATTTTGTTCTTAGATTTCACATATAAGCAAAATCACATTGCATCTGTCTTTCTCTGTCTGATATATTACACTCAGCACAATACCTTCCAGGTCCATTCATGCCATCACAGAATGCAAAACCCATTCCCTTCCATGGCAGAGCAATATTTCATTCTATATACCCTGTTAACCCGAAAATAAAACCTAGCCAGACAATCAGCTCTAATATGTCTTTTGGAGCAAAAATTAATATAAGATTGGATATTATATTACATTATATTATAAGACTAGTTCTTATAATAAAATAAGACCAGATTTTATAGTAATTTTTGCTCCAAAAGATGCGTTAGAGCTGATTGTCTGGCTAGGTCTTATTTTCAGGGAAACATGGTGTGTACCATCTCCTCTTTATCCATTCTTCCATCGATGAACACCCAGGCTGCCTCCACATCTTGGCCATTGCAATTCATTGGCCATTGAATATATGGATGCACACACATCCGGTAGCATTTTGGGTTTCTTCGAATAAATACACTGAATAAATACACTTCATTGTCTCTTGTTATATAGCCTTTGTTTGAAAGTCTATTTTGTCTGGTATAGGTATTGCTACCCCAGTGTTTTTTGTTTTTTTCACTTCCACTTTCATAAAATAACTTTTTCTGTCCCTTTGCTTTCTGCCTATGTCTTTCAATCTGAAGTGAGTCTCTTGTAGGCAGCGTATGTAAGGGTCTTGTTTTCTTATCCATTCAGCCCTCCTGTGTCTCTTGATTGGAGCATTTAATCTACTAACATTAAAAGTAATTGTTGATAAATATGTAGTTATTGCCATTTTATTATTCATAATTTTATTTATTATTTTTCCCCATCTTAAAGAAATCCCTTTAACATTCCTTGTAATACTGGTTTGGTGGTGATGAACTCCTTTAACTTTTTCTTGTCTGGGAAGATCTTTATGTATTCTTCTATTTTAAATTATAGCTTTGCTTGTAGAGTAATCTTGGTTGTAGGTCCTTATTTTTTCATCATGTTGAATATTTTTCTGCCAATCCTTTCTGGACTGCAAAGTTTCTATTGAGAAATTAGCTGACAGTCTTATGGTAGCTACCTTATAATTTACTAGTTGCCTTTCTCTTGCTGCAGTTAGGATTCTCTCTTTGTCTTTAATCTTTGCCATTTTAATTATAATGTGTCTTGGTATGGACCTGTTTGGTTCATCCTGTTTTAGACACTCTGTGCTTCCTGGACTTGTTTCTTTCTCTTTGGTTAGGAAAGTTTTTAGTCATTATTTCTCCATATAGGTTCTCAATCCCTTGCTTTCTCTCTTCTACTTTGGTACCCCTATGACGCAGATGTTGTTATGTTTGATGTTATCCCAGAGGTCTCTTAACTCTCCTCCTTTTTTTTTTTTTTTTGTATTCTTTTTTTCTTTTTTCTGTTCTGATTGGGTATTTTCTGCTACCTTTTTTCCAAATTGCTGATTCGATCCTCTGTTTCATCTATCTGCTGGTGATTCCTTCTAGTGCATTCTTCATTTTAGTTATTGTGTACTTCACTCTGACTGGTTCTTTTTTTATGGTTCCATGTCTTTTTCCATCCTTGTAATCTCTTTGTTGAACTTCTCACTAAGTTCCTCGAGCATCCTTATAACCATTGTTTTGAACTCTTTCTGTGGTAGGCTGCTTGCCTCCATTTCATTTAGTTCTTTTTTCTGGATTTTTCTCCCATTCTCTCATTGCAGACATCTTTCTTTCTTTCCTCATTTAGGCTGCCTCTCTGTGTTTGTTTCTATGTATTAGGTAGATCTGCTATGTCTCCCAGTCTTGGTTGGGTGGCCTTATATAGTAGGTGCCCTGTGGAGCCCAGTGGCTCAGTCTCTCTGGTTACCTGAGCCAGTTGCTCTGGGAATTTCCCTTGTGGGGGTTGTGTGTGCCTTCCTGTTATAGTTGAGCCTTGATTGCTATTGGCATGTCAGTGGGCGTGATTGACACTCAGGGTGACTGGCTTTGGGGTTTGGCCATGTCCACAGCTTATGTGCAGGGGGCTTACTCCACTGAGTGGGATTTACTGCAATGGACTCTGGTGCCTGGTGGGCCCACCCTTTGGGTATGTCACTTTTGGGGCTAATTGGGCAGTACTGTGGTCTGAAGCCAGCCCTCAAGTATGTTAGTTCTGGTGCCTCTTAGGAAGAGCTCTGGTGCTGGCTCAGGTCAGCTACTGCCTGTGACTGGCCAGAGGCAATGTAGTAGGAGCCTCAAAGCGATCCACTGTCTGTGATAAATCTGTAGGCATGTGGGAGAGTCCACGCTACAAACTGAGGACACCTGCCACCAGTACCAGTCCTGGGATAACTCTGCAAAAAAACAGGACACTTGGAGCCCTGCTATCACCTGCCAGCTCCTGTAAGCTTCAGCCACTGATAAAGCATTGTATGGTACATGAGTTGGGTGGGGCAGTGTCGTGCAGGGGATCCTGCCGACTTCGCCAAGTGTCATGCGGGGCGTCCGGCGGGGTCTCCGGTCCCGCCCCCCACACAAGAACGCAGGACATGGTGAGGCCAAAAAGGAACACCCACGGAGCCATAGGTAGGGGAGTCACACCACTATAGTCTCACTGGCGGCTGGGCTGGAGACACAGGAACCAGGAGCAACACAATTCTCAACCCGCCGCTTGCAGACTCAGCCACCATCTTCTTGCTAGCTCCCCCCTTCTTGCTAGCCTAGCCACGGCAGTTATATTCGTGGCTAATGGCTCACTGGTTACAGCTGACGGCCAACTAGCCACAGCTGCTGGCCATTTGATCACAGTCGATGGCCATTTACTACCTGAGCCAGCACCCTTCTATGTGAGGCCGAGAGCCTGGAAACTGCTTTTTGGGGCTCTGTCCCCACACTCCACCCCTACAGGCTCTCGCCTCACAATCTACGCGACAAGCGTCTTCCGCGAGGGGCCCTGTGCGAGGAACCTGGAGGTGAATGCTATTTCCTGGACACAGCCAAGCTCTCTGGTCACAGCCAGGGTTTCTCAGGGCACCACCAGTACTTCCGGGCACAGCCAGACTTCCTGGACTTCTTAGGGTACCACTAGTCTCCCCGGGCACAGCCAGGGTTTCTCAGGGCACCAGCAGTACTCCTGGGCACAGCCAGACTTCCTGGACTTCTTAGGGTACCACCAGTCTCCCCGGGCACAGCCAGGGTTTCTCAGGGCACTGCCACTCTCTCTGGGCACAGCCAGACTTCCTGGACACAGCCAGGGCTCTCAGGGCACCGCCACTCTCTCTGGCCACTCTCTCTGGGCACAGCCCGGCTTCCTGGACACAGCCAGGGCCTCTCAGGGCACCGCCACTCTCTCTGGGCACAGCCCGGCTTCCTGGACACAGCCAGGGCCTCTCAGGGCACCGCCACTCTCTCTGGGCACAGCCCGGCTTCCTGGACACAGCCAGGGCCTCTCAGGGCACCGCCACTCTCTCTGGCCACTCTCTCTGGGCACAGCCCGGCTTCCTGGGCTCAGCCAGGGCTCTCAGGGCAGTGCCACTCTCTCTCTGGGCCTCTCAGCGTACCGTGCTGGAACAATAGCGGCTCACAGTCAAGGTGCTTACATATTCTCGATGGCGGCCGGTCAAGACACAAAAGCAAACATCCCCCAGTTCCACTACATGGTGGTATGTTCCCAAACAGTCAAGTGGTCCATTAAATTAGGGATGGAAGGCAATTCCCCATAGTCCATAGTCATTCGCCAGGGCTGTCCTGGGGATGAGGGATGACCTTGACCTCACCCTCAGCTCCCGCGGAGGACTCAGCAAGCCTTTCCTCCTGGGACTACAAGTCCTGCATCCGGGCTGCCTCAGCAAGCACTTCCCAGCCCACAGGACCGCAAGGACCTTCGCTTTCTCTGGCCTCTACTGGTTGGGGAACCGTCCACGTCTTCCCACCCCTCCACGGGGTCCAGCTCTCAAGCAGCTGCTCCTCCTGGTCTTCCTCAGACTCACGCACAAACTGCTCCACTGCCCTTCGGAGAGCTTTGGCCGACACCATACCCTGCTCGCTGCGCCATGTGTCGTGCAAGGGATCCTGCCGACTACGCCAAGTGTCATGCGGGGCGTCCGGCGGGGTCTCCGGTCCCGCCCCCCACACAAGAACGCAGGACATGGTGAGGCCAAAAAGGAACACCCACGGAGCCATAGGTAGGGGAGTCACACCACTATAGTCTCACTGGCGGCTGGGCTGGAGACACAGGAACCAGGAGCAACACAATTCTCAACCCGCCGCTTGCAGACTCAGCCACCATCTTCTTGCTAGCTCCCCCCTTCTTGCTAGCCTAGCCACGGCAGTTATATTCGTGGCTAATGGCTCACTGGTTACAGCTGACGGCCAACTAGCCACAGCTGCTGGCCATTTGATCACAGTCGATGGCCATTTACTACCTGAGCCAGCACCCTTCTATGTGAGGCCGAGAGCCTGGAAACTGCTTTTTGGGGCTCTGTCCCCACAGGCAGGGTCTCAGGGAGTAACTGGATTGGGAAGAGTCCTCACCTCTTCCCAGATAGTCACCAGATTTAATGATCAGGTTAATGTAGACTCTGGTTTGGGGCCAGTGCTGAGCCAGGAATGACTCAGCAAAATTCTCAGAGCACACCAAGGCTAGTCGCCACACACCTGGGGCCTGTGGACTCTGATAGGTTTCCAAAAAAGAGTGTGATGTGGTAGGGGCTGGCTGCTTACAGAGAAAGTGGTGCCTGAGGTATTGGAGTTTGTTGAGAACATGTTCCAGCTGAGTCAGCAGAGCTTACCAGGCTAATCAGATTCAGATTTGGCCTGTGGGGGTTGGCCTAACATAGGAAAAATGGTGCCCACCTGCTGGCTGCATGGGAGAAGGAGCCTTTACCGGGAGACGTCAACTGTCCTCCAGTGTTCCCCATGAAGCCACACACCTCAGTCTGCCCTATGTCTCTGAGGCCCCCAGAGTTACCCTCTCTCCGCTGGAGCCCAAGGTGAGTGCCCATGAGTGAGTTGAGTGTACGCATTTAAGGGAATGTCTGGGTTTTCCGCAGCCTTCTGTCCCACCTGAACAGTCATAATCTCCACTGTTTTTTCTCAGCCAGATGTTGTAGGAGCTCCTCTTCCTGGCATCAGTACTCCTGGCTCCCAGTGTAGGGGGGCTGGGGTACCTCACTCCTCTGGGGGGAATCTCCACGGCTGAGACAGCCCTCCCGATTCTCAATTACCACACAGAGTTTTGGGTCTCATTCCACATCTCCACCGTTCCTATCAATCTCGATGTGTTTTTTCTATATTTTTAGTTATTGGACTTCTGTTTGGCTAGATTTTAGATGGTTCTCCAGGTTGATTGTTCTGTAATTTAGTTGTAATTTGAATGTGTTCTCGGAAGGACAGAGGCACAGTGTTTACTCTGCCATCTTTGTGAAATAATTTTTTAACTGAAAGTTTTATTCTCATAAAATTATTGGTCTCACTGAGAAGCCAAGAATGTTGAGTTTAAACCATATTTTCATCCTCACTAGCATTGAGTATTAATCAGCAATTATTACTAAGTGTATTTATTGGTGTGTGTGAGTTTGTCTAATGTAAGTTTGGTGATATAATTTTCTGTAGAGTACAACATAGGCAAAAATAAAATGTTGGTAGGTCTACCCCTCCAAAAAAAAAAACAAAACAAAAAAACAAAACAAAAACAAACTATAATAATGGAAGTAATGCTTATGTTCCATGTAAATAAAATTTTGAATTTGTATTTGTATGACAGTGAGCTAAAGGGTCATTTAGTTTTAACCCTTACATATAATGCTATATAGTAGGTACTAGTGTCTTCAGTTTGTAAAATGGATTGAGAATTCAGTGAGGAACCTGAAGATCAGATTTTACATATCTTGTCTCTGGTCACATAACTTGAACAGTTCTGGCTGAGATTTGAATCAGGTTGTCTCACTCAAGTAATGCTGAACTATGTTACTACACAGTTCTGTACATTATTAAAACTTACAAATAGTTATAATTTTTATAAAAACTGCATTCTGTTCTAAATATTATGTGCTTGCTCCCCAAAATAATATGTGGCTTATTTATAACTTACGCAGTATCATTGAGACTGCTTAATAGCATAACAGGTATGTCATACATGTTTCTTGAGAAATGGATAGACACATTTAGTTTTGTACAATTAACTGTGAGTTAATAAAATACAATAGAGTAAGGTAGAGATAAGAAATACAATGCGAAGTGGTACATGTAAAATGAACAGAGGAATACCACTAGTGTCTTTCTAGCCTGCAATTTAGTTTACACACATCCAAAGTAGACTTCCCAGTGTTCTTTAGCAAATGGCATTGACTAAGAGCAGAAAATATCCCTTCTCTTTTAAAGTGCAAATATAACTCATTGTTCCACTAACAAGAGAAGATTTTGTATTCTTGTAAAAGAAGAGGTAATACGTTACAAAATTAATTGAGAGTTCCGTGCATATTCCCCTATGGAATTTTGCATAACCCACTTCACCCTTTGAACAGATGAACAACAAAATTATTCTTATAGTTCGCTAAGGTCAGTAGTTTAACGTTAATTTTAAACTTAGAAACTACTAAAGTAATATTTAAAGTTTATCAGTTCCTCATCATTTCTTCTGATGAAGCAGGGTTTGACTTTTTTTTTACTCTTCAGAAGTCTTTTATAAAAGTGAATATCCATCTTGTATTAGCATAACCTTTAAACTTCATAAGTTGATAAAGTACAAAGCTTGGTTTTATGCTGACTTCAGAAATAGCTATATCTTATGAGAAAGTTTTCTCACTCAGTGTTCTCTAGGGTTTCACGACGTTTGAGCATATGTGCTTCAGTAACTACCAATTACAAGTTTGTCATTTAGGAAAAGTCAATTAGCAATAAAGCATGTATAACAAGAATGTAAACTTTGAACTCTTCAATTGTATATTAAATTATAATATTTTATATTGGCTAATATTTTATGCTCTTTTATTTTTAATTAGCATGTATCTCTTCACATTTTAAAATCTAAATATTTAACTCTCAAGTATCCTCAATTTAAATTTAAAATCTGTGTTATATTGAATTTGTGGTCTTTAAATATAATTTATTTGTAATTTAGCAATTATCTTAACATGGAAGCAATGCCACTTTTCTTCTTGATGTTGTCTTTTACAGATCTCTCACGTTTATTTTTTTATTTCTATTTTATGATTATGGTTGAGGTGCTATTTTTAATAATCTCAAAGTTCTTCTATTGCAAGACATCTTGATCCTACAACATATCATGATATCAAATATTTTAGCCCAAATTATTTCATTTTTAATTACCTCCATCATTCATGAAAAATAAAAATGGCAAAACTATAAATAATACATAGATACTTTGGTGCTCAGATAATTGTTATGAAATGTTTTATAGTTAAGAGACAGCAAAAAGTAAATTTTTTATTGAATCTTTAACAATTTATTTAACTTGGACTAGGTGTGAGTCCTGGACTTCAAGATATTAATAATTTAATGGAGGAGAGAGACATAGTAAGGTATAATTATTAGAGAATCCAGTGCAGAAGACAGCAAATGTTTTCTGTTACTGGCCAGATGCCAAATATTTTGAGCTTTGCAAGCGACACAGTCTCAGCGACAACTGCTCAGCTCGGCCACTAAGCACAAAAGCAGCCAGAGATAATATGTCAGTGAGCAAGCATGTATACTTTCTAGCAAAACTTAATTTATGGACACACATTTGAATTTCACAAAATTTTTATGTGTCATAGAATATTATCCTTCATTTGATTTTCTTTTTCAACCCTTTAAACATGTAAAAAACAAACAAACAAACAAAAAACCAAAAAATATTCTTAGCTTGTTGGTTGTACAAAATCAAGCAGTTAGCTGCATTTGGCCAAGAAGTCTGTATTATTTTTCCATTGCCTCATAGCAAATTACCACAAACATGATGCTTAACACAACAGAAATTTGTTGACCCACACTTGTGGAAGCCAGAAGTTCGAAATGTTATATATAATAGATAATTCAATGTTATATATATATATAATTCAAGGTGTTGGTGGGCCTGCACTCCCTCCAGATGTTTAAGGGGAAGAATCTGTTCCTTTCTCTTTCCACTCTCTGGTAGCTGCTGGCAATTGCTCCAGTCCCTCTACACACTCCTGTACATAGTGGGTCTCTCGTGTGGTCCTGCTGATCCTTGTTGCACCAACAGTCACTTGCTGGTGGTCATGCTGATTTGCTTTACATGAAAGAAATAATGAAAATCTTCTTGATGGACTTGATATATGAAATGATTTCTTTAGGGCAAAGAGGTCGCTAAATATCCAAAGCAATGAGGATAACATGAGTATAGCCACAGAAATGAAAGGTAAAATAAAATAAGTAAATAAATAATAACATGTACAAAAATACATTATGACTATGGAAGAAGTTTAGTGTTTCTGGAGAATAAAGTAAATGGGAGATTGGTGAGTTACAAGACTAAAAGAGTAACAATATCAAAACCACAATGATAAGCTATGATTTCAATTGCAGTAATTTCAGTGGGAGGATGAATGGTGAATTTTTCACTTTGAATTTTGTTACCATGGCTGCAGTGAAGAACACAGCTTTGTAGATAATTCTGGCTACATTTATATCTCTTTTCAGGGGGCCAGGTGATAAAAGATAAAGACTGGACTTAATTTGCATTTTTCTTGAAATGTTTAAGAGGAAAGGATGTATTTGTATACTACAGTATTTAAGAAGCCAAGTGGACACAGCATGATCACATGGTAGTGGGTAGTAAGCATTTGGATCAGAGTCAAATATATCTCCTGCTGTATAATTTGGGTGAAAATATTTGATGGTGCATGAAATATAGTAAAATCTATAGGTGACTGTCAGGTGTTCAGCTGAGCTGGAAGAGAGAGAAAGCTAAGTTGCCAGCTGTCAGAATAACCCATTAAAGCCATAGGCAAAAATGAAAGAATTAAGCCTTCCATCACTTACTGCAAAAGTATAAGAAGAAGTTGAAACTGGAGAAAGCACTGACTCCTCTTGTTGCATTTTTCCCCATGGAGCAGTGCACCAGTGGAGGGTCAGGTGGATCAGCATAGACATAAGGGAGGTCTAACTTTTGAAGGAGCTTGAACAAAATGCTCTGGCAGTCTTATGGACCCTGGGTTAGAGGCAGGGCTAGGACTGGAAGAGTACTAGGGACTGAGTCAGTGGAGAAATGTGTCTGGTTTCACGTTCAAGGTCGCCCCTTTCTCCCTTTATGAGGAGGCCCCAGCAAAGGTGCCTGAAGAAGACCTCTACCGAAAGTCTTAGATAAAGAGCCCTAGGAATGATGGCATCCTGGCTATGAATTCATGGGGGACAGGGGTCTGAGGCCTTGACTGCAACTCTCTTCAATGACTTCAATGCATTGGCTATGCACCCAATGCATAGCCAATGTGGGAGAGCAGCTTCTCCCCCTGAGGCCTGCCAGGTACAGCCTTTTTTAATATCTGTGATCAGACCTGAAAAAGTATACATAAGCCTTTAACCAGGAGCCTGACTCCTCAATGAGTTTGGGGGGAAAAGGATAATTTTAGTTTTGTATGTTTTTGAAGAGCCTGTGAGACAAGAAATTATAAGTATTTAGCATAAAGGTGAGCATAACTTTGTGAAGAGTAAAGATTTAAAAATTGTCAGCATTTGTGTTTAATTGAAACAGGAAAATAATGATCTCTCAAAATAATGGATACAGTAACAAGATGAGACGAGTAAAGGCAAAATATTAGAGAAAAGAAATATTCAGAATTTTTGGAAAGAGACATCAATGAGAAGATAGACAATATGAGATAAAGAATTTTGAGCTCAGATTCTAAAATTTCATGTCGCAATAGAACACAAACGGGTAATTTTGCAGAAAATAACTGTACATATAAACAAACATAAAAGGAAACACACACACACACACACACACACATATACCTGGGTTATGTCAGCTCTGTAAGTACAGAAATGTACATCTATAAATCTCTTTTGTTTTATCACTTTATTCCCAGCTCCTAAAGTAATATCTAGCACATAGTAACGTTCAATTAATATTTATTACTAGGATAAATAACTGATTTGGGGAAAAATGTAAAACCATCTACATTTTATTTTTTAACTCCAATCCATTTTTTTTTTAAAGCAAGGCCTTTTTGATAGAGGAGATGATAGAAAAAGGAATTAGATTTAATAAAATAGGTGGAGAGGAAATGTGATCTGAGTGAGGTAGTAAAGTTTCTAGAAAGATACAAAATTAACAACAACAAAAAAACTGAGTTGGGATATTTGAACTTTAAAAACAAGAGATAGAGTAATATGAGGTTGTAACTAGATTCGTGGGGAGATCGACCATATGGTGATAAACCTTGAGAGTAATGAGCTGCGGGAGTTTCAGTAGAACTGTTATCGTCTTGGAAAATGGCCAAAATGGCAATATTAAGAATATTAGTCAGAGTTCTACAGAGAAACCACTAATACAATACATATATATGTAAAATGCAGAATTGGCTCATGCAATTCTGGAGGCTTAGAAGTCCCATTATCTGTTGCCTGAAAGCTGGAGGCCCATGAAAGCCAGCAGTATAGTTCCAGTTTAAGCCCAAAGGCCTGAGAATCAGAGGAGCCCATGGAGTAAGTTTCAGTTCAAGTCCAAAGGCCTGAGAACCAGGAGTGCAGATGTCCAAGGGCAGGAGAAGATGGATGTCTCAGTTCAAGCAGAGAGCAACTTGCCCTTCTGCCTTTCTGTTCTCTTCAGGCCCTCAATGGATTGGATGATGCCCACCTGTATTGGTGAAGTCAATCTCATTTGCTCAGTTGACTGTTTCAAATGCTAACCTCTAGAGAGACACCTTCACAGACATACCCAGGCATAATGTTTTACCAGCTACCTGGGTATTCCTTAGTCCAGTCAATTTGACACATAAAATTCACCATCACAATCTACAGTTTTCAGTTTAGGGCAAAGGACTGACAGATACAAAGCAAGATTCACCTTCTAAATGACTTGGTAAGAGACATCATAGTATTTAACTATTATGACTTGGAGCTTTAAACTTATAGAAACAAGGGAGGATACCTATTACTAAACTTTGATCACAAGTTTGGAGGTAGACAAATCACAGTAATATCCTGTCTGTCTTCTATCTAAGGTATGGTACATGTACAAATTTTTGTTTATTTATATGAGATAGTTCAACTAATAAGTGTTTTTTTTTTTTTCTTTTTCAAATAAATTTGCAAAACACTCTCACTCTAGGAGTGTCATGACATAGTATAGCAAATTAAAAGCTATTTGAAGTTTTACAGTAAAGAAACGTGCTTTGTTGAATTCAGTTTTCTCTGACTATAGTTAATTATAGAACACATTATTTACAACATGTCTATTAATTTCCTGTAGAACTGGTGAGAACTGCTTTTCTAAAGCAGAGAATGATGATATAATAAACAAATATAATTGCCTCAAGTTGCTGAGAAAATTAAGCTATTTAGTCAGAAAACAAAGCAAGTCAATAATTTAATGTGTTGGCATTGATCCATTGACAGTCAATTTCCACTTTTTTAATTGATGAAAAAATGGTATATGATGTTATATAAGTTTCAGTGTACAACATTATAATTCGACATCTGCATACACTACAATGTGATCACCACCAAAATTCTAGTTACCATCCATACAGTTGAATCCCTTAACCCAGTTTGCCACACCAACCACCTTTCCCTCTGGTAACCACCAAACTATCCTCTGTACATAAAATATTATTTATCATAATTTAACATAATATAACATTAATTATAATAATAGTTGAGTTCTTCAGAAACTCAACGAAGGTCACTCACTGAGGTTGGGAAATCTGGAACTCTAAACTTGAAATTTCAAAGTTAACTTTCCTTTAAAAAAATCAAATACCTGGCTGGCTTTAAAACATATTTTTCATACTCAACTGGTAAATGGTGTTTATCAGACAATATTTTATGCTTCTTTCTCTACTCTAGCATGTAAGGGATGTTTTTTTCTTAATAATTGGTTTATATTAGGTTGGTACAAACGTAATTGCAGTTTATGCAATTATTTTTAACCTTTTACACAGCAATTACGTTTACCAACTTAATATAATGAGAGAGTTGTAGGAAGTTTGCAAGCCAAGCAACCTTGAATCATTATTTTTGTATGTTTTATCACATAATTTAATCTCATTGAAAAATAAATTACAGTAACAATACCAAAAACATTTCATATCACATTTATATCAAAGAAGAATACTGATTTAAAACAAATAGGAACTTTCAACTGTTTTCCAAAGTGGTTGCATCATTTTACATTTTCACCAATAGACTATCAGTCTCTCTACACCCTCAGCAATAGTTGTTATTGTCAGGTATTTAAATTTTAGCCATTATAATAAGTGTGTAGTGGTATCACATTGTGGTTTTAATTTGAATTTCCTTAATGATTAATGGTTTTCAGCATCTTTCTTGTGCTATTTATTTATTTATTTAGCCATCCATATCTTTTTGTTTTAGACTTTATTTGTTTAAGAGTGGTTTCAGATTCCCAGTACAATTGAAGGGAAACACAGATTTTCCATATACTACTGGCCTCCACCCGTGCATAGCTTCCACATATCAACATCCCCCACCAGACTGGTCATATCTTCTTTATTTAAATCTTGAACTCTTTGTATTGAGAAACATTGTTTCATTGAGTTTTCTGAATCCTTTGTATAATTTGGATAAAGGTCTTTATCAGATATATGATCTGTGATTATTTTTCCTGTCTGTGTCTTTTCATTCTCTTAACATTTTCTGTAGAAAAACAGAGTTTTAATTTCAATGAAGTCAATCAATCAATCGATTCTTATGTATTTGTGTATTTATTTATTTATATACCAATACCACACTTTCTTGATCAATTTGTCTTTATAAATGTCAGTACTCTAAACATATTGCTACCATATGATCCGTCCACTCCACTCCTAGAAATTTATACAAGGGAAATAAAAACATATGTCCACTTAAATACTTGTAATTAGTACTCCTAGGAGCTTTATTGAAATAATCTAAAACAGTTGAATGGACAAATTATTCTATAACTATGCAATTATATACTGCTCAACAATAGAAAATAAACTATTGATACAAGTTACAACATAGATGAATCTCAAATAATTATACTGAATGAAAGAAGCTAGAGAAAACTGAATACATTCTATTTGATTCCATTTATACAAAATTCTAGAAAATGCTGACTAACATAAAGGCAAAAAACAAACTGATGTTTGCCTAGGGCTGGAGAGGAAGGGTGTGAAGGTTTGGTGGGGGGAATTACAAAGGCTCATAAAGAAACTTGGAATTGATAGCTATGTTCACTTTCTTTATCGTGTGATGGTTTCACTTATGTACATATAACACATATGTCAAAATATTACAAAATTACACTTAAATAAGTGCAGCTTATTTTATGTCAATATGTCTCTATAAAGCTTTAAAATATACATGGAGAAACACTACTCTATACCCTCCAAAATAGTTCTCCTTCATGATGATTTATTCAACATGTATAAGCTGCGAAACCAATTTTAATCTTCAACTTAGAGTTGCCTACTTAGCTACAGACCCCTATGTGTAATGATTTACTATATATTTCCAACCAGATATTCTATACCATTTAACTCTTAAAACACTTTTTTTCCTCTACTTAGTATTTCAACATGTTTCAGACAATATTAATATCAAAAACCCTAGGACTGAAGAAAGATTTTGAGGGAAATGTCAAAGTTTCCTCTTCCATATACCAAGGATTCCTAGTACCTGAGCTTTGCATAGAAAACTTTCAGGACCTTGCCCTTTATCTTCTGCAATTACCTCTTTTTTTCCTTAAATTAACTTTCAAAATATAATATATGATTGCTTCCTTTCTGAACTTGCCAGACACTTTTAGTCCCACACTTTCGTACACGTTGTTCCATTTGCTTATAAATCTGCCCTTTTTGTTTATAAGTCTTATCTAATGCTATTGTCTTTATGAAGTTTTATTTTTTAACTCCTTCACTGACATAGAAGTTCCTTTTCCTATGGGCTGCATGTATTATGTAAACATCTTTATTGCATTAAATATTTTATTTGTTAAAAGTCAAACAAAAAAGTTCTGCCCTTTTTGGCAAGAGGAGATACATTTTCATTTTTACATTTCCAATGCTGAATTCAGTACCTGGCACATGCTTGGTGTGTAATGAATTGTGTGATATGAATAAATGGTCAGAATAATTGGCCATCAGGTACAGCGCTCCTACTTGCCCAGAAAGTTTGCCTGGCTTGAATATATTTTTCTTCTGTAAAAGAGAGGTATCTGAAAGCAGATGGCACATCTATTTATTTAGCAGGATGTACCAGTCTTTTGATATCATGTTTAATAGTATACTCTACAGAAATTATTTGTGTAATAAATATTTATTAATCTAATATATTCTAAGTGAAGAGGAACATGGGTCATAATGATATATCTAGGGTGACCTCCCATTTGTTGAATGGTCTGCTAAACCAAGGTGGACTAGGAAGAGATTTATGGATGTGGACATAAATTAGGAAAAAATTTCTTGGCCCTCACATCGCATATGCAGGAAAACACTGCCCATACAAATTCTGCTTGCTTTCCATAACCACTGATGAATGAAGTTAACTATGCATGACTAACATTTGAATTAACTTAATGGGAAAGATATTTAAAAGATAAAATAGTGAAAGTCGTGGACCATATCCACTTTGGGGGGTAGTACTAATATGTTAAACAATTCTATATGCTCATGGTCATTTAGTCTATTTGTTTTCTCTGTAATTCCTTCTTCATTTAGCTCCCCATTATAAGTCTAAAAGTTAGTACCGTCTATTTCCAAGTTGAGTATTTGGAGGTTGTTAAATGAGCAAGCGACAAAATGACTTTTAACTTACCTATCAAAAATTTTCCTTCTCTTCTTCCTTTTTCTTCTCCTCCTTGTGATTATTAGTACTATTACTGTCAATCGATTAACTTAAAAATCACAGTCTATCAGATTTCCTTTTATGCATGCATTCTTTTGTGTTTTTTTAAAAATGACTAGATGATGCTTTGAATTGCATTTCACCATTCATTGCATATTTTAGAACTCTGTTGATGTTGAAATTTTATGATATACTTGTATTTTTTCAAAGTTTCAGCCACATGATATCATTAGCTATGATTCATAGAAATAAATATTCAAAAATACAATTTTCTAACATAAAACTATCATTTAGAACACATATCTTAAATAAAATCTGAAGTATTTCTGAATAAATTTATTAAATAATATGTTACTTGAAATTTAAACGTCAAGAAAGAATGTCACACACACACTTAGATATACACTTATGTATACATATACATATAATTCACAGACAAGGTATAAGTTATAAAGTAATTGTTCCTCTAAAATTTCTGATTGGCTTGAAGATTTTTGGAGTATTGTAATATGTAAAGCTGTGTGCCTACACATTGAAGACACTACTCAGACAGATGACATTTGAAGAGTGATGGAACAAAAAATATACATCGTATGAATACAAAATCATTTAGAGTATTGAAACTTGCAATTCTGATGTGATATTTAGATGATTAGGCCTTTACTGTCCATGTTATATAATTCTGAGAAATAGTCACTACTTTCAGGTCAATATACTTCATTCACCACAAAATATTTTAAAACAAAAACTTACTGTAAAAAATAACAGTCCATCGACAGCCCCAAATATAGACCATATGTTGAAGTTAGGCATGGCTCCCTCAAAGGTGGGCATGGCTGCTTTGAATAATGGATTGTGAACTGATACTATATATCCTCATGCTGTGCTAACTGCCGATATTCTAGAGTGGGGGGAGTGAATTAGCTGAGTCACATCGTAGAACACCCTTTTTCCTCTGCACCAGCCTACTTTGGTTATGTCCTGTGAGAGACATAAAATATTCATTGTGCTAAGGTGCTTCATTCTCAGTGTTGTTTTCAGTGTTATTCTATCCTGAATAATTCAATCAGGAAGACAAGAATAGTGCTTCATATTTTCCCTTTGATATCTTTAAGAGACAGTGTAAAGCTACCTGTCAGAAACAAGTAACTTTTGTGGGATTTGTCTTATGTTGTTTTGTTTTTGTTGTGTTTTGATGTGGTGTTTTTGAATGAAACTGAAGCAGGTATACATACACACACATGAACCCTGATTATGAATTCAGATATATGGACAGATGCTTTATTCAAATCAAAATGTGGATTAATAAAATCCAAAGAAAAATTTGACAACAGGTTTAATTATAAACTATCAAGATATCACTCTCCTTGTCACCTATCTATGTGTATATGAGGTTTGTTGCTAAAGACATGGAGACTAGAGTTACGGACTGGTTTATTAAACTTTATAGCAAATTCCAGTACCTTCTAAATCTTATTAAATGTTTGTTAACTTAGAAAAATGCAGTGATTGATAGCTTGTCATTTTTCTGGGAAGTTGTAATTCAGTGACATATTAGTAGCCTGAAGGCCAATTCCATTTCACATGTGAGTTTGGTTTGACTTGGAGAATTGTAACCCAAACAATATTTGTAGGCAAACAAATAAAAATATTGTCCCACATTATAAAAATTTGCACACTCAATGTTTTCTTCAAAATTAGAAGAGTCTTTTAAGATAATATTTAGGTAGAAAGCATCTACACCATTTCAAAGGGTATGAACTCTTTATTACAACAATCTTCACACCTTACCTTTTCATTCTTATACCCAGCCAGCTTTATTTATCTTTTCTGCTAGACAACTGATGATTTTTATCTCCTGATAGAGAGGGTAATAATGTGAATCATTTGTTGTGGAAATTAACAATAACAACACAATTTAATATTTATTTAATAACGGGACCCTCTAAGTCCAAGGAACTGTCAGAAACTCCAGATATAGTTCAAACTAATAACTTATTTTGAGATTATACTTTTCTAACTTAACAATATAAAGGAGGTGGGGGGAGATAAGAACAATAAAATTTTAATTAAGAGAATGATGACCAAAGACTCAGAGATCTGTTTCAAACCATAAATCCAGATAATTAAGTCTTTGCCTCAGTGAATGTTTAATAACTCAGTTCAGTATCTCTGTATACTTGTAGGTATACTTTTCTGATGACTAATTTCATCAAACAATTTCTTAAGTCTTCAAGTATTACAATTTTAACAATAAAAGAGCAATGGTAGTATAAATAAAAATGTTCCTTACATTCCAGGAATAAACTGAAATTTCTTTGCTCATTACAAATAAGAATGAAAATGTTAATAGCTCATTTTAGCTCATTACTTCAATCAATACTACATTCAGTCAAATATTTTCATGTGCTTTTTCTGTGAAAGGCATTATGCATAGCTGCATCAATGAACAAAAGAGAATATACTACCTGCATGTCATTTATTCACATGCATGCTGTTGTATAGGGAGAAAATAAAGAATAAGTATCATGAATAAATAATACAGTATCATAAAAATAACAAAACTTTAGAAAACTTGAGGAAGGTGAATGGATCAAGAATACTGGAATGAGGAGCTAGATGAGAAACAAGTTGACATTTCATTTTAAATAGGGTGGAAAGGGTAGATTTCATTAACAAGGTAACAATCAAGCCAAGATTTGAAGGAAGCCAGAGTGTTAGCCAGGTGAATATTCAGAGGAGCATTCTTGACAAAGGGAACAAGACAAAGCATGGAGCCTCAGAAAGAACTGCTCTTGGATTGTTCAAGGAACATAAGGTGGCCAAGGTGGCTGGATGGAGTAATCAGGAGGAAAGTAATAGGAGATCAAATCTGAGAGGTAATGGGAGGCCAATCAAATAAGATACGTAGTCCATTACAGTCACTTTGGCTGTTTCTCTTCATAAAATAGGGAATTGCAGTGGGTATTTAGAAAGAAGAGTGATATTGGTTGGCTCACAATTTTAAAGTATCATTCTAGATATTGAGAATAGACTAGAAGGGACCCAACATCGAAGGAGGTTACTATGAAAATCTGGAAAAGGCTTTCTATTGGCTTGGGCCAAGATACTCAGAGTAATGGGCAGTTGCTAGACTTTAAGTATATTTTTCTAGTAGTGCCCACAGAGTTTGCTGAAATATTGATTGTGTTCATGAAAATTCCAAGCTTTTGTACTTAAACAAGTGTAAAAACAGTTACCATACGGGAGAAGGGGTACGCTTTAGGTGAAGAAGAATGGGGGGTGGCAGGGAAGAAAGACTGGAGTTTGGTTTTGGACATTGATGGATATCTATTAGGCATGAATGTGAATTTGTTAGATGGATTGGAAATTCAAAACAGCAATCTGGTCTGGAAAAAAAGTTTGAAAATTATTTGCACATAGATGATATTTAAAGCCAAAATTTGAGAGCACAAGAGGAAATTGTCTAAAAGAGGATTAAGAGCTGAAACCAGGAATAGTACAATATTATCAGAGATATTTAGAAAGAATCATTTTTGAGATAGATATTGTGTTACTTTACTGGGGCTCCTATAATGAATTATTGCAAACTTGATAGTTTAAAATAACAGAAATGTGTTACCTCACAGTTGTGGATATCACAAATTCAACACCTGTTTCATTGGGTCACATTTTCTGGAGTCTCTCAGAGGAAGGAATCTTTTCTTACCTCTTCCAGCTTCTGCTAAGTTTCCTTTGTGTCCACACCACTCCAATCTCTGCCTCAGTCTTCATGTCACCTTCTCCTCTATGTGTCAAATATGCCTCTGCCTCCTGCTTATAAGGATACGTGTGGTTGAATTTAGAGCCTACCTGGATAGTATTACATGTCTATTTTATAGAACTAATGACATCTACAAATACTTTTTTTGGCTTTACAAGTTAAAATCAATAGTTTCCAGAGATGAGAAATGTATATCTTTGGGTAGCTGCTATTCAGCATAAAAAGAAAAAAAAAAGTGTGCTCTATCAACTACAGCAAAAGTTAAGCTATAAACAGAAAATTAGCAATTAAACACAGCTGTATAGAGATTATATGTGTCCTAGAGAAAAGCACTTGAAGGGTAGTGGTGTGGGCAAAGTCCTGAATGAATAAGAGAGAAAAGGAATGCAATACATTTTCAAGTTTTACTATGAAAGGTAATAAAGCAACTGAACATAAGCTGAAGGGTAAGCTTTAGTTGGATTTTTTAAAAGATGAAAATAATGTGGAGGTAGAGAGTAGGGGTTGATGATGGTGAAAAAAGGGATGAAAATATCAGTGTTGTTCTTTACTAGGTGTCATGGTTTGGGGTTCCCTAGAAACAGACTTTAAAACAAGAATGAGTTTAAATACGCAGTTTATCTGAGTGACGAAGGAGTGTGAGAATGAGCGACAAGGCGGGAAAAAAAGGCACTAAGTATGTTATAGCAAGATTACTGCTGCTGAGAATTGGTGCTCAGTGCTACTGAGACCTCTGTGAGACTGTATGGAACACAACTCAAGGTTTTCTCTCTCAAAGAGCAAGAAAGTTAAGGTAATTTATTCACCAAGTCTCATCTGGGTGAAGGCTGCTCCCAGGAACATTAACTCCATACCACTTGTGACCTGGCCTGTGCTTGTTCTGAACATAACCATCCAGATGACATCTTCAGGGAGAGAGTCACAGATGTTGGAAGTAGGAACTCTTCATTGCCTGTGAGCAAAACTGACATTTAAGAGGCTATGGACAAGGTACCAACAAAGACTGCTATAGAAGGGCAGACAGAGATGGAACCAAGTGCTCAAAGATCAGCCTGTTTCAGTTCGGTGTTTGTTTGAAAGCTTTCACATCACCTATTGAGTACCCTGTCTATTTATCTGAATGTATAACTATATATTTAAATTGAAGACAAAAAGAAAGGAGGTACATTAATACACTGAAGTCAAGAGGAGATATACTTACAATCCCTCCATTACCTTTCAAATAAATGTCAATGATGGCAGTTATAAAAATTGCTCCAAAACATAACAAACTGTATATGGTAGAGAAGACGTCTACGTGACATATTTTTATGTGAATATAGTAACAAGAACCTCTGCTTCATTTAAGCAGAAAAAAAAAAAATTATTTCAGTGTGTTCCAAAGAAGTATATTAACCCTAGAGACATGATTCTTATTTTTTTACAACTTGCCTTCATGATCTAACCTTTGCTGGAAAAGAAATGTTTAATTTATATTCAAGTTATTTGAATTAACAACAGTATTATTTCCCTTAGATAAATTTAGCATATAATGAATTCAGGTTGATTGACAGATTTTTGTTACCATCTGTCTTTGGACATTACAATGAAATTACATATTGTTTGTTTTCATCAATAAATTTACTAAAAAACAATGTCAGTAATTATTTATGGCAAAAAATAAATGAGTGTATTAGCCCATTTCCATTTCTGTTATATGTTTCTGTTTTATTTTCTTGAAATTGATAGATTATTAACAAAGAAATCAAATATATTGTGTTTTGATAAATCTATTGATAGAAAAGTGATAACATCCTTCTAGCCTTAAGAGATTTGAAAGTGGCCAGGCTAACTCTATTCAAAATACTGAGCCTTAAACAATAACTATATTAATTTCTAAACTTTATCTTTTATATTTTAGGTAAGATAATATGTATATTTGTGAACAAGAGAATCTATTTTAAAGCATTATATTTAATATTGATAATGCCAGAAAATGTACATCTACTCCTAAGACCCTTCCACTTACCCAAATCACAACTTTATCCCTTAGTTTGACGTTTTATTCTAACAAAAACATGACGTTCCTCTGAGAACTCCACTTCCTGTGCAAATCTTTTAGGCACCATGTAAGTTTCCTAAGTCTTCTGTAATAAATTGCCACAAACTGTGTGCTTAAAACAATAGATATTCATTATCTCAGAATTCTAGATCTGAGAAGTCTGAAATCAAGATGTAAGAAGGGCCGTGTTCCCTCCCATGGCTCTGGGGAAGAATCCTTTCTTGCCTCTTCTAGTTTCTGGAGGTTGGTAGCAATTGTGGCAGTTCTTCCCTTTAGAGGCGTCACTGCAATCTCTGCCTCTGTCATTACATGGACTTATCCCTGTGTGTCTATACGTCTGTGTCTCCTCTTCTTATAAGGGCATCAGTCGTATTAGATTAAGGCCCACCCTAATGACCTTTCCTTAACATGATAGCCTCTGCCAAAATCTTATCTCTAAGTCAGTTCACCTTCATAGCTACTGGGAGGGATAGAACTTGACCTATCATTTCAGAGACACAATTCAACCCACAACAGGCACTGGCTGTTTTTATAAGTTTAGTTTAATGAAGTCAACTGTAGAGTAATATAGATTTTCTGTCACAGCTCTAGTAACACTGGATCTGAAAGTGCCCTCCTTCTGAAAGTCACTTTCAGAACATTCTGCCTCCAACTTAGGTAAAAACATATGGCCTTGCATCTTATGTCCTCTCATTATGGCAGCTAATACCCTCTCACTCCTTGATGATTTTAACTCACTCTATTATCTCCTAATATACTTTTACCTAAACGTTGGTGATTTCCATCTATAGGTCGAAAGTGCTTCCAACAGTGTGGACTCTAAGCTTCTTGAATTTGTTTCAGCCTATGATCTTGTTCTTCATACTTGCAGTGCCACTTACTCCATGTTCATACCTAAAACCTAGGTTTTTAACAATGGCAGCATGTTGTCAGTAATTACAGCTGCATGTATTCCACTTGCGGATCATTGCCTCCTATATATTTGAGAAAATTTTGTCCAGCTTCCTTAGTTCAAAGATATTCTTCTTCCTTCAATTTCATGAATATCTAAGGTCCATTAATTCTATCAAGTTTACATTATATCTAGTTTTACATATTCACTTTAGTTTTCTGAAAGTTAATACGTCATGGTCAGTTGTTTTTATCACTGCCTTTCATATACCTTCAACTCCATTTCTTTGTTTATTTTGTATACTTCGGTGAAAAAACAACCCCCAGATTTCAACCCCCCTAAATACAGATTTCTGCCTAATCAACATCCAAACAGCTGCAGTAGAACTTGACTGAAGATTAATATATAGCCTTAGTCATCATTGGTTATAATTTATAATTAATTAATTTTTAAATATTCTAATTATTTTTTGCTCCAAAAGACACATTACAGCTGATTGTCCAGCTAGGTTCTATTTTCAGGAAAAAAGGTATGAAATGTTTCAAATTTGTAATGGATATTGTATGTCACAATATTTTGCCTCATCCACTTTTTCTCTTCCTTCTATGTGCTTGTGTTTTCCTAATATTTGTAAATTTTAATTTACTAATTCAGAATACTTTTAACAGTTTAAAGGTTACATAGAGTTCTAACTGATAATAATTGAAAGAAAAATAATATTTTATAACTGAAAATATTTGTATTTACTACATTGGCACAGAGTATATACATTTTAAAAATTTACCATCTGGATTGAAAGTTCTGTAAGGCAAGAAAGTGTGTTTCTCTTTGTATAGCTCAGCAAACCTAGCAAAATGACTAGATACATTGGTTAAATTAATGGTTTTCAATGTATGATTTACCAAAGAAAGGAACTAGACCATTGTTTATTTATTTAATTGTAAACTCAAGTGTGACTCATTTCCTTATGATTCCTCATATATGCCTAAAACTCTGATATTTTATAAGATTATGCCAGTGTATTTTATCAGGATGTCCTTTCAGGTAGTTGATTATTGATTTTTCAGATGAAATGTCTGGTTAATTGGTATAATAGAAAATATAGCAATCTTTTCTGCTAGGCACATTAAATATAGTGAAAATAAAAGCTCTTTAGAAACATGTTATTCAGAACTAACTCAATTGTTCTGTCCTAATATTACACATGATTAATGGGTAGTATAATTCCCATGTGCATTGTCACATTACGGAGTTCTATCAATCCAAAATTTTATTGTTTATGACAATGAGCTCTCTGTGTAATAGCTGACACATTAGCACTGAAATGTTTCTCTTTTTTTCCATCATAAATGCACTGTTGAAGCCATTTAATACTTGTTTGCTTACCCATAACAATACAAAATGCATCTATAATTACTGTCGTGGGGTTGAGACTATACCATCTGGTATGGAACACAAATGCTTGTATCTAAGCTTACTAGAGAAGAATATATATTCTGAGCCATTATTTTAAAGGCATTCATTCTATCTAATAACTTATTTACTATATAAGCACAGAGTAATGAGTATAAACACAGTTTGGACTGCAAATTTTTAAGAAATTATTATGTTCTATAAAATAGCGCTTGCTCTCTCACTCAGAAAAAAAAGCACAAAAAAAATAAGATTTATATCCAACACCATTTTTGATGTCAAAAAACATTTATGCCACTGTTAATATTAGAACATCATAAAGTTAAATGAGTGATCGTTTTTTAACCTGAGTATCGCTTGTGTTCCTGTTTTTGATTTTCAATAATTATATTTACCTAAGGTTTATATTATTTCACTTTCATCTTGATAGATAGATAAAGGCTTTTGGTTCTTTCTTTTATTTTATGCCTATATTCGTAAAACATCCTATTAGGGTGAAAATAGAGTCATATTTTAAAAAGAAAGCAGGCTAGAATAAGACATCTCAAACCTATTCAAGAAAATTAAAATTTTCTTATTCAGGTATATGACACAAAAGAGACTTGACCAAGTAGAAAGACAATTTATTTTTTTGACTAGAAAGACTCAAGAGGGTATTAGTTCTCCCTGAGTTGATTTATAATTTAATGCAAATCATTTAAATTGTCACAGTTGTTTTCCTAGAGGTAAATAAATTGATTATAAATATTTTTGGACTAGCATGCAAAAAAAAAAAAAAGGTAAACTGTAAAAACTGAAAAAGAAGAGTGAAGAAGGGAGTAAGTCCTACCACATATTAAAACTTATTTTAAATCCTATATAATTATAGAGGTGTATTATTGATGCATATACAGACTGATCAACCAGTGGAATAGAAGAAAAAATTCAGAACCTTTCCCAATTTTATGTGTCTTTGTCAGAACATAGTTCACATTTCAAATCAGTGAGGGTAATGGCAGACATTTAAATAATTGGTGTGGAGACAGTTGATTAGCCATAAACAATAATGTAAAATAGACACTAAGATAAAAATTAAGCCCACTCCTATGTATGGATGAATTTCAAATGGGTGAGAGTTAAATGCAAAAAAAAAAAAAAAAAAAAAAAAAGAGAGAGAGAGAGAAACAAAAAAAAACATAAAATAACTGGAACAAATTAGGAATAAATTCATCCATAATGTGGAAAAATGTATATCTATTTCCTATTGCTGTATATGAAGCAATCTTAAATAATGACCATTTCCTTGGCTCCTGTTTCTGCTGGGCAGCTTTTCCTCTCTGGGCTGGCCTTAGCTGATCTTAGTTCTGTTTGATCACGTGTGTAATCAGATGATGAGTTAGCTGGGGACTGGCTGGTTTCAGATATGCTTATCCCTATATCTGAATACTGGGAAAATACCTCTCTCATCATCAAGCCAGCTCAGCCCGGGCTTGTCTGGGTCCTAGTGCAGGGAGAGGGTAACCCCTGATGTGCAAGCATTTTTCAGCCCCTGCTTGCATATTCTATTGGTTACTATATTGCAAGTCAATTAGTCAACTCAGCTTGAAGGCATGAGAAACAGACTTCATTTTTTATATAGGAGGAGTGGAAGCTTGTGATCATTTTTACAGTGTGCTATATCTAAAAATGATGAATAAGCCTCCCTAGCAATGTATCAAATCCAAAGCAGTTAGGGGAAAGAGATAAATTTGATAAATTAACTTTAAAAAATGTTAAAAGCTCATGGCAAAATAAATCTTCAGCAGAGTAAAGAGAAATATAATTGGGAAAAGACATTTTGTAACATATCACAGACACAACGTTATATTTGTACCATAGAAATAGCTTCTAAATGTAGACATGCAAACACCATTGACCCAATGCAGGGAGGGGCTATTAAAAAATATGAACTATAGAAAAAACAGTTTACAGAAAAAGAAATGCAATGCAAATTGTTCTTAACTTAATTTAGCTATGTTGAACATGTTATGGTAGAAAGAAATAAATGTTAAAATATATTGAGATATCAATTCTTACTAGATTGGCTAAAATCCAAAAGTTTAACCTCAACCTTTAAAGGAAATAACTCTTCAGAAATGTTGGGAATGCAAATGCTAAATATCAAAGAAAGAAAATTTGGTAATTATCATCATTTATCTTTTACCACTTGATACAACAATCTCACTTCAGGGAATTTATCTTAAATACAAAATGTCAAATATATGAAAAGACAAATGAACATTGCAGAACTGTTCTTCATAGAGAAGACCGCAACCAACTCAAACACTTATCTTAAAGGGAATTAGTTGCAAAAACATCACATACAACAATTTCTGCAGCCATAGAAGATACCTTTTATATTCTTCTATGGAGTGATTGTTTGCATTTGGATATTAAAAATTAACTTTTAAAAGTGTTAATAACAATTATGCAATTAGAAATTGTAACATTGGTTATTTGAAATCATTAATACATATTAATAAATTATTGTTAATTATATTAGGGGTAAAAACAGCACTCTGGCTATTTTTTAATTGTCCTTAAGTTAGCAGATACATATTAGACTATTTACAGTCTAACTGATATATCTAGGATTTGTTTCAATAAAAAAAACATAATGGGATTTGGACAACAATATTGATGATAGGCCATGATTAATTTTTGGAACTAGATAGTAAATGGGACTACATTATACTATTCTCCATATAATATATACTACTAAATTTTGCATATGTGTAATTTATTTACATAATATAATGCTGAAACAAATAAACAAAACCAATAATCGTGTTTACTTTCAAATACCATGGGGAAGCAAATATTATGAATATTACTTTATATATCACAAAATTACCCAACCAGTTTTTTAAATTAATGCCCTGAGATAGATTTGCTTGGAATCTTATATTAGGGATTTTGTTTTTTAAAACAAGCTGAAAGTCTGGAAAATTCTGCACTCTTGACTGTTAGTGGAAACTTAACATAAGCCTCTTATTTTTTTCCCACTACCCTAAGCATTTGAAAAACTTGTGGAATTATTTAAAGAACAACTGTCAACAGAACCATTTGCCTTAACTTAAAATGTTAAATTGTACATTTTAAAACAAAATTAGATAGAATCAATAATTATATTTCAGTCTTATGTAAGGTATTTTGAAAGCTCTAATAGTATCCCTTGAATAATTCAAAATTTACTTATTTTTTTTTAATTATTTTTTTAATTAAAGTTGATTGGGGTGACAATTGTTAGTAAAGTTACACAGATTTCAGGTATACAATTCTGTATTGCATCATCTATGAATACCATTGTGTGTTCACCACCCAGAGTCAGTTCTCCTTCCATCACCATATATTTGATCCCCTTTACCCTCATCTACCACCCCACCCCCCTTACCCTCTGGTAACCACTAAACTATTGTCTGTGTCTATGAGTTTTTGTTTCTCATTTGTTTGTCTTGTTCTTTTGTTGTTTTGGGTTTATATACCACATATCAGTGAAATCATATAGTTCTCTGCTTTTTCTGTCTGACTTATTTCGCTTAGCTTTATATTCTCAAGATCCATCCATGTTGTCACAAATGGTCCTATTTCATCTTTTCTTACTGCCGAATAGTATTCGATTGTGTATATATATCACAACTTCTTTATCCATTCATCTATCGAAGGAAATTTTGGTTGTTTCCATGTCTTGGCCACCGTAAATAAAGTTACAATGAACATTGGCGCACACGTTCTTTATGGATAAATGTTTTCAGATTTTTTGGGTAAATACCCAGGAGAGGGATTGCTAGATCATACTGTAATTCTATTTGTAATTTTTTGAAGAACCTCCACACTACCTTCCATAACGGCTGCACCAGTCTACATTCCCACCAACAGTGGATGAGGGTTCCTTTCTCTCCACAGCCTCTCCAACACTTGTTACTATTTGTCTTGTTGATGATAGCCATTCTGACTGGGGTGAGGTGATATCTCATTGGGGTTTTTATTTGCATTTCTCTGATGATTAGTGATGTTGAGCATTTTTTCATATGTCTATTTGCCATTTGTATGTTCTCTTTGGAGAAATGTCTCTTCAGGTCCTCTGCCCATTTTTCAATTGGGTTTTTTGCTTTTTGTTGTTGAGTTGTATGAGTTCTTTGTATATTTTGTATATTAGCCCCTTATCGGAGGCACTGTTTACAAAAATCTTCTCCCATTCAGTTGGTAGCCTTTTTATTTTGTAGATGGTTTCTTTTGCTGTGAAGAAGCTTTCAAATTTGATGTAGTCCCATTCATTTATTTTATCTTTTACTTCTCTTGCCTTTGGAGTCAAAGTCATAAAACACTCTTTAAACCCAAGGTCCATAAGTTTAGTATCTAAGTTTTCTTCTATGCAGTTTGTTGTTTCAGATCTTATGCTTAAGTCTTTGATCCATTTTGAATTAATTTTGGTACATGGTGACAGAGAGCTGTCCAGTTTCATTCTTTTGCACGTGGCTTTTCAATTCTCCCAGCACAATTTATTGAAGAGGCTGTCTTTTCTCCATTGCATGTTTTTTGCTTCTTTGTCAAAAATTATCTGTCCATATATATGTGGTTTTATTTCTGAGTTCTCAATTCTATTCCATTGGTCTATGTGTCTGTTTTTTTTAATAACTCCATTAAAAAAGTATAGTATGTAAGAGCATTCAATGTGGGATAAGTAAAACAAGCAGTATTTCTTGTTACTGTTGCCTAAAACTTGGAGGCACAGAACTTTTCATGAAAGAGTCAGTTGGCCCTAGGTAACGTGGTGTTAAAGAGAGCTGTTAATTTCTAAAAGGAAGAAAGAAATGAAGATTTTAAGGGAAAATAGCAGCCTTAGTATAATGCCAAAACCTGAAAATGATTGGCAAAGATATAGAGGCCACAGATCAATATCAATGTCACTTACAAATATATAAATATGTAAATACCCTAAATTACATAAAAGTACCCAGATGCTAGCTGTATATTTTAAGAATGATTAAATACAAGAAAACATTTAAACATAATTCATAATATTAATGGATCTAAGGACTAAAATTGTGATCTTTTTTCAACTGACACATAAATCATTTAGCAAAAATTACAATACTTCTTAATTAAAAAATAAAACCCTTGAGTAAACTAGAATTAGTAAATGGTCTCTTTACATAGTATGTATCTGTGTGTGGAGATATATAAGTATTTATGTATGTATGTATGAACACACACACACACACACACACACACACACACACACACACACACACACAAACGGCGTTTAGAAGGTGGAAAGGTCACAAACTTAATTGTCCGATATATGTGTACAGATGTATACATACCTACCGTGTTTCCCCAAAATAATACCTAACCAGAAAATAAGCCCTACCATGATTTTTCAGGATGACATCCCCTGAACATAAGCCCTAATTAATCTTTTGGATCAAAAATTAATATAAGACCTGATCTTATTTTCAGGGAAACACAGTATGTATATATTGACACATATTTACGCAGAATAAATTATATATCATATGCATGTGTATATATTTATAACACACAATACAAACACATGCATACACTTTTCATTTATATAAATGTAGAGATGTATGTTTGCCTCTCAGTGTATATCAGTTCTTATGCAGCGCCATATTTAATTGATAAACATTGCAGGCATTCCCACTATCTCAGGAACAAATAAGAACAACCATAGTGTCTCTATATTTAACATGGGAGATAATGGAGTATAAATTTTTAGCTAATAGATTGATGCAGGGTATGTATCAATGTTTACAAAAATATTTTATTAAATCAACATATGTAAACATTTATCAATAATCCAAATTTAACTATTACTTTATCTATCTAAGAGATTCATTTAAAAATCGTTACCATAAATAAATTTGGTAAATCAGTGGGATAAAAATTATTATACACAGTGTCATTAGCTATCCAACATACATTTAATTTGAAAATGTAATGGAAGAAAATACCATATCTCTATTTATTAAAAAAAAAAAGAAAGCTAAAACATCTAGACATAAAACTTAACAGGAAGTATTCTAGAGTTAAACAAGTATCAACATTAGAATACTTCTGAGTAACACAAAATTAAATTTGAACAAATGAAAAACTGCCTATAATTTTCAGTGGAAAGGATAAACATCACAAAAATGTTATTTATCTCTATTAATTAATACATTCAAATATAACCCAATACATTTACCAAGTTTGTTTTTTTCCAGAAATTAGGCAGTTTTTAAATTCATATTTACATTGAAAAATATTTTTAAAAATCCTCAGAAAAAATAGAGCAAAGGTCTGAGGTATCTTAGCCCAATTCAGTATTATATAGTACTAGCAAATGAATAGACAAATATTTGAACAGAATAAAAATTACAAACACAGATTCATGAATTTATGGCAACTTAGTATATAATAAACTAGAATATCGAATCAGTGGTGACACAGATGAACTTTTAATTCAGCAGTTGTGAAAACATATACCTATATTAGAAAATAAAATTATAAACATCTAAAATGTAAATTTTATATAAGTCAGAGTATGACAGGTATTTCTAGTAATTTCTAAAAACCCCCAATAATTAATATTCACTATATGTATTCATATATTGACGGCATAAAATTATACATTTCTGTATGTCTTTTGAAATAAAAGAGTAAGGACAAAACAAATGACAAACTAGGGTAAAAAATTGAAACCAGTATCAGAGACATAGGGTTGATCTTTCTAATATAAATGGCTCTTAGACATGAATAAGAAGAGACCAAACATCCCACTGGTACAAATTCATAAAGGAGATGAATAGACAAGTCTTAAAATACATGAAAAAGGTACTCAACTACTCATAATAAAATCTATAAAATTAATTAAAACTACAAAGAGAAACTTTTTTCACCTCTGATTAATAGAAATCCAAAAGTTGACAGCACATTCTGTTTGTAAAGTCATGAAAAAACAGGCGCTCTCAAACACTGCTTTTAGGAATGCAAAGTTATATAAATCTTAATAAGGGTAATTTGCCATCTATTATAATTAAAATTTAATTTTCCCTTTCATTTTACAACTTCTGAAGATTATTTTATGATTATACTCACATACATACAAAATTATTTTGCATATCATTATTTATTGCAGCATTCTTTGTAGTAAAAAATGGAAAAAGATAAAAATGGTTTTCTTTAGGGATTTTTAAAATATTCTGTACCACAACCACTTATCGGAATGCTACACAATATTTATACCAACATATATACAAATATTTCTTTACTCATACATAAATATTGCCAGGGTATATTGCTAAGTGAAAAATATGATATAGTAGAGCATACATAACATACTACCTATAGTGAAAGAAGGGAGAAAGTAAAAACACGTTTTACTTGTATAAAAAAATATTGGAAGAAAATTCCTGAAACTTAAAGAAAAATTATTTCATCCAGTATTCAGGAAGTAGATATGGGATAAACAGAAAAAGCAATTTCATTTTTATGCTTTTATATTATTTTTATTTTGAACAATATAAATGTTTTAACAATATATTACCTCTTCTAAAAATGTTTTTTTTTTTTAAAGTTAATTTTATATAACTTTTGGGGCTCTATCCCAAATATTTGTGACATAATTAAGGGCACACACTTTAATAAGAACCCCTACAGATACTATTGATTATTGAATATTGGAAAAGTGTAACTGTGGATTTAATTATTTAATATGTGTATGTTGCCTCTACAGTGACAGAAATTGCTCCTTTGCCGATTGTAAATAGTTCTGTTCTGAGCACAACCTTATTCTCCAGGAGTAATTTGTAGTATCTTAGTGCAACCAGCCATCATATGGCTCAGCACATTTCTTAGGCTGTCAATTGTTGATGTACCATAAGCAGGTCTGGCTTCCAATTTGCTTTCATGGACAATTGTGCATGGGAATTTTTATAATTATTTTATCGTTTGGAAGCTTATTTTACATGACACTATGAGGATGACAATGCCGCTAGAATTCACTGGGCAACAAATACCAAGATAACAAGGCCTAGTGATCCAAAAATGATAGGATGCTTGTTTTTACTTAATTTTGATAAATTCTGAATGTTCATTCTTTAAGTTGGTACTTCATCTTTGGAGTCAGCTTTGTACATCTTCAAATCAATCTTTAATGTGTGCCTGTCGATCACCCGAGGCCGGTTGATAGTTCTAAATTGTTTTACAAGTAACCCAAATCATTTTCTTTTACAAGTGTGGTCACTAGTACACTGGAGAAAATAAGACAGAAACAGTTGGCCTAGAATCGGTAGAGATTTTAAAATTCTAATAGGTGTTCTTCATCACAAACTCAGTATTAAGCAAAGTCTCAGTGCAAAGACTAAGAAAAGCAATTGTAAACTCCAGGATTACAGTAGCTTCTCAAAACTTAACATGGTGATTTGAAACCTCTGCCAATCCAATAAATAACCACTTATAGAGGCCGAACGGGAGTATATAACAGGGAGGAAAACATCTGAAGAGTGCACTATACTCTTTGAAATCTCTAAACTGTTAAAATTCTTGTGAGCTCTTGGTTTTATGAGCTTTTCACTATCAACCCATGAAAAAAATCCATGTCCTTTAAAATATCTTGATATTTCATGCCAAAATAGATTGTTTACATATTCTAAAAAGAAAATGCAGTTAAATGTAATACTATAAATTCTCAGATAGGAAAGTCCTTTTTTTGACCTATAACTCAATTAGCAGCAAAGTGAAAAAAATGCTAAGTTTTAGTTATTCAAAGTTCATAAACTAGAACTCCATTGCAAAGTTCTCTTTCTTTGTGAAGAAATCGGTATTTAATTTCTAATATTGAATCTCTCATTGAATAAAATACTATTAACATTGAGTCCATATTATTAATGTTAATAGAGTTGTTCGAAATAATTTACCCTTAAAAAATTATTCAGTTCTGTGGTTATTTTCCTTGGATATTTTCTAAATGTGTGTATTAGAGCGTTCTCCCTGTTCATGATTAAATTAGCTAGGGCTTTATTTTTATTTTTCAAAATAACCTAGATTTTTAGTTCTCTTTCTTAACTCATTAATTTCTGCGTTTATATTTATTATTTTGTCATTCTTATTTCCATCAATAAATTTGTGTTCTTTTTGTGATAATTTTAGTTGCATACTTGACCAGGTGGTTTTATTCTTTACTTTGTACTGATATAATAATTTAAGGTAGAGAATTTTCTCTGATCATCACTGTGCCTTCATCTCAAAGGTTCTGATATTGGTATTTCAAATATCACTCTTTTCCAGAAAACATGAAAGTGCAGTTTGTATTATTCTTCCTTTGACATAACAGAACAGCTGTTTAAAAAAAATCCTGATGGAAACTTGTATTTGATTTTGGAATTTGATCTCATTCTATTGCAATGAATTAAGAACATATCACTATGCTATAACTACTTTATAACATTTATTTTTATTTGTGTTATTTTTATAATAATTATATGCAAACACATAATCTTTTAGATCTACATTATTTATTAGGTTCCTTAGATTTTCCTTTTTTCTCTATTAATATTTTTCTTCTCCTCTTGATTCATGTTGGAATGAATGAGATGCCTTAAAATCTCCTCTTATTGTTTTTGTCTGTTGCACCTCCTGTCTTCTGAGGCTTTAAGAAAATATTGCCTCCATATTAGCTGTATAAATATATATAATGTGTTTTAATTTTCAATTGTAATATTTAGCAGGACAAAGTTCAGTCCTCTGTCTCATGCAATGTTTTGGTATTAATTCTATTATATTAAGTTATTATTCATTCCACTTTCTTTATGTTTTCATTTGAATCCCTATATATCGTGTTTCCTCGAAAATAAGACCTAACCGGAAAATAAGCCTTAGCATGATTTTTCAGGATGACATCCTCTGAACACAAGCCCTAACGTGTCTTTTGGAGCAAAAATTAATATAAGACCCAGTCTTATTTTCAGGGAAACATAGTGTCCATAATCTTTTATGAGTTATGGTTTTTCAATTTAGAGATTAGAATGTTATATTTTTTAGAAGCTGTCCTTTTAATTTCTGTTTTTAGTTTTGATTATTTTGAATTGTGTAAAATTGTTACCTATGATTTTTAAGAATTTTCTTTGTGTTTATAGTTGCTTTCCCCTTGATACTATGAATTTTGCATATTTATTCTGTTATCTTCCTCGATGATGACATCAGGGCTCACCAATCCTTACCAGTTTTTTCAAATAATCCTTTCTCTGTGTCATCGTTTCAGTTATTCTCTTTTGTAACTCATAAGGAACATCCTCTCTGGTGCCCTTTAGAACAGCACCTCCACCATGTTACTCATGAATATCACTTGCTCTGGGAGATGGCTGGTGCCTGCCCGTGTGCATGACTATTATATGGGAAGCTGTCTGCAAGAATTTAGTCAAAATCTGTGGCTGTAAGCCTGGCGTCTGGCTAAGTGGAACTCACTAAGAGAAAAATAGCTCCTTTATGTATCAGATCCCTACAGTTGTGTGACCCACCAGATCTTTTCTCTTCCAGTTTAACTCTTCAAATGACTCATCTTCTTTCCCCAAGCGAAGTCACATCTAGTATCAGGGAAAAAATGTGTTTTTTGCAAGTATACCAATATTTCTCTCTCAAAAGTTCAGTTGGCAGTTTCTTTCTTTGAATATGAAATCTGACACAGGAGGGTGGGTTGGGACAGGAAGATACATCAGGGCAGGGGTTCCAGTGAGAGAATAGAAAGCAGGAGGAAAACAGTGGGCAATCACAAATTAATATAACTCTATAATTTTACTCCAATATTAATCTACCATCCTTTATATAATGTATTCATCTCATTTTGGAAAAGATAAAGCTCTATGTAGGTCAGAGCTATTATTAGTGTCATTATTGATGTCGTGGGGACTATCTAATAAGTAGCATCATGATGTTGATGTTCCCAGGGTGTCTGGAGAAGCAGTCATCAGTTCCCACTAGTGCCATCTCTCTCACTGATTTTTCTTCTTTGGTTGTGAGGACTTAAAGTTACCTTAACAGAATGTGCCCTCTGTAGCGCAATAGCCACTAGTGTAAACAGGTAATTTTGAAAAGAGTCCATGCTGATGAAATGATTAGATTTGCAAAGTTGGGAAGACCATTATGTATTCAGGGAGGACAGGGATCATATGGTTCACAGTGATTTTGTATGTGATAATGTTTCCTCTGCATCGCCGCTGAGTTAGATTAGTGTAGAATTTTAACCAAAACAAAATACAAATAAATGGTAATGCAAGATTTGTGAAAGACCTACTTATTTTTGTTATCGTTTCTCCTCTTATACACCATCATTAACCATATTTCACAAAAGATCAAATGAGCATCTATCATGCAGTAATATGTTGGAACAAAAAATGCTTGGTCATTCAGTGATTTGGGGTTGATGGCTACCAAAACCCACTTTCGTTAGGTTTTAATTGGAAATAAATACATATTCATGTACAATATTTATAATTACATAATAATATAGAGATACAAGATTCATATACACATATACATGCATACATAAGTTGGTCTATCGTTCAGCTAGTTTGCTTACTAAAGATGCATGAGGGTGTGCACACTCATATTTGCGTTACAGTGTTTTTATCCTCCAATGTCTTATATTTCATCACTCCTTTTTTAAAAATAATCTATTCTAGTAAGTCACATATAAATGTATATCAAGAATTAATCAAAATAAACTGTTCCACACTTGCAATGCCTTCACTTTTGAATGATGTATTGAACAAATATCTTAGCAAGTACATAAAATATTTTTAAAAGATTATGGTTTCCAGGAGAATGGATGGCTATCTATATCTTATGAATAACTGTGAATTATCTTTGCCTAGAGAATATACACTCAGTATTAATTATATAGGTTACATAGGATACATATATTATCAATATCATGCCTAATCTAGCAATAATATATCAGTAATAATTTGTATGTATATTTCATTAAACTGCAAAAATTATACAGGCTTCATATTCCTGATAAGGAATTTGTGGCTAACATTAATAAAACAGCATGAATATAGGTGCTCATAAATAAGTATTGAATGAATGGTGTTACTTGTTTGTGCTTTTGCTGGCTCAACTGCTACTTGTGTTACAGTCATTTTCAGTAGAGGCAGATCACTTCTGCCTTATTTTATGGCACAATACACCTTTTTTTGGACATTTCCTTCTGCATGCTCTGGCACTCTATGCTTCTTTGAAGGTTAGCAAGGGTGAGATATACTGATAAATCTTTATCCTTTAGGAAGATTTCAGCCAAACATCAGAGACCATCTTCATGTCCTAGAATCTTAAAAAACAAAACAAAATAACAACAAAATCCCTAGGTATTTCCCATGGAAAAATATTACTCAAAAATGTAATATGCAGAACTAATATATGGTTTTTGCTTAAACTAGAAGTTAGGTTGGACATTTTTCAGATACAGAAAGTCAAATACTGTATGTTCTCACTTAGATGTGGAATTTTGAAAAGCTGAACTCAAAGAAATAGAGAGTAGAATGATGGTTGCTAGGGGCTGCGGATGGAGGAAATGGGGAGATGTCAAAGGGTATAAGATGAATAAGTTCTGGGGATCTAATGTACAGCATGGTGACTATAATTAACAATATTGTATTGTGCACTTGAAAGTTGTTAAAAGAGCAGATCGTAAATGTTCTCACCACCAAAGACATAGTAATTAGGTAAGGGAATAGAGTTGTTAGCTAACCCTATGGTGATAATCATTTTGTAACATATACATGTATCAAATCAATACTTTGTATACCTTAAACTTACATATGATATATGTCAATAATACATCACTAAAGCTGGGAAAAATAGCATTTGCTGAGATTGAGTACAGTGAGCATCTCTCCTTTTTTGGGTTAACTCATATTCATTTCGAATGGAAATATTTTAATTATGTTTAGTGCAGATAAAAACATATACCGATGATTGCTCACCTCCCATCTTTCTTTCCTCTGTATAAGTGTCTGAGATTAATGTTCACCTTCAAAATAAAACCCTCTAAATATATTGTAAACAAAGGGAAAGGAAATACATGATGAGAGAGTAATTGACGGAGGGTGTGCTGTTTCCTTTTTTTCTGCAATTTGACACCATTTCCACACTTAACAAGTAGAGCACATGAGGAAAACAAATAAGGAATGGAGTTGTAATCCAAGAAAGAAGGATAAGGAAGTTATTAAACCATAGAAGACATGCCTAAATAAGTGTTTCTGAATAAGGTAAAATAAGAAATCATTAATTATCTAAAGAAATCAGTGATGATCCAACATGAGAAATGGAGATGAAGGGTTATAATTTTGTCACACAAAAGCAACACATTGACTCTCACTGTCTCATACAAAAGCAATAGTTAACACGCTCCATTTAACCTGATACACATGATGCTGCTTTTAGAAATGAAAGGGGAACAAAAGAAAATGAAAGGATGATAACTAAGGTTATTTTTTAAAGAAGACCTATGATCAATGTACTGATTAATTTTATTTCACAGTTTATCGAAAATTTAATCATAGGATTGAAAATATAATAATTCCATGTATATTTATTTATTTGAATTTAAATTTAATTAAAAATTAAATTAAAATACATTTAAAAATACATCACATTTTAAATTGCATATATATATACATACATATATATGTGTGTGTGTGTGTGTGTGTGTATATATATATATATATATATATATATTACATATTTAGTTCCAAACATATATATTTGGATAGATATGTAATGGTTCTATTTATATATAAAATATAAACAAAGTGAAACACTAATTAATATGGTAAGGTCAGATTTTAATCAATAGTATACTATTCCAATTGGAAAGAGGGTCCAGTGTCATCTGAACTGAACTTAAATTCCACAGAGGTGACTAGGTGTTTTAAAGGGGAAATGAGGGAGTAGGAAGGGAGAATGGTGGTTGTCTGAGCAGAGTCAGGGGAGTGAAACATTTCAAAAGCAGGAAGGGGTGGTTAGTCCATGTGAAACTCATCTGGGTTTGAGAACTGGTCCTTATCAAAGTTAGGCTCCTACCGGCTCACAGAGACTGAGAGACAAGGGCCCTATCTTTAAGAGGTTGCCTTGGAAAAACAGCAAGCACTTTTGGAAGCTTGAGTTTTCTCATGCAGGCACTTTAAGGGAGGCTAGGATCATCCTAGGGATGAGGCCTTGAGCTGTTAGAATCTATCTTAGTGTTTATGGTCAAGCCTTTAGTGGCCAAGACTGAGGCCTAGTCAGGAAGAAGGCTCAGAGGAGCCTGGGTTTATTCACACACACACACACACACACACACACACACACACACACAGGTGCGCACAACCACGTGTGCGCACAAACACCAGTAACAGACACTGGGAGACAGGAGCCATAGTTCCTTTAATGATTAATTACATTTCAAAGAAATCTCTCTTTCTAGTCTAAGTGGACAACCCCATGAACAACTCAAAAATCTGGCAAATGTGAAGTTTTGCTTCACTCACTGTCCTTTAGACTATTCCTACAATAAACTCTAACTTTCCATTTTTTGTCAGATTTAGAATATCTTGTATAAATGTGTGTATACGGGACGTGATTGTTTTGATGGTGAAGACTTCCTCATGAGGGTGTAGGGATAAATAAGGACAAATTTGTCAGTATGACTGGAGGGAATCCCATTACAATCTACTGAATTTTAATCCACATATAGCACTTCCACTTAAAGATGGGATGCTGATGATCAATCACAGAAGTTTAATAGTAATTTGGATCATGTAACATCCAAGATCAAATTTATTATGAACAGATAAGGACACCTGGTCCTTTGGCATGCTATGATAAGGCATCGAATACCTAACAGAGCCCTGTGGCAAGCCAGGTCCAGTTTTTCTAAAGTATAATTGTTTGAAAAATTGGGCATAACTTTCTTCAGTAATTTTAGGGGTCTGCACTGAGGTTTTCTTACCTTAGGTTGTCACAATTTACATAATGGATCTTATTCACGAGAGATACTGGATGTGGTGGGTCACATCTCTTACAGCACGGGTGTCCAAACTGCGGCCCACGGGCCAACTGCGGCCTGCGATCCATTGTTAATTGGCCCACAGCAAATTCCAAAAATATATTTAGTTTACTTAAATAAACCAGGTGAGGCAATACGTACTTCACCTCAAGTGAGTGGCCCGGCTGTCTGGGTATTTTACCGCATATGGCCCTTGGTGAAAAACGTTGAAAAAAGTTTGGACACCCCTGTCTTACAGGGCAGTCCCAGTCTACTGGAAAGCTTTGTTTTATCCTGGGTTCCATTCACATTTGGCAGCCATAAGTGTTACTCAACAGGTCTGTTGGAATGGAGCTTTGAAGTATCATGTATGTAAACCCAAAGAGGCACGCTAAACATTTTCCCTTTTTCACAGTAGTAAGCAATAAAATTTAGAGCCATTTGGCCTATTATTTAAAGGGTATGTCTCAGGTCTCCCAAACCGTGATTCCAAAGAAAATAAACGAGGTACCAGACCCTGGAATATTACTGGTGTTTATCGCATACTGGAAACCAGTTGTCTTACTCTTTATTTAGGTTGGCTACAATCTTGCTACTCATCAAATCCAAGTAGCTAAATTTCATCAATGTCATAGGCCAATATAATCTCCTGTGAAATTCTCACAGTACCTGAGAAGTTGTTTATAATAGAAAGCCTGTAAGGTAGTGTAGTTCTGAGTTTTAAAAATTAAGGTCTATTGCTATCCCTGCCAGCTGAAAGAAAAGAGTTTCTGGTGGTATCTGCTGCTGAGAATTTTTTTTTTTTAATTGTATTTGACAGATGGATAGTATCAAAGAATCTTCCAGAGACTGTGTCATTTGCTCTAGGAAAAAGTCCATATCTAGAAGAGCATATTCAATTAGAGACAGCACCTAATTAAACTTAAAATAATCTGGTAATTTCCCAAGATTCAAAGGGCTTTGTATTAGCCAAACAAATTAAAATATAGTTTAGAAAAGCCAGTATTCTTATACCTTTCAAATCTTTGATTATGACAATTATGTGTATAATTCCTTTAGGAATGTGCCGTTATTTTGGTTACTGTATTAGTAAAGGAGGAAACTCACCTGATTGTTCCTGTTATAAAGCTCTCCAGAGTTAAAGGAGCAATATGAGATTCTGCAAGTTTCCCAGTATGTATATTCCGAGATTTTCTTCAGGAACAGAGTGGGATTACAGAACAACGTGCCCACAATCAGATAAACCAAGAAAATATTCCACTTACCATTTTGGTCAAATCCCCATTTTGGTGAACTACTGCATGATTTGGGGTCCCTGGGAATTAGCATCTGTCAGAGATGGTATCTGCATATTTTCTTTGCTCCAGTGCACTTCCACCACGATAAGAACTAAAATTCCTTTGAAAAAAATCTAAGAGTAACAATTACTTGTGCAGTTACCAGTGGGTTCTTCCTTAAGGAAATTCAGGCTTCTCTTTGCTCAAGGGCATCTGGGCCCATGGAATGTCTCTGATTTTTTAATTGGAGGAAGATCTAGAACTCCATGGTATTCTTCAAGTCAGGGTTTTTGTGTGTATGTGCTGTTAACCTATCCATCTACTTCAGTACTAGAAACAACATGAACAAACAACTACCAGTCGTTTCTAGTGCGTGCAACAATTCTGATTACCACTCTCCTGTCCGTTAGGGTAACCGTGCCGACCTTGTCTTGAATTGTTTTGTCTGCCACATATCTTTTGCTACTTTAGGATCCAAACAACAAAGATCTACATATTACATGGGAAAAAAATCAGCTTCTAGGTAACTTAAAGTGAAGTATATATAAAGAACTGTATATCAATATCTAAGGGAATCATTTCAAATTAGTTTGCAAAAAATAGTTGTTCAGTCTACATACATTTGTTAGGAAATTAGAAGGTGAGCTATTACATTAGTATTGAACTCAAAAACCCACAAAATAAATGCAAATAAAATACACATAAAATACATTGTTTTTTTAAAAGAAAGCCAAACTTACATAATAGGTAATCCAAATTCTATCCTGGCTTAATAATGTAAAGATATAAAAAGACAATGGATGTAGTGAAAGCTCACAAGGAAACCAATAAAAGAACACAAACATGAAACATTATGAACAAGTAGGAGACATTCAGAAGACTGAGAGGAAGATTCAAATTATTCATCAATGTACATAGTAATATTTACCAATTTGAAATCTGTTCATATTAAGAATTTCCTTGAAGAATTCAATTATTAAAAGAGAATTCAAAGCAAACACGTTGAATATAGATGTGGTCAGGGGAAGAATTTTAAAAGGATGCCAAAAATTTCTCATTTAAATGAATCAGGCTGTATATAGACCCTTGAGTTATTTCCATATCTTGGCTATTGTGAATGCTGCAATGAACACGGAAGTGCAAATAATCTCGTTGAGATCCTGATTTTTTGGATATGTACCTAGATGTTAGATTTTTAGATTGTAGTACTTGTAGTTTAAATTATTTAAAGAACCCCCATATGGAAATTAGGTTTCCATAGCTGATGCACCACATTATATTCCTATCAACACAGCACCAATTTCTCTATAACTATCTAAACACTTATTTTTAGTGTTTTTCATAACAATCATTCTAATAGGTGTAAGGTGATATCTCACTGTAGCTTTTATTTGCATTTCACTCATAATTAATGATGTTAAACATCTTTTTTTATATATCCACTAGCCATTTGTATACTTTCTTTGGAGAAATTCTATTCAAGTTCTTTTCCCATTTTTTTTTTAATTGGGTTAACTAGTTATTTTTGTTTGTTTTCTTTTTTTTGTGTTAATTATTGTTTTGTTTTGTTTGCTATCAAGCAGTAGAAATTTCTCATATATTTTGGAAATTATCCCTTTAGCAGATATATGGTTTGCAAATATTTTCTTCCATTTTATAGGTTGCCTTTTCGCTGTGTTGATAGTTTCCTTTGTTGTGCAGACAGATGTCTTTTAGTTTGAAGTTGTCCCCCTTGTTTATGTTTTCTTTTTTCACATGCTCTTTTGCTATTGTATCCAATAAATCATTGCCAAGACTAATATGTCTATTGCCTTGATTGTAGTGATATTATCACAGGTGTTTTTGTATGTTCAAACTCATCAAATTGTACACATTACATATGTGTGTTTCTTTGTAAATTAGTTATACCTCAAAAAAACTGTTTTCTAAAATAATGAGGTTGAGAAATTTAAGAAAACATTATTAAACTATAATGGATAGATTGTACTAAGTTATTTGTTTCAGACTAAAGAAAATGATGCTATGCTTTCCAACAATTTCTGTAGGTAAAGAATCCTTGTTATGAAAACCAAAGAAGGTAAATATAAAAATAGGTAATATATTAAAAAACAACAACAGCACTCTGAGTATCTATGAAAACATAATAGAACTTATATGTAATAAAATCTAATTATTAGAGTCACACACATACATGTACCAAAAAGTATCTCAATAATGAACATCCTATCAATGCAATAAGAAAAGAATAAAACAAAAATGAAATAAATACATAGCTATTAGGAAACTATTGCTATTTGATATCAATATGATATTTAACATAGAAATTACCATTAACCTAATAGTTTTAAAGTTGGATATACATGTAATATCTCATATAAGATACATATACGTGTATACAAAATTCATTGTATTTTATATATTTTTATATTTATGTTATGAATTACACTATGTATTGTACTTTAAATTAATCTTGTTATTTAATGATACTTTTTGCTATGATAAATGGCTTTTTAATATTTTTATTACAATTTATTGGGATGACATTAATTAGTAAAATAATATAGCTTTCTAGTGTATATTTCTATTATACATCATCTAGTTTGATATAGGCCCATTCATTTATTTTTGCTTCTCCGATTGTGTGTTCACCACCCAAAGTCACTTCTCTTTCCATCACCATATATTTGACCCCTCTTTTCCCTCTTCTACCACCCTCCCCACTTTCACTCTATGGAAACCTTTGAACTATTTTTTTTTTTTTTTTTTTTTTTTTTTTTTTACTTTGCGAAAGGGCACTTTATTTTTAGAAAAGAAAAGGAATTATTTTTGTGTCTATGAGTTTTTGCTTGTTTGTCTTGTTGTTTGTTACTTATAGTTTTATATGCCACATATAAGTGAAATCATATAGTTCTCAACTTTTTTTGTCTGGCTTATCTTATTTAGCATGACAAACTCAAGATCCATCCATTTTGTTGCAAATGGCAGCATTTCTTCTTTTCATGTGGCTGAGTAGTATTCCTTTGTATATATGTACCAAACCTTCTTTATATAATCATCTATCGAAGGACACTTTGATTGTTTCCATGTCTTGGCCACTATGAATAATGCTGCAATGAACATAAAGGTACATATATTTTTACTGATAAATATTTTTAGATTATTTTGGGTAGATACCCTGAAGAAGGATTGCTGGGTCATACGGTAATTCTATTTTTAATAACCCTCCTTCCTCGTTACCCTCTGATAACTACTAAACTGTTATATTGTTTATTTTGCTATGCAGAAGCTTATTAGTTTGATATAGGCCCATTCATTTATTTTTGCTTTTACTTCCCTTGCCTTCGAGCTCAAATTCATAAAGTCCTCTGTAAACCCAATGTCCATAAGTTTCTTTTATGCAATTTATTGTTTCAGGTCTTATATTTAGGTCTTTGATCCATTTAAAGTTAATTTTAGTACATGGTGACAAATAGCAGTCTAGTTTCATTCTTTTGCTTGTGGGTTTCCAATTTTCCAGCACCATTTATTAAAGACACTTTCTTTTTCCATTGTATGTTTTTGGATCCTATTATATTTTCTGACACAAGCCTAATATGTATATATTACTATTTTTTCTCTTGCCTAACAAAAGCACAGTGTACTGTTGGTTGGTGTTTTGGTAGCTATCAGTGAATCGTGCCTAATATTTAGTCTGTGTCTATATCACCTAACATCGACTATGGTTTCGGCCAGGTGACTTGCTTTCACCAAAAATATGTTCTAGAATGCTCACAAGTAACACTATTTTAAAACTTGAAAATTACCAAAACACACATAAATAGTAGAATGGATAAATAGTGGTATATTTACACAGTAAAAGACCATCAAACAATGAAAATGAAACTTCCAACTATTTGTAGGAATATGGGTGAAACATCATTGAGCAAAAAAGAGAGACACAGAAGTGCACATATCATATGAATCCTTGTAGTTAAACATGAAAAAGAAGAAAAGACAAACAAAACAAATCACTATTCTATGATGTTAGTGGGACAGTGGTAACCCTCAGGTGCCTTATTGGATTTTCTACTACTCTTGCATTTGCTTTGATCACTAAAAATCTAAATTTATCATTTCTACAATAATATTTTAAATATAACTCTCTAAATCTCGTATTACTATTCTTTGGGGACACTTTTCTGAAAGAAGAATTTTCCTAAAGTATAAAACAAATGATTGAAAACTTTTGACCTAATGTCTGCGGAATCCACAGCAATATTCAGTGCATGTTATATCCAGAACGTTTAAAAAATATCTTAATTTCCTTTACACCACACATTTTTTAATCTCTTTAAGCACGTGTCTCTCAAATATTTATTTGGGTAGTACTTTTTAGTTTCATATTTTACATTCAAGATTGTTCTAAAGCATCTAACATTTTACATTCCTGTTTAGGGCCATATATTGTCTTTGGTTGTCTTTTTTTCCTTATGTACGTTTCTGCAAACTTAGGGGGCAATTTGTAGCTCAGTGAAGTGTGATTGGAGTTTTATGACAACTGATTATTTAAAGAAGTCTCCCAAGATAGCTGGTAGTGCCTTATGTCCTTTCCAATAATGCATTCTTGAACCTCACATCTTTAGAAGTGAGGTGCTCTTGCAGTGAAACGCCTCTATCATAGATCGACTGACCGCCATTCATGTCTCATGTATCAACATAAAAATTAATTTTTAGAGTCGTCTTCTCGGAATTCCAAACTGAGCTAGTCTTTTTTATTATTGTTTCTCATGTCACTTTACATTTTTTTTCATACACTTATACAACTGGGAAGAAAAAAAAAGAGAGGAGAGAGAGATTTTTAAAATATTGATTTCTTATAGGTGGCTGTGAAATCCATAAGGCAAGGATTTTATTCATTATGTATCTTAGTCTGTTCAGGTTGCAGTAACAAAGTACCATAGACTGTGTGGCTTATGAACAATAGAAACTTATTTCTCATAATTCTGGAGGCTGAGAAGTCCAAAATCAAGGTCCTGGCAGATTTGGTGCTGGTTAGGGCCTCTTTCCTGGTTCATAGAAAACTTCCTGTGGTATCCTTATGTGGCAGAAGGGGCAGCAGAGCTCTCTGGGGTCGCTTTTATAAAGGTACTAATCCCATTCATCTCCAACCTTATGACCTAATTCCCAAGGACCCTACCTCCTAATACCATAATATTGGGGATTAGGTTTCGACATATGGATTTTAGGGGCACAAACATCCAGTCAGTAGCACTTTGTGTACTTTTCTGTTCACGATCGTATATCCATGTCCAACAAAGCTTGCATAATGTACAGTGTTCAAAGATTATTGTTGCAAGGAATTAAAACAAATGTTTTTTGAAATATGTATTTTTGAAATATGTATTTCCCAAACAAGCACATCCAAGCTTTAATATTATTGATAAGATGATCCTCAACTCTTTTCTACGTTTAAATTGTTCAAAACTGACAAAACTCATACTCACACATATCTGATATTTAACAACCTAACTGAGTTACATATTTGTGCCATAAAAGAATTTGAGTATATTACTCATCCACATGGATACACCATTTTGGATTTCATATTTTGTGATCTGAAATACCCAAATGCAGAATGTCCATTTCATTATTATCATGTACATACAGTCCTCTGCCTCTCTTTTGTCTAAGGCACCAGAATATTGATCAGGACCTCATATATTTAGCCTCTTTTGAATTTATTAATATAGACCTCACCACAAAAGAGTAGTTTTGATGAAATAAGTCCAGATGTCCAAATATGCTACTCAGGACACTCACCTCTATACTGCTCTGCCTCACCTGCCCCCTCTGCCAGGGTGTTTCCAGTGTAGCACAGGGCATACCACCAGCATCTATAGTTTCATATCCATAGTACTTGGGATGTCTCAGGGTGGGCACAGCCCCTGTGGAAGAAATAGGGTGTATTCCTGGTGTGTGTGTGTGTGTGTGTGTGTGTGTGTGTTTGTTATCTAGCTTAGGTGGCATAGTGAATGAACCAGACAAACTCTGTACTACCCAGTACCTACTTCCTGACCAATTGTCAAAAGACACAATTAAACGGTGGTAGGAAGTGCATAAGCTAAGATAGGATTTCGCTATGTCTTTCAGGAAAGGTACATGGAGGCTCCTTGTAGGTTTTCAAGGATGAAATGATTCTCTGTGACAGGCGCTGCCTCATTCTGCCCTGCCAAGGTCAGCTCTACCTCCTAACAGATAGGAACTGTCCTGCATGACCTCCTCAGTTATTACAGGCTGCACTGGGCTCTCTTAGTGGATGAAAGACTGACTGACATATTTGAAGCTATAGAGATTGCAGAAGGTTGATCATAGACCTGTCTAGTTCTAAATTCCCTTTCTGCCTACTAGATCTTTTCAATGGTGTGGTATGTTAGGATTGAACTCCTATACCCCATCTTTATAGTTCCTAATTTCCACTGGGGTCTTTCTGAATATTATTCCTCTACTTTTACATACTTGATGGTTGGGTTCAGGAGAAGGAAAGGAGTATGCTTGGCTCAGTCCTGAAGGCCCTCTGTCTTTTAGATCCAGCTGCCTGCAGATAAAGTAGAATATATTACGTTAGCCTTTGTGTCAAGTTTACCATGGCAACTCTCACAACGGCATGGTGCACATCCAGCTTTGTCAGTGAACCTTTGAAAGAATGTGTCACACTAAGAAGATATATTAGGCAGCTAATGGCTCCATATACAAAGCTATGTCTCCAATATACTTACAAGTTCTGACAATTAAGTTCATAAACTTGTTGCTGCACTATTGCTGACCTTTTTGGATGTCAGAGGGATTATTCATTGTGCATTTGTACCAACTGGGCAAACAGTTAACCAAGTTTACTATTTGAAAGTGCTGAAAAGGCTGTGTGAAAAAGTTAGACAAAAGGACCTGAACTTTTCGCCAACAATTCATGGCTCTTGCATCACGACAATACACCAGCTCACAGGGTGCTGTCTGTGAGGGAGTTTTTAGCCAGTAAACAAATAACTGTATTGGAGCACCCTCCCTACTCACCTGATCTGGCCCCCAATGACCTCTTTTTTTTTTTTACCTGAAGATAAAGGAAATATTGAAAGGAAGACAATTTGATGACATCCAGGACATGAAGGGTAACATGATGACAGCTCTGATAGCCATTCCAGAAAAAGTGTTCCAAAATTGCTTTAAAGTGTGGACGAGGAGTTGGCATCAGTGCATAGCTGCCCAAGGGGAGTATTTCAAAGGTGACTGCAGTGATATTCAGCAATGAGATACGTAGCACTTTTTCTAGGGTGAGTTTGCCATCTTAATTGACAAACCTCGTAATCAGTATTAAAGAATATCTTCTCTATGTATCGGTTTCTCATGCTTTTTCTCCCTCAGGTACTTGTGAATGACAGAGAGGAATTAATGGGTGCTATCTACTGGCCATTGAAAATTGCACTGTGTAAGATGTAAGGAAAAAAAAATAAAAATAATGCACAGGTCAATTCTGCTTGGAATTTAAATCAAACATCATAAGGAAGGTTACCACTGAGCTGAGGATAAAAACATGAGTAGATTTCCACTACATAAAATAAGCAGGTGGGGCATAAGGCACAAAAACTAGAAGCAACAATGAAACTATCTTTCATGTTCTGAGAACTGAAGTCTATATATAACAGAAATCTGGGTTTCAAAATGTTGAGAAAAGGAATGCAGTGGGAGAGGAAGATGATGCAGCAAATGATATATGATACCAGAAACATTAATATTATTATATTGTAAACTTAATATCAAATAATATTATAATGGCAAGTATTGAACACTTCTAGTTGAATGCAGGACTTGTGGTATTATTGTTTTACTTTTATTTTTAGAGAGTTTTTTTAAATTAAAATATAGCTAACATACAATATTAGTTTCAGGTTTACACTATAGTTACTCAACATTTATATACCGAATGAAGTGATCACCATGATAAATCCAGCAACCATCTGACACCACGCCATGGTGTCGCGATATTATTGGCTATATTTCCTATGCTATATATTACATCTCCAAGAATTATTTCCTATGTACCTGGGAATGTGAACCTGTTGTTCCCCTACACATTTTCCCCCTTTTAAAATTTTTATTTTTTTTCAACTACAGTTGACATTATATATTTGTTTATGTTATTTTCAGATATATAGCATAGTGGTTAAACATTTACATAATTTAAGAAGTGATCCCCCTGACTAGCACCCATCTAGCACTATACATTGTTATTACCATATTCTATTTTTTTTTTTTTGCTTTTGTTACCATATTCTTGACTATATTCCCTAGCCTTCCTTTACATCCTCATGACTATTTTGTAACTACCAATTTGGATTGTTAATCTCTTCAGCTTTTTCACCTTGCCCCCAACTCTCCAATCTATCACACTGATAAATCTAGTACTCATCAGACACCATAAATAGATATTACAACATCATTGCCTATAATCCTTATGTTATACACTACATCCCCATGACTACTGAGTAACAACAAATTTGTACTTCTTAATCTCTTTCCCTATTTCACCCACCCCCAACCTTTCCCATATGGCAACCATCAAAATGTTCTATCTATGAGTTTGTTTCTGTTTTGTTCGTTTATTTATTTTATTATTTCGATTCCACTTATAAATGAAATCACATGACATTTGTCTTTCTCTGTCTGACTTACTACACTCAGCACAATATTTTTAGGTCCATCCATGTTGTTGCAAGTTGCAAGTAGCATGTGTACCACCTTCTCTTTATCCATTCATCCATTCAGGAACACCTAGGTTGTCTTCATATCTTTGCTATTGTATATAATGCTGCAATGAGCATGTGGATGCACACATCCCCTCGAAGTAGCATATTGGTTTTCTTTGGATAAATACCCACCGGTGGGATTACTGGATCCTTCTTTGTCTGTTATAGCCTTTGTTTTAAAGTCTGATTTGTCTGGTATAACTATTGCTAACCCAGCTTTTGTTTATTTATTTGTTTCCATTTCGTGAAATATCTTTTTCCATATCTTTACTTTCTGTCTGTGTGTGTGTTTAGATATAAAGTCTTTGGTAGGCAGCATATGTATGGGTCTTGTTTTCTTATCCATTCAGCCACGCTATATCTTTTGAGTGGAACATTTAATTCATTTACATTAAAGTAATTTTTGATAGATATGTAGTTATTGCCATTTTGCTATTCATATTTTTGGTCTTTATTATTATTATATTATTTTTTCATCTTAAGTAATTCCCTCTTAGATTCCTTGTAATTCCTTGGTTAGGTGATTAACTCATTTAGTTTTCTCTTATCTGGGAAACTCTTTCTCTGTCCTTTGATTCTAAATGGTAGCTTTTAAGATTTCTTGTCAATCTCTTCTGACCTGAAAAGTTACTCTTGAGAAATCAGCTGATAGTCTTATGGGAGCTTCCTTGTAGGTAACTAACTGCTTTTCTATTGCTGCTTTTAAGATTTGTTTCTTGTCTTTAACTTTTGGCATTTTGATTATGATGTGTCTGGGTGTGTGCCTCTTTGGGTTTTTCTGGCTTGGGACTCAGCATTTCCTGAGCTTGAATATCCATTTCCTTCACCAGGTTAGGGAACATTTTCATCATTATTTCTTCAAATAGGTTTTCAATTCCTCTCTCTCTCTCTCCTCCTTCTGATACCCCTATAATGTGAATGTTAGTAATGTTAGTAATTTTGATGTTGTCCCAGAGGCCCCTTAAACTGTCCTGAATTTTTTGGACAAAACATTTTCTTTTTGCTGTTCTGTTTGGGTGTTTTCTGCTACCTTATCTTTTAAATCTCTGATTTGATCTTCTGCTTCATCTAATCTGCTATTGATTCTCTCTAATGTTTTCTTTATTTCTGACTGGTTATGCTTTTTTATATTTTCTGTCTCTATTTTTATGTTTTCTATCTCTTTGTTGAAGTTCTCCTCGAGATCACTGAGCATCTTTTAACCAGTGTTTCGAACTTTACATCTGGTAGATTGCACTTCTCCGTTTTGTTTAGTTCTTTTTCTAGAGCTTTGTTTTGTCTTTGATTTGGGGCATGTTGTTGTTTTGTTGTTGTTGTTTGTTTGTTTTTCTCCCCATTTTGCCTACCTCCCTGTGTTTGTTTCTATGTGTTAGGTAGGGCTGCTATGCCTCCCGGTCTTAGTAGAATGGCATTATGTAGTAGGTGTCCTGTATGGCCCAGTAGCACAGTCTCTAGATCCTCCAGCGGTATCCCTTGTGTGGGTTGTATGTGCCCTCCTATTGTAGTTGAGTCTTGATTGCTGTTTGCATGTCAATGGCAGGGATTAACTTTGGTACTGATTACTTGTGAGGACTAGTCATGACCGCTGAGGAGGAGTTGTAGTGCAAGGGCTGACCCTTTGATGCAGGATCCACTTTAGCAGGTCTCGGGTGCCTGCCCTGTGTGTGTCCTTTGTGTGTGTCATCCTTGGATGTGGCCAGGTGATTCTCTGGTTGGGTCTGAAGCTGGCCACTGGGTGTACCAGACCTGCGGTCTCTTGGGAGGGGCCCTGTTGCAAGACAGGTTTCAGCCACAGCCTGAGTCCTTCCCAGAGCTGCCTGGCATGGCCACAAAGCAATCTGCAGATGGGTGTCACTCATGCTATGCTTGGAGGTGCTTTGGGAGGCCAAGCTGTAAATTGAGGTTGGCTGCTGCCAATTCCAGACATGGGGCTACTCAACCAGAGCTATGAGGCACACAGAAGCCAGATACTCCTTGTTTTGTTTTTGTGAATCTTTGAGAGATTTTAGGAAAATGTACAGCATGAGCCAAGGCAGGTCGTTTGTTCAAAAAAGTCACTGGAATCTGCTTGAGTGGGCCAGTAATTTGGGTGGGATGGGGTCTCAGAATCTCTAGGATAAGGTGTACAAATGATGTTAACCAGGTTGATAAAGACTCCACCTGCATCTACATGCCTGGAATGGGGAGGGGTCAACAAAGAAACAATGGCTTTGGCCAGCTCCTCCTTCTAGGAGAAAGCTGATCCCTCCAGTCCTTGCCTCAAAGCCAGACAACTTAGTCTCTGGTGTCTTTCAAGCTTCCCGACCAGTGCTGGAGTTCAGAGTGAGCAAGTCCATCATTGAGTAAGTCCATGTATAGACCCTTTAAGAGTGCCTGTGACTCCAGCCACCCTCTGTCTCACTTAGCCACAATCTCTGCTGGTTTTCACAACCAGAAGTTGTAGGCATTTCTCTGAAACCCTGGCTGGAGAACCTGGTGTGGGCTGGGACCCTTTGCTCCTCAGGGGAACAATCACAGCTGAGATATCCCTCCCGATTTCTAATGGCCACATGCAAGTATGGAACCACCCTGTTCTGCATCTCTTTCCCTCCTACCAGTTTCGAGGTGGCTGCTATATGTTCTTAGTTGTAGGGCTTCAGTTCAGCTAGAATTCAGGTAATTCTCAGTGATGATTGTTCTGTAGTTTAGTTGTAATCTTGATGTGGTCGTTAGAGAAGGTAAGCATAGCATTTACCTACTCCACTATCTTGACCAGACTGCCCTTGTGATATCATTGAACAGGATTTTTAAAAACTCTTTCATTGCAATATATGGATTTCATTTCACGAACTAAAGTTACACAATGTTTATAATTACAAGGTGACATTGATTCAGAGGGATTGCAATCCAATAATGTAGAAGGTAAAAGCATAGTTTTAAAAGAATATCTGATGGTTGAATAATCTGAAAAAAGAAGATAAAGCATATAAATAAGAAAATTAGTGGTACTAAGCTTGTAAAGAAGGTATAAATCAGTTGGTGTCCATTGTTCATGATAAGTAGATTAAGAAGCTCTGAGAGATTGGTAGCAAAATTTCATTTAAACAACTAAAGGTAAAACCAAATCATAAATGCAAACCTGTTATTTTCAGCTATTAGAAAACATCACTTTTCTTTAAGGAAACAGCATAATGAGTTTTTGCAGAAAGGATCAGTAGGTGTTATGTGATCACGATTAGTTAGGAATAAGGTCTATAGGCATGTAAATTTGACAAAATATTTTCAATCTGGTTTGATTTATGGAATATAATTTATTTTAAATTAAGTTTTCTAGTTATAAAAGAGAGAGAGATTCTAGAGAAGCTGATTTAAAATGCCTCTTAATAAGCAACAATAAAACATAAACAAGGACAAGGAAACAGTAACAGCAAAAGATCAATTTCAAACTTTAAACACTAAAAAAAATCAACCCCAGAAATTAGATATCTCAGTATGATAAAACATAATCCCTAAGGAAAAAAATATGTATATGTTTATGCTAATAAATATCAATGCTATGCTAATAAGCATTATTTTAGTTCACATACTAAATCTATTTTCAAAACTAGTCAGATCAAATATATTTTTCAAATAAATATTAAATTATATATAAACACAAAATGCATTAATTTTTTTCTATTTGTATTAAAAATCTATTTTCTCCAATTTTCTTGCATAATTTACACAAGAAAGAAATGTCCCATTTATTTATAAAACAAAAATTAATTTTCTGAACATAATTTACTAGAAAAATAATGAACCTCTTGATGTCTAGAGTCTTAGTGAATATTAATACTAAGACAGAGACACTTTGGAAAATGTCTCCATCTGTTGAGAGTTAATTATATAGGACATGATATTAATACTTGCCCATGTAATTTATTCAACTAGTCATATATTCTTACATAAAGTTTTAAACGTAATGTGAAGTATTCATATTTCTTCAGTGTAGCTTATATACCTTTTAATGTGTAAACTAACTTTTTCTATATCAAAATTATTTACTGTATATTTTCTATTATCCCCACTATATTAAAACTATATAGTCCAGAAAAGAATTCTTTATTAGTGTTTTATTTTTAGCACCAGGAAATAACATGAGGCATAGTTGCAAGCCAAAATCATTTTGTTGAATTAAAGATTTGATTAATATATATTTGATTTTCAACCTCAGATGCTTGAAATTAACTAGATTTTTATTGTACAATAAGATCATTTTGTAAAAACAAATATTTAATTAACATATTTTTGATATTCAACTTTAGATACTTAAAACATATACAGAAAGATGAATTTGTTTTTGCAAAACATATCTCCAAAAATAAATCTCCAGGACTAGATGTCTTCCTTCATGAATTCAAACATTTAAGAAAGAAATACCATCATTCTTATACAAAATCTTTCAGTAAATAACATAATAACTTCTTGATTTGTTTTGTTAGGCCATCGTAAGCCTAGTAACAAAATCCCATGAGCATAGATTCAGAAATAATGAACAGAAAGCATTAATGTGACAATACATACAAAACTAGTTAGGGATTTCACTGTTTACTTCATCACTATTACTACTACATTATGACTTCACATGGTAATAATTTGGGAAGTACAGTAATCCATTACAGAACTAGAATGTAATAGAATTCTTACATTAAAATATATTCATGAAATATATTTTACTTATTAAAGTACATCTTCCTTTTCTTATGCAAAAAAAACCCAAACAACAAAAAAACAAACAAGCAAAAAACCTTCAGTTTATGTGCAATAATTGGTGCAATATATTTTAAATAAGCTCATATTGAATTCCAAATGACAATGTTTCTCCTTTGGCCTTATTTAAACATTATTATTATTTTGATTTTTGCGGTATCGTCAAGGTTAAGTTTTTTGTTTATGTCTTAACCACTGCTATGAACTTACTAATGCCTCAATGCTGTGAATGTATAAATGGGCTAAGTAAGACTGAAATTCTTTGAGGTATTCAGAATAAAATGTATTGATTGACTTTTGACCAGTACCACAGGAAATGGTGGAAAATCCAACAATGATAATTATACAGGAGTTACTCCTACCATCTGTGAATAGAATTTTCTCAAAAACAAAATGAAACAAAAATAATGCTAAAACCTGAAACAACTTGTTCTGTTATAATATATTATAATTTGTCTCTCTATATATAGACTTGTTCTGTTATTATAGATAGATAGATAGAGTGCCAAAAAATGTATGCACATTTTAAGAAACACAAACTGTATTAAAATTATAATACTAAATACATACTGATAACAAAAGATGAATACAGGTCACATTTGACTTTTGTAATTGCAAGAGGTGCTCAAAGTGGTTGCCATCAGCATTCAGACACTTCTGATTATGGCGAACTACTTCTTCAGTAATGTTGACCGAAGTATCCACTTATATACGTAGCCATTTCCACTATAGACATTCCTGAAACAATCTGCAGTAAGTGAACAAACCACAGAAAATATACTATTATGATTTTGAGGATTACCTTTATATTGCTAAATGCCAGATTACTAGGATATCATATATATAGCTATTAAGCTTTTACTGCCTAAACTTTTCACTTTATATTTTGCAAGTATTTTCTCCCTTGTTACCTGTATTTTTGTTAACTGAACAGGTTTTTAATAGGTTGGAATAAAAAAATCTTATGTTAAAGAAGATTAAAAGTACAATTAAAACCCTTTTTAATCATGCTGAAAGAGAGTAGGGAAGAACATTCAGTCAAAAGAAATATTAGAAGACACAAGCACAATTAGTTTAGTTTTTTGAAATCTTAATATAATTTATTTCTAAAGCAAGCTGTCGCATTTTCATGGATGGTTAGATGCAAAATCTTTATGAATCTATTATGATAATCTGTACATATATACATATGAGGATCCCAATGGTTAACTGAATTACATATTCTCTCAATCCTGTTCAGTGATATATATTTTTGTCTTTAATTTGCATAAAAATTGTATAGAATAAGAATTAAGCATTCAATACTAAAGACCCTTCCATTTACATTTATTCCTTTACTTTAAATTTTAAGATTCAATTTAATTCTTTTTTAAAATTAAGAGTGTTTTAATACTGTGCAGAATTTTATATTAAATTTTTCTAGTTACTATCTCGACTGGGCACAGTTAATATAGCAGAACTTGAATGAGAGACTCTCAAGTCATACATCTTGAGTTTCAATCCTTCCTCTGGCACTTACTGACTCTGTGATGCTGGGCAATCTATATAACTTCTCTTTGACTCATTTTTACAAATTGTTACAAAAGAGATAATACCATCTAATTCTTTCAGTTTTTATGATGATTATACAACATTAGCCCCACCCAGGATATCATTAGTAGCAGTAGAGCAAAATCATTGTCTTCCTCATAATTTACTTGGCTTTCATTTTATTATCAAATATGCAGAGGGTGTATCCCTTTTGCTATCTATTTAATTATCTTATCAAACCCTTTAAGTGGGTCAGGAATAAAATAGAGATGTCTACAGTGAAGAGGCACATGGATAAAGAGAGCAGGGGAAGTAATAGGTAATGGTTGGGACAGTTCTAGAATGGAAAACATATATCTTCTGCAACACAGTCAGGCATTAGTTCCAGGTGGTACTCGTCATGTTGAAATGCTAGTCCAATGTTGTCAAAATATTATATTTTTTTAAATTAAATTAATTATCTATATTTGTACTTGAAATTCACAGCTGTTTAACGTTAGTAAACATTAAAATAAGACACTCAAGAGGCCAGCATCAGATGAGACAATTGAAATGTGTGATGGCTATGTTTGCTACCTTGGAAATAGGTATTAGTAACCCAACTTCACAGAGCAGCAAGAGGAAATTTACAAATTGCCTAAGATCATGAAGCATATAAGTGCTTGAGCTAGTATTTTAAAGAATACCCTCCAATTCCATATGCTCTTTTAACCATGTTGAGTGGCCTCGTATCTTAGGGTATGATCTCCAGACTAAATGCAGAATTCATATCCAGTTGACAATATCATTGCCTTCAGCACATCTTAAAAGATACTTCTCTAAAAAAAATCAGTTTCAAAACATTAAATTTCTTTTTTTTTTTACACATTTTTATTTCAATAACATCTGGTACAACTCAATATTGAACTCAGGTTCTTTGCTGCATACTTAGAAAAATCACTGCTCCTGTCCTACTTTCTGCATAGGAACTACACCCACCTGTATAGAAGACCAGCTAAGTAACTTGTTGGGCCCAGTACAAAAGGAACGTGTGGGACTCCTGAAAAGAAACACAAAACACACACTCTCTCTCTCTTCGGGGAAGGCAGGGAGAGAAACACGAGGAAATTAGGGTCACCAAAAAATAAGAGAATGTCCCCTGTGAACATAGAGCTGGAAAAAAGAAACTACTACAAATATACAAACTCAATCCATCTCTTTTGCCCTGATCCATGTGTGTGCAGGACAGACTTAAAGCAGCTAGGAGCTAAGTTATAAAAAACAATATTGTAATATGAACCAGTGACTATCTCTGGGGTATTAGATTGCAAGTTCAATCTAACCAAGTTAAGTGACTGCTAAAACAACAATTTCAACAGTGTTTCAAAGAACTACTACAGAGTTCAGAGATAATACCATATAACATTTACAGTTCTAGTGTAAAAACCAATTTTTTTAAACATGTAAAAGTACAGAAAAATATGACCAGTTCTCAAAAGGCAAAATAATTAACAGAAGACTCTCACAAGATCACCCACCTGCTAGAGATATCACTTTTGCAGTAGCTACTATGCCTATACTCAATGAGGTGAAAAAATATCATCACAATAAATGTAAAGGAATAATAATTGAGCAAATACAGACATTAATAAAAAGAAACTAAAACAAACAAGAAACACAGTAAAATTAAAAAGAAAGGAATTCTAAACCTGAAAAATAAAATATCAGAAATTGAAAAAAATCACTGGATAAGCTTAGAATAGAATGGAAATAATAGAAGAAAGTAAATAAAGTTCTAGATGCATCAACAGAAAACATTCAATATGAAGAAAACAGAGAAAAATGATAGAATAAAAATAAATAATAAAACTTCAAAAAGGAGATAGTTTCAACATATCTAACATATATGGGATTCAATTCCCAGAAGGGAGGAGAGAAAGAATGAGAAAGAAATAATCTGTTAAAAAACAGTGGCTGAATTTTTTTGAAATTGAGTGCAATGCTTAAATTTATAGATTAAAGAAGTTTAGGAAACCCCAAACAGGATAAATTCAAAGAGAAGCACGACTAAACATATTATTTATAGTAAACTGGTAAAAAACAAAGATAAAGAAATAATCTTGAAAGCAGTCAGAGAAAAATAAACATGGTTTTCCTGGACCATTTCCACTCTTTCTTTAAGCCAACAATATAGTAGAGTTTTTTCCCATATTTAATGTTCAAAATAATTGAAGTTTAATAATATCTTCACAAATGCTATTTAGCAACCGCTCATGCCTGCTTTTATTAGGGAAAGTTTAAGAGGATCCATATTAAATGGAAGAACTTTATTGTAGCCTACTTGTATAGAATAAGGGCAAATTCAGGATTTTCTCACTTGTTAAATCTCAAAGTATTGAAGAGAAAAGAACATTATTGTAGCCTAATTCTATACAGTAAGGGGCAAGTTCAGGATTTTCTAACTCATTAAATTCAAAATATTGCAAAAGAAAGAGATAGGGCATTTTCTAGGTTTATGATAGACAACGAAACAAATAATACATCCAACAAAATTTAGAGTGTTGATTCTTACATTACAAATTGTGGGATCTTAGCAAGCAGTCATTGAAATATATGTTAGAGTATAAATATGTTTTTTGGATTTGGGAAGACTGAAAGGATAAGAATACAGTTCTCAATGACTCAAAAGAAGAATAATCAGCTTGTGTAATATTGCCATTTTCTGAGATATAAGGGGGGTGATTTGAGGTCATGAGAAAAGGGATACAGTAATGATCGTATTGAGAGAGACTTTCATTATTATTATAATTATCAATATTATTGTAATTATGCTCAGCATTTTTTTCTTCTCATCATCATTCTCTCTTAGAATTAGCTTGAAGTAGGGTGAGAAGATAGGATAAGCCTTGAACAATAAGCTTTTATTTATTATTTGCTGTCCTATTACTACTTGCTGTTTCACAAAGAATAAAACTTTGTTTTCACAGTTCTGTGAGATTTGTCCTAAATCTTGTTTTTGTTTTTTTTTAAGATCTAAATATTATGTCCAGGCATTGTTTTACGTTACCTCATAACATTTAATTTCAACAATTATCATAATTTAATAATTTTAGTGTAATATCTTTAAAATGAATTACTAAAAGTTCAGATTCATATTAGAAAATTTTTGGCTTTGTTTAAAACATAAAATTGACTGGTCTCTCATTTCAACTTACTAAAATAAAGAAGTTATTAAAATTGTAAACTTGCTGATATTTCATTTCCGTTACCAGTTTCGTTTTTGGTTTAAATCATTTAATAGATTTTCAATTACTTCAATGTAAGATAAAATTTCAGATTTTTTCCTTCTAAATTTATGTAAATCATCATAAATTCTTCTGCATTCCTGTACGTTATTATCAATATTCCTTTTACTATTTAACTTTATTAAAGAATAGCTGGTCCAATAGTCAATTATCATATTGATCAACTTTATTGCATTTTACAACTTTTATCCAATTCTTGCATAGTTCATTAGCCATGCACATGAAACTTAGATTTTATGTTATTATATTTAAGCCATGATTGTATTACGAATGTTATAATACATACTTAGATTCTATTTTTTTGAATACGCATATATAACTTCAAATTCAGTCAAGCAAATTTTCATGATTTCAAAAGATAGAATATTTCCAGGTTAAAAATGTTCTTATTGGATATGCCCTAATAAAATATGAATTCCAAATGCAGTAACCATAAACTGATTTTTGTAGTGACCAGGAACAAACATTTTGTTTTTTAAGTGTGTGTGTGTGTGTGTGTGTGTGTGTGTGTGTGTGTATATATATATATATATATATATATATATATAATGAAAACCCTTCAAAAAATAAACCATATTTTATTTTAATCCACCTTTTTTTTTTTTAACATCTGGTTGTTATGGCCCAATTCACAGGGCTTCATTTGTTGGACCTGGGTTTTGTTGCCATATCAGGACTCGTAATGCCATACACTGCTATAAGCCTCAAAACAAAACTGTGAGCTTAGAAACACTGTTCTTGAATATTCATAAATTTTATTTCATACTTGGGATAATGACTTATTCAAAGGTATCCTAAACTAATATTTTGAGAAACCATACTTCTGTGTTTAAAGTGTAGTCACAAGGATTTCCCAGGTAGCAATTTCAAAATTTCAGAACAAAACATCCCAATTCATTGCTAAACTTATCTTTAGTTCGATGACAACAAACTAAAACACATGTAAAGCTATAATCTAGCATAGGGAAATGAGAGGAAATCCACATTATGATGTTACTTTCTTTTCCTCTTCAGCATCTTAGCCTGAAGTTGTACGTGGCCACTGTATATGATCCTTTCCAATTGTCTATGTTAAAGGCTAGAGGGGGGAAAAAGCATCCAGTAACTTATGAGTTTGCCTCTTGTTACTTTAGAAGGCCACTGCTGCAACTCAGAGAGGTCCTTAGAGAGTGAGAACTTTCTCTGACAGCATAATTTGCCCCGTATCAAATTCATTTTGAAGAAAAATTGCCACTCTCCAGTTGATCAGAGGTCACAGGTGGAAACAGAGACCACAGAGCATCATAATCATTCCCCACAGGTGAAGGCCCAGTTTGAGTATGAATGGCAATGGTAACAAGACAAAGAGCTTCACCGCTAAAAATTCCAGCAGAGAAGTTATTACAGTGTTTGGCTTTATGGATTCTGTCAAAGAGAAATGACTTCAGCTGCTGCCGCTGCTGGCTGTAACTTCTGCCAAGTTCTATAGAGAGGCTAGTAGTACAGCTTGTTCAAATTTCAATAGAGGCTGACTCAGGAGAAAAAAAAATAGTAGTACCATATAGTCTTCATCTGAGCTGCATCATGACTTTCAGAGAATTCAATATATAGTCTGTGTTTATTTTCCAGTATAAATCCAATCTTAGAAATTCCCAACTGTATAGTTCCCCCTGGCATTTGGCTTGACAAAACTTCACAATCTTGTAAAATCTGCCTAGTAAGTAAATATTTAAATCTAAAAGAAAGCATTTTACTATAATAGGAGGGGTGCTCCCGCACTTAATCAGCACAGTTATTCTTTCAGAAAAAAGAGCAAGTAGTCACTTAGTCACTGTTTTGTGTAAATTTCAGAAAAAGAAAAATCTTTACTAATTAGAAATAGGTAAAAGAGCATTGCAAGTTCCATTAAAATTGTACATAAAAAGATCAATATTTCAGCATGCCTAAAATACATCAATAAGGTCATACCTAAGTAGAAATTTACAAGGAAGAAAACAGCCAAAAGCCATATATCATCTCACACACAAGGTATTGAGTGGTTAAACTCGGCATTTATCCCAAATGTGAGATATTGTTCTTCACAGTTTTCAGGCCTATAAAGGAGAGACAGTTGGAATTATGTTGATTGTATGACCATTTATCTCATTGAATTAAAATGCTTTCTCTGGAAATAAATATGTCTTTGTTGCTGATTTTCTCTCTAAGTTAAAACCTTTACAAAATGAACACTATTGAATCTGGTCCTATACCAGAGAAAAGCAATATGTGTCTATTACATTTTAGCAAGAAAGAAGACAAATAGTTTTATTTTTCAGGCATTTATAATGTCAGTTGATATGCTCAAAACAGGAAGACAATATACATAATATACAACATATACATAATATACATAATATACAACAACAACAACTAAATCTTTTCTGCTTGTATTACATCATCTTTTAAAGAAAATTTTGAGACAAATAAAGAAAATAGCTTGCTTACGATAAACCAATTGCCCTTAATGTAGCTGTGGATTAATTTAAATGAAATCAGCAAATCTAGATTGAATTGACAATATATGATTAAAGCACACAACAAGGAAATCTGATCATGCAAGCTAAACATTACTTACATTTAAAACACTAGATAAAGATATCCACACATTTCTGGAAGATAATGGCATAGATCCCTCTTTTTTAAAAACACATCAATTTAATTATTTTCTCCCAATAGTTTCCTTTGCTATACAACATATGCATATATCAAATCATCACACTGTATACCTTAAATTTACACAATATTTTTGTCAATTATAACTGAAAAGAGCTGGGGGAGAAAAAAAAAGCCATATCAATTCATGTATCTTTTGACGTTATAACAAAGATATTTATAAAAGGAAAAAAAAAAACCTCATTAACTAGCACTTCAGTTATACTTCATTTTATGTCTGTAATCCATTGAGCTTTACCCTAAGGAAATTTCAGGATGCATGTTTACATTTCATCAGAATGAGATGATACAGTCTATGAGACAGCTATGGCAAATGAGAGGGCTACGGCAAATGAAAATTCTTTGGTTCTCAATGAAGTTGAAGAACATAATGCACTGATACTAACTGCTGGGTACTCAATATGAGAATTAAAAATATAAGAAAACTCAGTAAGCTGCATCAATCTGCCCAGAATGACAATGAAGCTTAACTTTAATGTTTTTAATAAAAATGCCAACACCTGCTTTTTGCATCAGTAGAATTAAATTCAGACATGATACAGTAACTCTATAAAGGGCATGCCAAAGTCTTAAAAATGACAATGGTAATAAAATGATACTGATTTCATTCAAGCTGGAAATGTTTCCCCAAATGACTGAAAATAGTTGATAATCCAATTCATTATGAAGTTCCAAGTTGCAGTTATTTGTCAGTTCATCTCTAAATTGGTAACTTATAATTTTGTTTGGGAGGTTAGTTGTTTTCCTTGGTGGCCTCATCATAAATTTTTTTCCCACTGAAATATATTTCAGCATATCTAAAACTGAACTATGCCAGCTCCAAAATTATCAGTTGTGTCACCTTTCCAAAAGAATAAAAACAATTATAAGCTATCAGCAATACTGTTTATAATTTTTTAAGAAACAGGTATATCTTGAAAACTAAAAGGCATGCTTACTTCCATCATTGTGTGTGGCAGTCTTTACTGATATTTATAAAACTGATATTTAAATTGATAAATAAAACTGATATTTAAAAAAATCTATAATTCATATTTTAATAAAGAACCACTTTGTTCATTACAGCTGCAGATCAATGCGCAATTTAGTGTTATCAAGGACGAGGGAGAGACAGGAAATAACTTTTCTGAGTTACTAACCGATCCTTGTGAAGTGTTTTAGTTTCTTGACCAATCAATTAAAAACCCTAATGATAGAAACCTGTCAAATGTTACTATTGCATTTGGTTGATTCTTCATAAGTTTGTGCCTTTAATGTGAATAAGCTCATGATTTGCCCTGCGTAATTATTTTCATTGTTTCCCATTGACAGGCCATAAGCACTGAAAATTTCTATCACATATCCCATACCCTAAATCTTCTTTTTGCTGAATTTTTTCATGTTCTGATAACAATCAGAAGAATGGCAACACAAGTATGCCTTTCTGCATTCTATATACCTACTGCAGAAAAAAAACAAAAAGCAGAAAAACAGTGAATTCTGTTATAATGCTTCTTTTTAAAATGTAATTTGTTTCAATGCAATTGATATATTGGGAAACAACATGAGAATAATGTAATGTGTTTATGCAGGATTTTATCCTTGGAAACAGAGAATTAACATAACAAATAGCATCTGGTTGTACTGAGAAGCACAAGGATACACAAAATATGCACATGAGCACACACCACAGACATCTATCTAGTAGGTACATCAGTGCACCATATGTGTTTTGAGTCAGACCCACCTCCATATGCTGTTACAACTTTCAGATAATCCTTGCCCCACTACCTAACCATAGCTCACAAAATACAAGCTTTCAGAGGCCTGTTTCTACAAGCAAACTTCAGATTTTATTGAAGATAAGGTGCCATATAATATCGTATTGCATTTATGTGTTTATAAAACAACAGATGTAAAACTATGCTATACTTTTTTTTTTAGTTTCTTATCTTTTAAAGTTTTTATGTGTCACTGATGAAGGTTTTGATCATTGTGCCTCAGAGCCATTTCCCCATAAACCCTGATGCTTCATTGTGCAATTTTGCTTAGGCTGGTGATTTTTAGGGAGACATACGTTGCATTACAGCAGAATGGACTATATTTTATTCTATAGGCAACGTAGTCAGGGTAAGAGAAAAAGTTGTTGTAGTAGTAAAATCTGGGCGTTCTTCAATGTTAACATCAAACAGAGTTAAACACTATCCAATCTCAGCTAATTTTTCCTTTTTCTTCTTGGGCTGGACATTTGTTCCCATGTAGTGTAGGAAATGTTCCAATATGAAGAACAAGTTTTGCAAAGATCAGATCTTCATCTTCAAAAACAACACAAGACAAGAAAATATATGCAAATGTAAAATCTAGTCTATACTATGGGAGAAGTTGTTCATATGTTCTCAAACTACATTTGTAGTTTGAGGCCCAAGACTCATTTATTCCAGGGTTACTTTCTCTTCTATACCACAGGCACTCATGTAAAAAACTTTCCAGCATGGGTGAGATGTTCACCAACTGTTAGAAATTGATACTAGCTTAGATCCTAATTAAGTATTATATCCAGTTAGCAGTGAGCTACCTAGCTACTCTATTGGTCTACAAACCTCCCCACCGGAAACAAAGTAGTAAAGAAAAAGACCAAATAAAAATGCTCTACATCTTAATATCATAATCCAAGGGACAAAAAATGGAAATATAAAGGATAGTTTTCAACAATTCAAGTCTCAGGAATATAATAGATATAAACATTTTCAGTTTTCTTTCCATTGAGACTGAGTAAAGACATTGTAAACACAGTGTCACCGTTATGAATGTATAATAGTTTGCAGAAAAGATAACAAATAACAGAATATGAATAAATTGAGAAATTTTAAATAAAGACAAAATGTAGAAATATTTTAACAGGAGAAAAATATAGCATATTTGAGTATGTGTTTGAGAACTTGTGAGAAAATCTGGCATACATTTCAGTGAACAAATCCTGAGGTTTCATGGGAAAATATGATTATATTCTTCATTCATTTAAGTCTATTTCCAAAATAATTAAATCACCTAATTTTCCCCCTCAATGACGTTCAGTTAGGTGCTTCATTGTGCTCTTTATCCCTCACTAATTACTTCCCCAATTAGGCAATATTAATCACTTTTCAGCAAAAAAAAAAAAAAAAGAAGAAGAAGAAGAAGAATCAGAAACAAAGAAAGCCAGTAACATAAAGCTAAAAAAGAGATGCGTTAAGAATTAGAATGTCATTAGATTGTAAATTCCCTAGATTATATTTGGTGATTCCCTACACTGATTTTTAAGGATTTATAGTGAATTAAATGAAGATATAGTAGAAAAGTAAATAAAGCAGGTGATATGACAAATTGGGTCCCGATTGCCTATGATCTTAACTGACATGTTAAGAATTTTTTATTTCAATCATGTATAACAATCTCTGAAAGTTAAATTGAAACTATAAATTATCTTAGAATAATTGAAAATTAGTCAGTCATATGAGATGCTACAAGAGTAGGCTGTAATACTCCAAGGAAAATCATAGCTTAGAAGTTTCTGTGTTCGTTTAAGAAGAGCTGAAAAATAACCCTAATTTCGATATTGCAAATTAGAAAAAAACAGTACCAAAAAATAAAACACAAGGATATAAGTAGAAGTAATTAACGCAAAGGCTGAAACTAATGAATCAGAAAGCAAGTATAAATTTATAAATCAAACAAAACAGTGTTTTTTAAAAATATATGTAAAACAAACAAACAAAAATAATACCAAGCAACAGTGACAAAGAACGGAGAAAACAAATTCATAGGAAACTAAAAGGTACTCCCTGCATGGACTGCTATTCCTCCCCTGATACCCTTCACCCCTTCTTCATTTTAATAATGGTATCCTCTACTTTCAGCAATGTAGCTAAAGACTACATTTCTCAGTCTTGCTTGTAGACATATGTGATCATGTCCTTGGATTATGTCCTTGAAAACAGGATGGGAATGAAAGTATTATTTGTGAATTGCAGACTGTGTTCTTAAAAGAAAGGAACATTTTTCTACTTTCTTCTGCTTTCTCTCTAAGACTGAGACTTACTGATGGCAATCCAGGTCCCATTATGTAGCATCATGAGGGATGACAAAACAATAAGAAGGACAGACAATGGGTCCCGTCCCTGAATGAGTTTGTACCAAAGAGCTCTCCTAAGTCCTTGTTCCTTGAGAATATTTCCTTCTACATTCCAGCTTTTGAGAAATGAAAATAAGCTACTTTCTTTAAGCCACTGTTAGATTAGTGTTTGTCAAAATAGCTAAACCAATACCAAAATAATGCAATAATAACATTAGCAATATTCATAAGAATGTCAAAGGTTAAAAATTAATTTGTTTCTGTATTCTACATCAACTTCATTGTTACATAAACCCTGTGGTTTTATTTGACAATTTTGCATAGTAGAGTGATTTATAATGAAATGTATAATTTCAGGCCTCAAAACTTGAAATTCTAAATGAAATGAATGATTTAAAAAACTGATTATACTGAAGGTGACTCAATGAGAGAAAAATGTTTAGGTTTCCAAAAATCAAACACTACGATAACAGCAAAATTCAATATGTAACCTCAAAGGCACTAATAATTACTAAATTATGAAAATTATTCTAGAAAACAAAAATGCAAGACTAAGATTACTTCCAAAACAATAAGTGACTATGCAGTTAATTAGGAAAATTACACTAATTATATCTTCAAATTATTTTTGAGTTATCTATATGGAGAAAAAATTATAAATAACATTAAAAATACAAATGACAGATTCAAAGTTTTCTCACTACTTTTAAGTGACAAGAGCTTCTGCGCATCAATAAATAAAAGATGGAGAATATAGTTGAAACACTAGTATAGGCATTTATACAGACAATTATAAGTAAAAGAAAAGTTCCTTAAGAAAATATAACCAACTTTACTACTAAAAGGAAACCAACTTGATGAAATTGAAATACCATATTTGCCTAAAATGTATGTAAAATATAAAATTTATAATTTCTACTTTCAGAGAAAATATAGGGAAGTGGTCACTACTCACTGTTCACTGTGGGTTGAAGCACAAATATGTACATTTAAATTGAGTTTACCTATCAATAATAAAAGTATGAATTATCCACAATTCTGGTTGACCATATTCATGAAGTTACCATAAGAAAACAATCATTTTAGGGGTAAATATCTATGCAGAAATATGTAATTTATGACTCTTTTCCACAAGAAAAACTAATAAAATATGTCTAACTAGACTATAGTCTAAACAAAATATTTTATATCCATGGGATGTCTTACTCAGCAACAATGAAGAAGAGTGATGTAGTGCTATATATATTTCATGAAATAGGTAGAGTATAATATGATGTTAAATAGTGTTTTGTGTGTGTATGTGAATGTGTGTGTGTGTGTGTGCGTGCAAGCACAAACAAAAGTCTGGAAAGATATTCACCCCTTAACATGGTTATCTCACATTGGATGGAACTGAAAAGATATGGGTAGGTGGAGAAAAAATTAGAATTCTAACAATACTTTGAGAAAATTAGAAGCATTATAACTTTTCGTAAAACTTTATTTTCATGATTCTCGATAATTCCCAAGTTATTTAAAAATTGAAATATAAAAGGACACGTTTTGGAGAACTGCAATTGGTCCTTTACATGTGAAATAATCGGCTCTCTAAACCTTTCTTTGAATTCAGTAGCTAGATGTGTCTTTTAGTTCTCTCTGGTCCAGAAATAAGTCTATATCTTTGTGTGACTGCTGATAAAAGGTCATAGTTCACATTTTATGTATGGAAGTAGAAAAAGAAATCATTCAAGTAGAACTAAGGCTATGTGGCCAAATCTATGTCTCCAGCCCACCTGATACAACCAGTGATGGGCGTCTATCAAAATCAAGAGGCGCCTCTTCAGGATCCTTAAAACATAATGTTTCTTATCTTCAGTATTTGTACTGAGACACAAAAACTACTGGTGATAGTTAATGACTATTGGAGGTAAACCTTGATTATGTAGTCGGGATGAGATAATATTAAATGATATACAAAATACATGAGGAGAGAATTAAGATAATAGAGACCATGTACACCCTGAAAGACAAGTTGCTAAGTTTCTGACAATCCATCTCTAGTCTCTGAGACTTGTGCTTTGAAGTCCATGAGATTAGCTTTTATAGATGGAATATTCCTTTGTCTGAAAAAGCTTGAGTGAATTTCAGTTGATATCAAGCAAAATATATTTAAATAGAATATTTGCTAAGATTTTTTCTAATTCCATAACTTGAATAATTTCACTTATTGAATCACAGTATAATTTCTACTAATTTCAAATACTCAAAGTACACAAATTTTAAACACACAGTGAATAATTTATTTTAGTTTTTCAGATTAACAATTGAGTTTATTATTTTATGTTCAAGAAGTCCTTCTAATGAAAAGGTGTCTAGAGGTTGGAAAGAAACATATTGAATATATTATTTGAATGTGTAACTAAAATATTATTTAAACATGACTTTGGCATATATATATTCTCAACTTTGTAAATGATCTGTAATTTTGTTCAATTAGTTATTTTACTGATATTCTATGTTTGACAGACTATAAATACTATTTGATAAACAGAACACAACAAATGAAGACATCTTGTTGAACTTAGCATTAAATTGCAAAGATAATTAAAAAACATAAATCGCATTATAGGTACTATAATTACTGATTTTATTATGAATAATATGATCATTTATATTTGCATTTAAATTTTCTCTGTATTTTTATAAGTGGAGAATTTCAGTACAAGTGCATGTTAATTACCTATTGTTGCATGAAAAAGCAAAAACAAAAAAGCTACACAAATAAAATACATTCATATCCATAATTGATAGTAATTGAGATCAAGAAGACTTGAAGCAAAATATGAAGACATCAGTGCTCTTGGCTGTGATACTCCTTTAATGTTCCTCTCTTTCTGTTCATTTTTTATTTTTTTTTGCCTGTAAAGAAAGAATCTAAAAGAATCTGAAGGCCCAAGAATTTGAGTGAACACTTAAGTGGATTTCTTACCTTTCTTTAAGGGTATTTTTATTTAAGTCTTTTTCATCTATATTTGAGTAATTGGAAGGTGCTGCCTTGCTAAGAAGAGTGGTATGGACAGTAAATAGTTAAATGCTATTTTAAGTCAGGGAAGATAGTCTTCTGTATTATCATCTACAGAGCAAAGTGGACATATCAGTCCTCCACCCACATCCAAATCAATCCCTTTTATGGACCCATCCTCCAATGTCTAAATACTTTGCTACTAATTGTGACTCTTTTCTGAGCACTGCCCTTGAGGAATAAAACTGCTGCATTGGCAAATTCAGTGAGCAAGAGCTACCTGTTTTGGAACTCTGCCAAGTCATAAGTTTATTCAGCCATTCCCCATGCTATGCTTCACTCCCTTATCAAGCTTAACTCAAGCATTTCCTTAAAAAAATCCCTTGAATGCAAATTTTTGTTTAAGAACTGCTTGTGGAGAACTCAACCTACGATGCCATCTCTTTGTCTTTCATGCTAGTACACATGCAGCGTGCACTCACATACACACAATACACATATGCAGCAGTACAATAATACACATAATGGTACAGCAATATGCTTATGACTACTCCCTATTCTGAATAACTTTGCTTTATTCATTTTAGCAATAATTATTTTTATTTGAAACAATATTTCCAAAGCCCAGCACCAATATTGCATCACATGATTTAAACAAATAAATGAAAATATCTTACATTACAGACTAGGACGCAGAGGTGTTATATAGTTGTAGCGCTAGTTAATTTGTACATTTTTGGAGCGTGGGACCAGGAACTCTTAATTGAACATTGAGTGATTATAGTCATGACTAGTAAGTACAAAGATGAAAATATAAGTATCTTACTGATAATTTATCCAGTGTACTATCTATTAAATGATGAATAATTAGAAGAGGAAGTAATATAGATGGCACAGTTAGAAGAGGGAGTCCAAAGACTTTTCTGTGTGTTTATTTTGTTTTGTTATTTTTAGGAAATCTTTCCAATACATGGATTTTTTTCTTTTTTTTTTCCAGTTACAGTTGACATTTAGTATTATTTTATATTAGCTTCAGGTCTACAGAATAGTGGTTAGACATTTCTATAATTGATGCAGTGATCCCCCTGATAAGTCTGGTACCCACCTGGCACTATACACAGTTGTTGCAACATCATTGACTTTACTTTCTGTGCTGTACTTTACATCCCCATGAATATTTTGTAACTGAAAATTTGTATTTCTTAATCCCTTTACATTTTTCACCAGCTCCCCATCCGCCCTCCCCTCTGGCAACCATCACTGTGTTCTCTGTAAAAAATATGGAACACTTCCTGAATTTGGGTGTCATCCTTACCTAGGATCCATGTTAATCTCTGTATCATTCCAATTTAGTATATGTGCTGCCAAAGCAAGCCTTTTTAAGCTAGAACAATTGCACTTACTAGAAACTTGGTTCCCAAAATATTGGATTTGGAACACTCTGGTAATTATTAAAACTTGCTCCTCAATGAAATCATTTGAATACAGGGAAGAGTTTATAGATAAGCTGATTTGGTAGGGTTAGCATGAGACTCAAATATCTGAATGTGATGTATTGGATTAGTATCGAACCCATTGTATCAACCTCTCTTTATTTACATAGCCATAATCCTCTCTTTCTTGCCTACTGTCTGAACAAAGCTCAACAACCCATTACTCCTAATTATCACCTTCATTCTGTCTTTTGAAATTCCATGGGTATTTATCATCTAAATCTGTGTAATCCTATAGATATAAAGTAAAAGCTACATTTATAATTTTAAGTACTGTGCTTTCCACATTTTTATAAAGCAAAAATAAACATGTAAAATTAATTTCACACTATATTTTATTTAATTCAATATATACAAAATGTTTCAACATAAAAATAAATATAAAAAAATTAATAGCAAGGTAGTTTACAGTAACTAGTATTACATAGTATTACATTTTGGTACTAAGTCTTCAAAAATTGATGTGTATTTCATATATTCAACCCATCTCAGTTTGAATTAGTCCCATTTAAGATGCTCTAAACTACCTCATTGGACAGCTTGGGAGCCATTTTTTGCAGTTATTTTTCTTCATTCCTCATTAATCATTTTTAGGTCACATATAAGATGGACACTGTGATGCAAACAAAGATGAGAGGATCCAGTCAACTGGAGTCTTGCTTCTCAATCATGATAACTGATGGTATCAAAAGTTACAAATATTGATAACTAAGATTCAGGATTTATTCTTCAAACGCATGAACTCCTTAGTGTGTGTGTGGGGAGGGGGTGTGGGGGGTGCAGGCAGACATATTAAGAACAAATAATTGGAAAAATAAAATGAGTTAGAAAAATACATTAGTTACTTATTGATTGTTAACCGATTTTCCTAAAATTTGGTGGCTGAAAGTAACAAACATTTCACAGTTTCTATGGGTTAGAAATCTAGGTTTGGCTTAACTGGGTGCCTCTAGATCAAGGTCTTTCATGAGTTGGCAGTCAAGCTGCTGACCATGGCTGCCTGCACTCTCATCAAAAGATTTAACTACAGTGGGAGATGGGATCCACCTCCAAGCTCACTCATGTGCTTGTCAGGCCTCAGTCCTTCATGACATCTGCCTCTCCATAGGGATGCAGGTAGCAGGAAAACTGGCTTCCACGAGAGCTAGCAATTCAATAAAAAGAAAGAGGCTGCCCAAAGACAGTAGGCACACTATTTTTTTTTAAATCTTATCTTGAGAGTAAAAGCCATCATTTCTGCCTCATTCTATTTGACAGAAGCAAGTCAAAAAGTCCAGCGCACTTTTTAGAGGATGAGATTAGATAATGGTAGGATTACCAAGAGGCAAGGTTCATTGGAGCCATGTTAGAAGCCACCTACCATAGTTCTCCTTCCGGCCCAATGACTTACATTCCTTCCACATTCAAATTACACACCCCTTTATTTCAGGTCCTGCCAAATTGCTTTTTCATTATAGCAATAACTCAAAGTTCAGCCTCTTGTCAAGATCAGATCATGTGAATCAGTCTCCTCTATGGTAGTTACTTCATTATAGCCCAGTGAGAACAATTCCTCGGGACCTGTACCTGTAACACTGAAGACGCAAGTTCCTGGCTTCAGGGACTTCCTGCAGGTAGACTCATGGGGTTCTCATTTTATACTCACTCTATTATCCCTCAGCCCAAGCTGCAAATGTTTCTGCGTGTATATAGCACTTTTAAGAACATTTTGAGTTTCCTGGAAATCTTGGGATTCCCTCCAGCATATAAAAGCCAGACACACAACGCTCATCCAGGTAAACCTTTCTCAACCATGTTGTGATTTGCAAGGCACATCCTTCATCTCCTTAACAGGCGTTTTATGTGGCTGAGTAGAATTCTGAGACAACATTTTTGATCATTCTGAAGTATTAATGAAAGATTTTATGGTCACACTCAGGTTTCTTGCAGGCCACATTCTCCTGGTTGTATTCCAAATTAGATCTTTGCTCTGAAGCTGCTCACTAATTTTAGCATCATTTGTTCTTTAAAGACTTTGGGATTTCCAAAACCATTAAATCCTTGCTCCTTCTTGTTTAAGAGTCCTTTTCTCAATGTATCTCCTTCCTCACACAATAACTCCACTCAGAGATATATGTATGTATTTGCCTTAAATGAATATAATGTTGCATACAAAATATCAGAAATCCTGAAATAAATAAGTAAACCAAGCGATTCTCAAAGTATGCTCAGTAGCATCACCTTTGGTCTTTGATTAGAAATGCTTTTACTTGGAGCAAGTTATCTCCTTCCACTTCCTCAATCTATCCCCGGAGTAAATCAATCCTCTTCAATTTATACAGTATAGTGGAATTCAAAGGTAAATATCATAAAACACGTTGTCAGGACTGCTGTTAACTTAGGCAAGATGATTTATTTTAACCTCTAACAACCAGCTGGGCCCATGAAACAGAAAATCAAATACGGATTTGTAGAATTGTTGAGCTATTAATATTGAGTGGTGCTCCCTGAAGACCAGCCGGGAAGGTAGTGCTAAAGTAGCAATGCCTGGTACAGGGCAGTCAGCCAGGCAGCTACCGAGGATGCAATCCCTACGTCACTTGAATAATTTACATAACCAATGCCAGTAAAACTCAGGGTTTCACAAGTTACTTCTTACAGGAAAATTCAATGATGAACCTTCGAGCAAATACGCTATGCCCTCTAGTGTAAATTAAAGCAACATTCTCAGCAAATGAAAGCCTATTTCAGCTAAGTAGTTTTTCAACCGGTACATACTAGTAAGGTACAAGATGTACCAACCAGTCTACAGTCAACTGAAGTCAGCAAAGTGTGGGAAGCTGATTACCAAGGATAAATTACTAATGTTATCTGGATTTCCAGCATTTTAATATGCCTATCTAGAATCTGGGTGTTCTGTAATATCACAATATAAAAGTGAAAAGAGAACAGGAACTAAAAATGGGTGTTTAAAATGTTTTCTTAAATTGCCATAAGTCAGTCCTAGTGAAAATCTTTTAAATGAGTATTCATTTATTTCCTCACAGATTATAGTTTTTGCGTGAGTGTAACTAAAACACTCCAGTTACCAGGGAAAGAAAAAAAGATAAATTAAAAATAAACAGAAAATTTAGGTGTTAATTTCTAGGGTATATAATTAGTATTGTATACTTAACATGAAGGAATAAATAATAATTGTTGATAGAAAATCGGTTTCTTGTTTCTAAAATTTGGGTTCTCTAAGTACTAAATTTTGGAAACTCTAAATATATTGAGTTCTAAATATATGAACTATATATTATTTAAAATTGCATTTATATTATTTTAAATTGCACTGTATTATCCATTTTTCTTGCTACTATGTGGCTAACTGGTTAGCAACATTTAATTCAAGAATTCAGTACCTTGATTTAAATTTGTTTACATCAATTACACATGTAACATTTTGTTGCATTTTGCAGAAAAGGAAATATGTTTACACAGGGACTGACATGTGAGGCCAATTCATGTAGGACCATATACGTGGAAGTATAACTACAGTTCTTAATTTCAATCCCCATGGGGAAAGAGATCAGTTCAAACGCATGGTGCAAGGTTCTCTAGTGGTCATATTCTCGGTCCACAAGCAAATGTGGCATGTCGTTAGAGCATATTTCATCTGGAAGGAATACTTTTTAATTTTGGCCGTCATGGTGTTAGGTCTTAATTAAGATCACACCTCATTATTGAATCTATAGGCCTGTAAAGCAAAGTAAAGGAAGGAGGCGTTGGTTTTATTGGGGAGAAGGAAACATTTTTGTAATGAGATCAGCTCACCTTAAACTAGGTAGAACAACAATGTACAGCTTTTGAACTAGTGCAGAGTATTGAATTTTCTCCAAGGGATACTTCCACTTGATCATGTTTCTCATCTAGGGCTGAGTGACTAACATATTAATTCAGGTGAAAGAACCATTCCAACATGGAGCAGGAAAGGTGCTAGCAGAAAGGGATATGTACTGTGTGCAGAATTTCAAACACTGGGAGAAGGGAAGTTTATTTGGATATGCACTGCAGAATATATTATTTTTCACTGGGTCCCTGAAAAAAATATGTGTTATGTACCACTTCTAGCTCGTCAGAGCTAAGCAAAACTTGAAATCTTACTGGGTTTGAGACATAAAAGAAGTAGGGTAACATTATATACACATAAATATTGCTTATATGGTTGTTTTTATTTTTTTTGTCTTTTAGTCTGGAGTTCTGTTCAGAGGATACTTTGAAGGTACCATCACACTTCTATAGATAGCAAGCACATATTATGATCAACTCAGGAAACAATTACTAGGAAATAAAGATGAATGGGAAGAAAACTCAAGAAATTTCAAATATTAAATATGTGCAACACCCTAATAGCTAGAAAATTTGAGCAGTTTTACATATATCTTGGTAATTTGTATGTCTTTTTGGGAGAACTTGCTGTTCAGGTCCTTTGCCCATTTTTTAAAGGGATTTTTTTTGTTGTTGTTATTAACTTGTATGAGTTCTTCATATATTTTGTACATTAGTCCTTTATCAGAGGTGTTGTTTGTAAATATGTTCTCCCATTCTGTTGATTGCCGCTTTGTTTTGTTGATGGTTTATTTTGTTGTGAGGAAGCTTTGAGTTTGATATACCTGTTTCCCCGAAAACAAGACCAGGTCTTATATTAATTTTTGCTCCAAAAGATGCATTAGGGCTTATATTCAGGGAATGTCATCCTGGAAAATCATGCCAGGGCTTATTTTCTGGCCAGGTCTTATTTTCGGGGATTCACGGTAGTCCCATTCATTTATTTTTGCTTTTACTCCCTTTGCCTTTGTGGTCTAATTCACATAATTCCTTTTTGAAGCCAAGGTCTATGAGTTTAGTACCTATGCTTTCTTTATGTAATTTATTGCTTCAGATCTTATGCATATGTTTAGGTCTTTGATCCATTTTGAGTTTATTTTGGTACTTGGTGACAGATAACAGTCTAGTTTCATTCTTTTGCACGTGGATTTCCAATTTTCCCAGCACCATTTACCAAAGAGACTTTCTTTCCTCCTTTGTATGTTTTTGGCTCTTTTGTTGACAATTTTCTCCATAATTTTCAACAAAGGAGCCAAAAACATACAAAGGAGAAAAGAAAGCCTCTTCAGTTTATTTTTGGATTCTCAATTCTATTCCAATGGTCTCTGTGTGTGTTTTTCTGCCAATAATATGTTGTTTTGATTATTGTCCCATCCTAGTATAAATTGAAGTCAGGGAGTATAACACCTCCAGCCTTGTTCTTTTTTCTTAAGATTGCTTTGGTTTCAGGGTCTTTTGTAATGCATACAAATCTGATAATTTTTTTGTTCTATTTCCTTAAAATTGCCATTAAGATTTTGATGGGGATTGCATTAAATCTGTATATTGCTTTGAATAATATGGCCATTTTAACAATGTTGATTCTTTCAATCCATGAAAATGGAATATCTTTCCATTTTGTTGTCTTTTTCAATTTCTTTAAATAATGCCTTATAGTTTTTAGTGCATAGGTCCTTCACACTCTTTGTTAAGTTTATTCCTATGTGTTTTATTCTTTTAGTTGTAATTGCAAAAGAAATTGTCCTTTCTTTTTTATTTATTTTTCTGAAATTTCATTGTTAGTATGTAGGAATGCAATGGATTGTTGTACATTGATTTTATATCCTGCAACTTTACTGTATTTGTTTATTGTTTCAAATAGTTTTTGGTGGAGTATTTAGGGTTTTCTATATAAAAAAACATGCCATCTGCAAAAAGTGACAATTTAATTTCTTCATTCCCAATTTGGATACCTTTTATTTCTTTCTCTTGCCTGATTGCACTGAGTAGGACTTCAAATACTATGTTGAATAACAGTGGTGACAGGGTACATTCCTATTTTCTTCTTGATCTTAGAGGAAAAGCTTTCAGTTTTCACCATTAAGTATGATATTAGCTGAGGGTTTGTAATGTGTGGCCTTTATTATGTTGAGGTACTTTCCTTCTATGCCCATTTTATTAAGTGTTTTAATCATAAATAGATATTGTTGGAGTGGTTGTGGAGAAAGAGGAACATTCACACATTGCTGGTGGGAATGTAACTTGGTACAGCCACTGTGGAAAACAGTATGGAGGTTCCTAAAAAAGTAAGAACAGAATTACCGTACAACCCAGCAATCCATCTCCTGGGTATCTACCCCAAAGATATGAAAACATCTGTAAAAATATATGTATATTATTTTCATTGCAGGATTATTCACAGTGGCCAAGACATGGGAAAAGCTGAAATGCCCTTAGATAGATGATTGGATAATGAAGATGTGGTATACATGTACAATGGAATATTACTCAGCTATAAGAAAAGATGAAACACTGCCATTTGTGATACCGTGGATGAATCTTGGGATTATAATGCTAAGTGAAGTAAGTCAGACAGAAAAAGTCAAGAATCGTGTGATTTCACTCATATATGTATTTTAAAACTGAAAGCACCAAATGAACAAAACAAACAAAAACTCATAGACACAGACCATAGTCTGGTGGTTACTAGAGTCTAATTGGGGATGGGGTGGTGGTAGGAGAGGGTAAAAGGTGTCAAATATATGGTGATGGAAGGAGAACTGACTCCGGGTGATAAACACACGATGCAATATATAGATGATGTGTTATAGAAATACACAATTGAAACCTATATATTTTCACTAACCAATGTCACGCTAATAAATTTAATAAAGAGAAAAAAAGGAAAAGGGAATATTTATTCAGAACTACCTAATGTTTAGAAGTGACAAAACTGAAAAGTTAAAAATATGCAGAAAATGAGACTTAATGTCACATTCAAAGAGAGAGAAAAAGAACTTTACATATATAATAGCTCCTGAATCCAAGATGTTACATCTTAGTACCATAATTAACCTTTTAAAATATTCTTTAAAAAATTGTTCTTGTTATTAAAGCAATAGCAGTTCATTGTAGAGAATTACAAATAAGTCTCCTAATGAAGAATTTTCTCAGTTAAGTTTTAATTTCACAGGTGATGAAGTCTGGACAGCTGCCATGGATCAGTAAACAGCCTGTCAAAGCCAAAACAATTAAGCCTAACTCAAGTTCAGGTTATAAGAACTTATAGTACATCTCCCAACATTGCTCTATCACAATATATTACAGTTTTTATGGGTAGTAGAAACTTAGACCCTTGATAAAACTGAAAACGTGGAGATTTCTATTCTCAGTTTAGAACTACTACCATCTCAGAGAAAGGGCAAGGAAGCAAAGTCTCCATTTTGTACTTTTCATTGGTGAATGTCTTCTGAGAAAAATAAAAACCTCAAGACAAAGCTTAGTTTAGCTATTAACTATTTTAACTATTCACAATGGATGGAAATCTACAAACCATAAATAAATACAAGAATTTGAGATTGATTATACACTTGGAAACTGTGGCAGGAAGCTTCAAAACCATCGCATATATGATACTCTCCCTAAACAAAATCTCTGAAGATTACAAAGCAATAAATAAGTGTAAAATAAGTTAAGGAAAAAAAAAAGAAAAGAAAAAAGCACTGATCATCAATGAAAATTAGCAAATAGGAAATCAGTGGAGTACCACATTAAGAACCTTTAATGAAATTTTACTTCTGGCAGTGTTGGACTCTGCTGTTTTACAAACACCTCTCCCTGAAAACTAGGCTAAACTGAATAAATTGTATATGTGTGTGTGTGCACACATTTCTTTAAAATATATTGGAAGGATTTCAAGGCTGACAGAATTTACCTGGTTCATATCCAGGAATGAAAGTATACCAAGAGTAAGGAGCTCAGAAATAATTGTATTTTCTTCCCTCCATGATACTATATATTTCAAAATTGGTTTTAGAGAAGTCAAATTAGCTTTAAACAGTCTCAAAGACCTGGGGAGATTTTTTTTTTTTTTTAATGAAGATTACAGGATGCCAGAAAAGTGAGGAATTGGTACACTTACCTGCTTTTAGTTGGGATCTTATAGGGACACAGCCTAGTAGCAAGATGAATTGTAAATAGTCTACCTTAACAAGAGACAAAGCCCAGCTTAAACTCACTCAATGTTTTATTGGTTTAAAGTAAACTAACTCTAGCATAACTTCCTGTCCAAAATAAAAATAAACCATCGTTGGAGAGAGATAACATCATTCAGTGTCTCAAAATATAGTATCTCCCAATATATCATATTGAATACTGGTGCTGGTTAAAAACAAGCAGAATTGTATGACTAAAATATAATTTTTAAAATAGCAAAAATCAAACAATGGAAGCTATTCATGATAGCACAGGTAATATACTTATTAGACATGGATTTTAAAATAATTAAATTTCTTGTTGATAACCTCAAGGAATTAAGTTTCAAGGTGTATTTTGGCAATGGCTCTAAATTATAATGCAGAATCACATAGAAATTTTGGAACTGAAAACACAATATGCATAATGGGGAAAATGACCTATGGAACAACAGGTTAGACACAACTGAAGAGGTAATTAGTGACCAGGAAGATAAATTAGGAGAAAATATCTTAGCCACAGTGAAGCCACTATATACAAAAGATAGCAGTTACAGTTAAATCAAATTTATTTGTCATTGTAATACCATAATGAAAGTTAAGATAGAATGGGGAAGAAATAATATCTGGGAAAAAAAACAGTAGCTTCAATTTTCAAGCTACAGAGTCAAGAATAACTAAAAATCTGAAACAGATAAATAAAAGAAAAAAAGTCACATCTTGGCATAACATATCATAGCCAAAGGGGGGGAAATAAATTATTAAGATTGGCCATATATAAAACACATATTATGGAAGGAAAAAAAAAATGGCATAACCAGGGCTAATAATAAGAGTGATATCTGATCTCTTAGCAGAAATAATGGAAGCCAGAAGACCAGTTAATAAAAATTTCAGAATGTTAAAAGAAAATAACTGTTACCTTACAATTCAAATTGTTGGGGGAAAAATGCTTAAAAAAGAAAAGACATTTCAAACATATAAAAACCATATATATATATATATATATGTATATATATATATATATATATATATATATATATAGTGTTTTTTTTGGTCTTTTTTTCTTTAGCAGATCTATGTTAAAGGAAAGCACAAAGAATATTTTTTTTTAGGTGAAGGAAAATAAACCTTTTGAAACATCATCATCTTGTGGGCATAAAACATATATAAAAACTATATGTGAAAGTAGTACATAAGTACTGGCATAAATATAGAGAGATATAAAAATGGAACAGAATAGAGAACCTAAAAATAAACCAATATGTGGCTAAATGATTTTTTACAAGGGTGTCAAGACTACCAAAAGAAGTAAAGATAGTAACTTCAATAAGTAAGAATGGGAAATTTGGATATCCACCTGCAAAAGAATGAAATTGGACCCTTACGTTGCACCATATACAAAAACTAATTCAACTTGAATTAAAAACCTAAATGTAAGACTAACAACTGTAAGAGTGACAAATTCCTAAAAGAAAACATAGGAGAAGAGTTTCAGGACATTAGATGTAGTAATAATTTCTTGGATAGTACACCAAAATCACAGGAAACAAATGCAAAAATATATGAATGGAACTACATCAAATTTAAAAATTTCCGTCCATCAAAGGAAACAATCAACAGTGTGAAAAGACAATCTACGGAATGAGAAAAAATAATTGCAAATCACTCATCTCTAAGGAGTTAATATCCAGTATATAAAAGGAACTTGTACAACTCAACAACAAACAGGGCAAATAATGTGATTAAAAAATGAGCAAAGACTTGAATAGGCATTTATCCAAAAATATGCAAATAGCCAATACACACACACACACACACACACACAGCACTTAATATCACTAATCATTAGGGAAATAAATCGAAACCACAATGAGATATCACCTCACACTTATCAGGATAGCCACTATCAAAACAACAGAAAATATAAAGTGTTGGTGAGGATGAAGAGAAGTTGGAATTCTGTGCACTTTTGGTGATAATGTGAAATATGCAGCTATTATGAAAAATAGTAGTAATAATAATAATCATGATAGAATCGATTATGATCAACAGTCCTACATCTTGATATATATACCCCCAATAATTCACATCAAAGCATTGTTCACATTAGTCAAGCAGTGCAAGCAACCCAAATGTTCACTGACAGATGAATGGATAAAGAAGCTGTGGGATAAACATATAATAAGATATTATGCAGTCATGAGAAAGAAGAAAATCCTGTCACATCCTACAACATGGATGAATTTCGAGGATATTATGCAAAGTGAAATAAACCAGTAACAAAAGGACAAATACTGTATGATTCCATTCATATGAAGTATGTGAAGTAGTCAAAATCACAGAAACAAAAGGTAGCATTGTGGTTGCCAACCACTGGGGAGGAGGATGAGGAGTTGTTTATTGTGTATAGAGTTTCACTGCTGCAGGAAGAAAAAGTTCTAGAGATCTGTAGCACACCGATATGAATACTACTCAACTCTACACTTAAAAACGGTAAATTTAATGTGTTATTTTAACCATAATAAAAAGAACGTACATTCGTTGAAGAAAGGTATATAAATAAAAATGATGTGATATTTTTGAAATGTTAGAGAAATAGTAAAAACACTAGTTTATATTGTATTTTAGGAAGTAAAGGAAGTACATGCTATTCACTAAATAATCACTAAACAAAGAAACTGTGGGGTAGATGGGATAATAAAATAATGTGATCAGAAGAAAGTAAGAAATGAAAGAAAAGTATAGAGAGAAAAAGGCATGATAGAAATAAAATACTAAAATGGTAGATTTAAATGCAAATATATGAAAAATACTAATCAAGCATAAGTATTAAGTATTCAAATGAAAGACAAAATTTTCATACTAAAGTTGACTCTTGAACAACACAGGTTTTAACTTCATAAGTCCACTTAAATGCAAATATTTTTCAATATATACTGTAAATGTATTTTTCCTTCTTTATGATTTTTTAATAAAATTTTTTGCAAGCTTACTTTATTGTAAGAACATAGTATAATACACATAATATACAAAATAGGTGTTAATTGCCTGTTTAAGTGATTGTTAAGACTTTTGGTCAATAGTAGTCTATTAGTAGTTAAGGGGAAGCTATTAGTACTTTTGGGAAGTCAAGTTATATACAAATTTTTGATTGAGTGGGAGTTGTTGTCCCTGAGCCCCAAGGATCAACTGGGTATATTAAAAAAATCTTCTGTTTATAAGCAGCAGATTTTAAATTTAGGAATACTGAACAATTCATTGGTGAATGATTGAAAAGTTATACCATACTCACACTAAGTAAAATAAAGCTTTACTTTATTTTACTCTATCACAGATTGAAGAGACTGTGATAAAGCAAAAAAAAAAAAAATTGCTAGATATAAAAAGAATCTAATTATAAAACATGTCTAATAAATGTGCAGAGCCTCTATACTAAATTTAAACAATTATATTAAGAGGAGTAATAGAGATGCCAAATAAAGAGGTAGATTTTATACATTAATGATTTAAAAGATTCAATACTGCAAAGGCATCAGTTCTCTTCAAATTGATATAGAGGTTCAATAGTCACAAAGAAAACATAAACATATAGTATAAGAAAATTGAAAAACTGTTTCTAATACATATATAGAAATGCTAAGGGTCAGCTAAGAGCCATGGAAACCACTAAGAAGAACAAAGTTGGAAAATTTATTCTACCAAATAAAAGTACTTGTCATAAAGATAAAGTATTTGGTATAAACTCAAACAAATGCACCGATGGAACAAGAGATTTGAGAAGTAGTTACATACGTGGGGAATTTATACTTATGACAAAATGTCAGTACAGGGTATTCAAGAAATTACAGACTGGAAACAAATGAAAACAATGAAATGGTTAGAGTGAAGAGAAATACTAAATAAAAAATATGAGGGCTTTACTTACGTGGAAGAATACACTTGAGCCAAATCTGTAAGAGTGTTTAGGTGAAGCTACCAGGGTAAAAAAAAAAAAAAAAAATGCTGAAGTTGCACCATGGTCAAAAGCATGGAGGTAGGGGAATCAGTGAAATATTCTCAAATATGACCAGAGGGTACGCTTTGTAGTTGGTAACTGGAAATGAGAATAAAACATAGAAAGAAATAAATCATTGAAGTCTCATAATATGGTGAAGGATATAAACTGTATTTTAGATAGTGGTTTTTCATATTAAGATTGTAAGTTTAGAAAGCTAGAAATACCACTTAATCTGCAGTGTGCAATATGAGATTTCATGTGCTGAGACATGAGGAATGGAAGGCACTAGAATAGAATATTCTGTCCATTTTTCAGAAAGATCATCTTGGTAGTAATCCAGCAGGACTTTGACTAATGTTTCTCCACCTTCAAATTGAAATAAGTATCTGAGAATAACAATATACTGTGGAAAAGAAACATAATAGAAAGAAAATGTAATATTACCACTATCCATTTGTGGGAATGTGGTATACATGGCCACCATTCAGAAAACGATCCAAATTATATTAATTACCTATCTTAAACCTCACCTATTTAATTGTGCATTCTTTACTATTTTGACTATTTTCTTCAGTCTTTGAATTATTATACAGCTAGCAACTCAGCAACTGTATCACTATGATATGTGACACCTTCTGTGGAAATAAGGGGCAGATTTAAGAGGACATATCAACGATGAAAAGCATCAAATTATTTTATCTGAGTACTTTAGGGAAAAACAATTCCATATTTTCTGAAATGCCTCATGCTTTTGAACATATTTCACCTGGTCAGAGAAATGCGATGCTTGTGAAATGTGGGATATTGATAGTTAGGACTAGAGAATCTTGATTACCAGATCATTTACTGTGAATCTTGACAATTTAATTCAATTTTATCAACAAGATGTAAAATGAAATGAAGAAAGGTATAAATACATGGATGAGTGGACTATTTATCTTACTACTACTATAATTCAGTCTAAACCCATTAGCAGGAATCCCTTGGTAGCAATGAATGTAAGGTCACTCATTTTATAATCGAACCTTGTAAAAATGCAAAACTTACTCAGCAGGAACAGGAGTGTGGAACAAGAATATCATCAGCAATAAACAGAGCTCTGGGAAGAGTATTTGATCCAATATAAGATTTGAAGTTAAAAACATACTTACCCACTTTGGAAACAACTGATACATAATAAGAATATTTTCCCTGGGATCTCCTCTATTTTTCACTCTTCTTTCTGTGCCCTCGCTCTCTTTACATTCCTTTGATGATTTCCCTTGGTTCTCACCCCTATCTCTTATCTCTTATCCTCTCAGAAAAAGACTGCAATTGTCAGTCTTACTGGGAAAGACATAATCTATCTTAGGTTGCTATTTAAAAGCTACAAAATTCCAGGGTCTAAAATTGTATACAGAAAAGCAATCAAACACATCAACTGGAAACCACCCCTCCCTGTGAGAGAACAGACCAGTGCAAACAGCATGCTCCACTTACTTAACCAGCAAGGGCTGGGAAAGCAAAGACAATGTTGAAAAAGCCTGTTGTGTGGCCCTTGAAAGGTTGTTTACTCTCATACAGAGACATATTTTATACTTTTATTTTTCCTTTTGGCATAGAGTGTTAGAAAACTGTTAAGTGCTTTCCTACCTTCAAAACAATACTGATTCTTTTACTGGAGCGAAACAACCTGAATCTCAGAAAATTTATGCATCTTTTCCACATTGCAAGGTCTAATCATTTAATTGGTTGTTTTGGATCTAATTGGAAATAGGCCATATTGGTATAATCTCTAATTTGATTCCAATGTAATTCAGTAATTTCATATAGTCATCTTTTTTTTTTTTTTTGTACACTACAGGAATAGCCTATGAAGTACAAATATGTTTCTGTTTTTTTATCATATTATCAAAAAGTAGCTAGAGAGATTTCCCCATATTTTGGAAGGTCTATTTGACACTGTCTGCTTTAAAATATAGTATTAGGCATATGCAAAATTCATTTGGGGAGACCCTGGAATGTATCTCAAAGCAACATGTATTCATTCATAAGAATAGTGACAAACATTGATAGTTTTTTCCACTTTAAGAATTTTGATTGAATTATAAAATATGTACAGTTGTTTGAAGTATAGTATATGTAAGTACAAAAGAGTGCACACATAAACTTTAATTGTACAACTTCATAAATATCTTGTATAAACAGAACACAGATCAAGAAACATAACATTTCCAACTAAACAGAAGCCCTTCTTCCCAGTTATCAAATCTGTGGAGCTAATTATTACGCTGACTTCTGTTACCATATGTTAGTTTTGGCCAATGCAAGTTGAATTACAGCAACTTGAGTAATTTTTTTGTATTTGAATCACCATTTTGTTTGCGTAATTTGTCCAGTCATTCTGTATAGCAGCAGTATGTTAATTGTCATTTACCTTTACAATTCAATGCAAGAATATACCACAATTACTATATATCCTTGATGGACATTTGGTTTTCATTTTTGTTAATGATTATAAGGAGTGGTAAGAAGGTTATGAACATATTTCTATGTCTATTTTCCTAATACTTTTTTCCTGTTTATTTATTTTTTTGCAATATCTTAAGATGTGTGTATATATAATACTGATTTTTTTTTACCTTTCTTTTCCATTTTAGGTGTTCAAGTCTATAAATTTTCCTTTAGCACAAATAACACATTTTGAAATACTGTATTTTCATTATTAGTCAGTTCAAAATATTTTCTGTTTCTCATTATGGGTTCCTCTTTGTCCTTTAGATTATTTTGACATACTAGTTTCATTGCAAACATTTATGAATTTTCAGGTTGTCTGCTGATGACTGCTAGCTTACTTCCACTGTAGATGGACAATTTTCTCTAATTAATTACCATATTTTGTAACTTGCTGAGGCTTGTTTTCTATCCTATGTTGTGGTAATTTTTGTAAATGGTCTAGGTAAACTTGGAAACAATGTGTGGTTTTTCATTTGATGTAATGCTGAAGGTATGTCAATCATGACAAATTTAATAATTGCATCATACAGATCTTTTTTATTGACCTTTTGACTAATCAGTGATAGACACAGATTTATTTAACCAATATTGCTGCAAGTATTTAGGTATATATTTCTACTTTTATTGTTGTTAAATTTTTTTCATGCATTTTGAAGTTATGAATAGAATAGCAATCAAATTATATCTTTCTAGTTATATGATTCTAGTTGAATCACCCTTTTATCCTTACGAAATGTCCCTCCTTGTTTCTAGTTATGCCATCTACTACATGTGACATTTAAAAAGGTATACCATGGGCGGGCAGAGAAAAAAATAAAAGATATACCAATCTTCTTGTAATTAGTGTTTAATGACATTCCATGTTTAACTTTAAACTTAAACTTTTCAGTTTTCCTATATTTAAGGGTCATGTCTGATAAGGAGTACATAGGTGGATATTTTTCTATCCAAAATAATGTGTTTATTTCATTATCTTCTAAAATAATATTACTAGTACTTTAGATTCATCCTATCATTTTGCTACTTGATTTCTATTTAATTTATCCCCTTCTATATTTTTTTCCTCTTGTTGCCTTATTTTAGATGAAATAAAATAAAATTTTCATACGTTTTTTTTTTCCAATCATTACAATGAAATTCACTCTTTGGTTGACGATTCTATACTTTTAAGCACATAAATATATTTGTATAACCACTGCCACAATTGGAATACAAAAGAATTTCATCACTGCACAAAACCCTGCCATGTCCCCACTTTATAGTAACACATTTCCCCAAATCCCTAATCCCAGCAAAACCACTGATCTGTTTTTAACCACCCTGGTGTTATTTGTTTGTTTTTGAGAATGTCATATAAATGGAAGCATGAATTTGTAACCTTTGTAGACTGGCTTCTTTTATTCTGAGTAATGCCTTTATGATACATTCAAGTTGCAGTATCAATAGTTTCTGTTGCTGAGTAATATTCAGTTGACAGAATTATATATATATATCTTCAACCACTGAATAACATCTGAGTTTTTCCGGTTTGAAGAGATTATGAATAGCCGCTTAAACATTTGTATACCAGTTTTTGGTGAAAATAAATGTTTGTTTCTCTAGGGTAAATAACCAGGGGTGGAATTGTTGGGTCATATGGTGATTTTAGTTTAATGGTTAAATTTATAAGAAAATGAAAAACTTCAAGAGTAGTGCACCTTTTCCATGACAAAAATACATGAGAAATTTTGTTTCTCCACAACCTCACCATCTTTAGTATGGTATTTTAATTTTAGCCATTCTAATAGGTGTGTTGTAGTAGCTCATGGTGGTTTTAATTTGTGTATCCCCTATGACTAATTATATTGAACAACTTTTTAAAATATATATACGTATATATTTTATACGTATATATACACACACATATATATATACGTATATATATGTATATATATATTCAGAGCAGTTCTGGTTTATAGCAAAATTGAGAGGAGGGTACAGAGATTCCCTATATACTCCCTGCCCCCAACATGCATACCCTCCCCATTATGAACATCCCCCAGCAGAGGGGTACTGTTACAACTACTGAATCCACACTGACACTCATTGTCACCCAAAGTCCACAGTTTACCTTACAGTTCACTCTTGAGAAATGGTTCTGGCTGTTCTAATAGATGTGTAGAGGGTTTCATTGTTGTTTTAATTTACATTTCCTTGATGCCATTTGATGTGGAGCATCTTTCCATATGCTTAACTGCCATCTTTCTAAATAACTTTTTCTTTGCTTATTTCCTATCTACATATTATCTTTGGTGAAGTGTCTGTGTCTTTTGCCCATTTTTAATTGTTTTTTGTTTGTTTTACTACTGAGCTCTGAATGTCCCTCCTCTCTCTCTCTCTCTCTCTCTCTCTTTCTCTCTCTCTCTCTCTCTCTCTCTCTCTCTCTCTCTCTCCCCATACACACACACACACACACACACACACACACACACATTTATTTAGTGGGTACCAGTCCTTGTTACATCCTGATCTACAAATATTTTCTCCCACTCCAAGTTTTGTCTTTTTATTCTCATAGTACAAAGCATTTCTAAAGCTACTTAGTTATCGGGTTTTTGTCTTGTTTTTGTTTTGTTATTTATTTCTTTATTTTTTTTTTTCTGCATGACATTATTCTCTCTAGCCTTATACAGCTTAAAAATTCAGCAATTGCCTTTAGAAGAAATTCACTTAATATGGAATTTTCCATTTTTGTATTGTAGGCTCTTTTCATGATTTTCTATCTTTTTTATTTTTATTCATATCTATTTGTGAATACACACACACACACACACACACACGTAATTTCCTAACAACATTATATGGAAGGTGATTTTTTTTAATATTGATTTGAAAATAACTATTTTTTGCTGTATTCTTTCACTGGATTGATATATATAAGCTGGGTGTAGATTTCTAGCTTGAAAGTCATTTTCACTTAGAAATTTTAGAGGCATTTTTAGGTTATTTTCTAGTGTTAAGAAACTTGATCTCTTTCTAATTGTTGAAGTCAAATATTTGACCAAAAAAATATCAGGATGTACCATTTGTTGCTAAAATCAGATGATAATTGTTATGGTAATTGCCAGGGTAAATTCTCTAGAAAATGAACTTTGAGAGGAAAAATAGTATGCAGACATATATTGAGGAATACTCTGGTTCAATGCCTGTTCAGTGAGGAAAGAGAGAAAAAGAGGAAGAAGTTCTCTTCAAGGCAATTCGACCTACATAATTCTCCCAAGTTATGGCAATAGGGCCAAGTCTTTAAACCCTTTATATTGACCATGACTGAATGCAAGGTGCCTCCAGGAAGTGGCATAGACAGGGTGGGAATAGTGTATACTTTGGTTCAATGGCTCTCCTTTGCCAAGGACAGTTGTCAAAAACTGGTATTATATAAACTGTCAGATGTCAAGGCTTACAGGTACTGGGGAAATGCAAGATTCACTATTGAAGAGAAGGTTGATCTGGTCTGTGATATTACACTGACATACCTCATTTTATGTCAATTTTCTTTCAACATGCTGGGAACTCATGCAATTTTAGTTTTGAAACTCAAGATTTCACCTAAGAAAAATGTTCTTAAATTATTTATCTGATCATTTCCTGTCCTCCAAGCTTCAGTTTGCAATTTTGGGAATTTTCTGAATATATATTTTTTTAATTTTCTGCTTTTTTTTTTTTTATATTCTTCATTTTTGACATTTTGTTTTAGTTTCTAGAAGAGAGAAATTTTCTTAGCTTCATTTTCCACATCCATTTTTATCTTATTTGAATTTTGCAAAATGCTTTTTCTTTAAATAAGAAAAGGTTTGCTTTTTCTTTAAATAAGAAAAATATGTTTATGTCCTTTTCATGTATGCACCTTCTTTCATATCTTTTTTATTTTACAAATAAATTTTTAAAGATTCTTTTTTGCCTGCTTCCTGAATCATCTAAGCCTCTGCCAAATTTCTCTTTTGTTTGTTTATTTTTTCTCTTTATTTTAGTCTTCACTGTAATGTTTAATGATCCTCTAATGTCAGTACATATTTAATTAAATTTATTAAAAGGAGATTAGAAAGTTTACATGTAATATTGGAAATTATATAGTGATTGGTCTCAGCAAAGTGATTGGGCAGCAAGTTGCTTTTATTGTTAAGGGAATTTAATGCCAATAGTTATGGGTGTTTTCTCAGGGACAATTCAGAGTCTCCTGGGTGAGGAGGTACTCCAATCTTTTCCTAGATGTTTGCACATGGGTGGATGTGCACAAGCACTTGTGTACACTCTGCTGTCAGAATTCCAGACTGAAGAGGAACAGAGAGTGATATGTGGGATTTCCATAAGGCGTTACGCAGATTCAGTCACTCTCACTTTCCACTGTGCTATAAGCTGAGTGGGAGGCTCTTTCGCTTCTCAGAAAAAAAATACTTTTCTTTCCACGATAAGGAGGATCCTAGCTGCTCATATAGATCTAACCATATACTTGTCTAGACTTTGTTGCTTACTCTATGAATTATATATACACTTGGGCCTCCTAGCCATAAGCCTTCTTGAGGTCTAGATTTTGTGGGGTAATTTGCCTCATTTTGCTTATTTCCATCTTCCAAAAAATTGTCAATATCACCAGTTCATTATTATCTTTTGCTTCCTTGTATATGTCCTGGTACATCAATATTTTCTTATATATTTTACTTTAACTTTAGTGGACTTTCAGAGGGTTTGAGAATGCACACATGGGTGTAAACATTTAAACATTTCATTGATAAATGAAATTTCATCAATATTTTACAGAGCTCTTCTCAATATTTCTGTGCATTTCTAATTCATTATCAGAGTTTTCTCTAAATTTCACATACACACAGTTAATATATTGACAAGATACTACTGTGTGGTAGTGTAGTAGTTTCTCATGCAGGTGAAGAAGTAATTACAATCAAGTTATCACGATTTGGAAATGGCAAAATCTGAATAATTATTTATATTAGACTTGGAAATAATTTCAAAGTGTTGTTGGATTGATATGGCTTTTATATGTGAAACTGGAGCTTTATTTTTCAATACATTGATATTATAATATTGAAAGAAGACCTGATGGGAAATTATAAAAGAAATACTCCTCTGAATGGCTCTATAAATGGAATTTATTCAACAGAGCCAATTTCTGTTTAAAGATATCCATTATAATAAATGTGCATTTGGGGTGCATCCTGATGGCTCAGTTGGTTAGAGTGCGAGCTCTTCGCAGCAAATTTGCCAGTTTGATTCCCACATGGGCCAGTGAGCTGCACCCTCTACAACTAGATTGAAAACAACTACTTGACTTGAAGCTAAGCTGCGCCCCACCCCACAACTAGATTGAAAAAAACGACGACGACATTCTGGAAAAACACACTGTTCCCCAATATTCCCCAATTTAAAAAAATAAAATAAAATAAATAAATGTGCATTTGTTGAAGTTCTGAATTGAAAGTGAAAGTGTGGCTATATATAATAGTATGTATATCATTTTGTGTATATATATAATGTATATTTATATGTAAATTTTCATAATGCTTTCAGGCCATTTGAAAATTCAATGGTGTGATTTCTGAGAACTAAAATTGTGTCATAAGACTGGATGTTGATAACATGTGAGCATTATCAATTGTTGTTAAATTTATTTAAACTGCATTTTCCCCATACGTGAAAACATGCATATAAGTCCCAGTATTATATTATATTACATTAAATTACATTATATTACATTATATTATATTACCTTATAAGATCGAGTCTTATATTATAGTAAAATAAGACCGGTTTTATATTAATTTTTGCTCCAAAAGACGCATTAGAGCTGATGGTCCGGCTAAGTCTTATTTTCGGGGAAACACAGTATGCATAGTAATCCAAATACTGTATGTCCTTGTTTTATAGATAAGGATACATTTTTTTAAAAAGTGATGTCATGTGAATCTTTTCCCACTATAAATATTTAGAGAAACTAAGAAAATAATGACATTAAACAGAAGTTTTACTTGAAATCTGCCTTGACTTGAAATATATATATATTTGAAAAGTCAATGGTGTGATTTTTGAGAACTAAAATTATATGTGTGTGTGTGTGTGTGTGTGTGTGTGTGTGTGTGTGTGTGTATTCATATGTGTATCTATTATCACCTCTCTGTTTTGCTAATTATATTGTTAGGAAAAAAAGGCATCTTGTTTTATTATTCTCTGAAATAAATATTTCAAAGAATATATATAGACAGAATATATTTCAGTGAAAAAAATATATATATGTATCATCCATATCCATATATATGTGTGTGTATATATAGATATATATGCTCACACATATATGGATATGGAGGGGACACACACACACACACACACACACACACACACACCCGAGTCAGACAATTAAGTTCACGGACTTGTTGCAACTATGTTGCTAAACTTTTTTGATATCAGAGGGACTATTCATTATGAATTTGTACCAACTGCTCAAACAGTTAACCACATTTAGTATTTGGAAGTGCTGAAAAGGCTGTGTGAAAAAGTTAGACAAAACAACCTGAACTTTTCACCAACAATTCATGACTATTGCATCACAACAATGCACCAGCTCACATGGCACTGTCTGTGATGGAGTTTTTAGCCAGTAAACAAATAACTGTATTGGAAAACCCTCCCTACTCACCTGATGTGGCCCCCAATGACTTCTTTCTTTACCCAAACATAAAGGAAATATTGAAAGGAAGACACATTGATGACATTCAGGACATCAAGGGTAATACAACGACAGCTCTGACAGCCATTCCAGAAAGAGTTCCAAAATTGCTTTGAAGGGTAGACTAGGTGTGTGCTGGCATTGGTGCATAGTTTCTCAAGGGGAGTACTTTCAAGATGACCCTAGCAGTGATATTCAGCAATGAGGTATGTAGCACTTTTTCTAGAACAAGTTTGTGAACTTAATTGTCCTTTTGATCTAATTTTCCCTAATGAATACTTTTATTTTATATAATATTTATACAAAGCAAAAAAAGGAATTATTTTCAGGTTTAGGGACCAGTATTCACTAAATGAAAAGCACATGGCTATCTATCTATCTATCTATCTATCTATCTATCTATCTATCTATCTATCTATTGCCAAAAACTGCCTGAGTAATTCAACAATGGGAAACTCAGGGAATCGGCAGAAGAATTACCAGCAAGTAATAATCAGTGTTTTCATTAGACTGGGTAGATAGTACATACACACATACACATAGAAACACACATACATAAATTATTATAGAGATATTAAAATTGGGGATATTTATGGGGACATAGATAAATAAACAACTGGTTTTTCTAGAGCAGTTTTGTGTCTGTAATGGTTATCAGAAAATGTGATTACTATATGGCGGTTAAAGATTATTGCATTTGGAAAACTGCTTCTTAGATCCACAGCTCGGAAATTAGAAAGAATTCCCTAGTTACTTTTTCATTTATCATATATGGCAAGAGAAGAAAGAGTCAGTCTCACAAAATGGGGCTAATATGCTTTGTCTTACCTCAGAGCTATCTATAATCAGCGAGGAAAGACAGGTGACAGCATCACATATAGCTTCCCTATCATAATCTTTCCTGACTTCAGAATTGAAACATCACAGTATATTTTAAAGCAGTTTTTTCTTCTTCTTCTTTTTTTCCCCCTAAGAGTAACTGCTGCTTCATACAATTAATGGAGAAAATAGGTTCTTATCTGACCAGCAATGGTCAAAGAATCACAGCAGTTACTGAGTACTGTACCCTAAGAGATGACAACTGTATATGGGTTATTAGAGAAAATTAGAGGTGGGAAGCATCCTGAAACACTCCCTGCTGAACTTTTGACTTCGGAAGTTATAGTGCTTCATCCCTGTTTAATGGGTTTGAAGTTTTAATCCAGCAGAGATGTAGCAGCATCCTGTGGTCAGCTGAATGGAGTCCTGCCGTGTACTTTGTGCTAGAAACCTTTTCATTTCTCTGTAGTATTTTTTTCTACCTAATGGGAAACAATCAAAACTGGAGAAATCAGTTCCCATTTAAGAACATTAACACGTAAAATGGACATTTATATAGGTTTGCTCATTTTATTTGATTTTTATATAATTTGAAAGAGCTCCTCTTTCTTTTGTTTAAATTGAAACTTTGTCAGAATTAGAAGATTGTGAGCTAAACAATCAGATTTTCTTTTCATGTGGAAATATTACATACTTTATTTAAAACCGTTTGTTCATGTTATTTCCATCTGTAGACATTAAGATTTATGAGAGATACTCAGACAAATTGTAAATTTGCTGGCTCTTCTGAATTATGGTATATTATCCTTTTGTGGGGAAATAGCATGAGAAGAGTATGTAAAAAATCAGAATCAGGCCACTCCCCTATTACTTAATTAGGTCTTGTCTAAATAACATTTACTTAGTCATACTTTGTTGTTATTAGACCCCAAGTTATGCATAACATATACAAGTTCATTCTTAGTTTAAGATAAAATTCATCAGTCAAATAAATATTAAGTTAGTAGTACATTCTGATTCTATTCCTGCGATTTAACTTGTTAATTAACATAGTAAAAAATACAAGAAAGTAATAAGAAGAAAACTCTTTTAAAATGTTTACATTGTAAAATAGGAATTTATTCTGCTTTCCACACAGCATAGGCATTCCCAGCTCATTTCCTGTTTGTATAAATTTATATCATCTGAAATGCCCTCATGTTTCCACCAACCATGTATGCATTGCTTTATTCAGCAAATAATTATTGACTGTTTGTCTATTAGGTGGCAGACACTTTAGTTATGCTTCAGGATTCAGATCTAAGGTCAACTTCATCACAAATTATATTGTATCAATTAATTATAAGCAATTTGTGTATATTTCCAAAATACATATTTCTTGTTTTTACTCATTAAACCTCAGAGAACATTATTTATTCTGTTTTGAACTGTTAGAATTTATTGACATTTTTATAGTGGTATAAAACTAGAATAAGTAGATATACCGTGTTTCCCCAAAAATAACACCTAGCCAATCAGCTCTAATGTGTCCTTAGGAGCAAAAATTAATATAAGACCCGGTGTTATATTATATTATATTATATTATATTATATTATATTATATTATATTATATTATACCCAGTCTTATAGTAAGACTGGGTCTTATATTAATTTTTGCTCCAAAAGACACATTAGATCTGATTGTCTGGCTAGGTCTTATTTTCAGGGAAACACAGTGTAATCCATGTCCACATGAAAAGGAAAAAAAAAAAACACAAAACTATCTCAATAGAAAGAGCCAGTTATTTAACCTTTTAACTAACTATAGTTTAAGTTGTGTAACCTTTTCTAACATAACCTTGAAAGACACACAATGTCAGTCCTGCTACCTTCCATTTGTTAAAAGTGAGTCACTAAGGCCAGCTCGTATTCAAGAGAAGAAAATTAGACCCTCATCTTAATGAAAGAAGTATCAAGTGATTTACTGAAATATTTTAAAATAATCAGTTAACATTCTGACCATAAATTATTTACTTTTCTCCCACAGGCATATTAAACTCCATACCTCCCAAGAGCCTCCAAAGTCTTATTTATTATTTATTTATTTATTTATGTATGTATGTATTTATTTATTTATTTATTTATTTATTACAGTTTAGTTGGGGTGACAATGGTTAGTAAAGTTACATAAATTTCAGGTATCCAGTTCTGTATATGCATCATCTAGGTATCACATTGTGTGTTTACCACCCAGTCAGTTTAGAGTCTCATTTATTACATCATTAGTATCAGGTCTGAGCTTTAGGATCTTGTCATTTAATCCAGATTCAAAAACAGATGAGGCTTCTTGGGTACAATTTTTTTGGGTTGCTACTTCTTGAATACCATTATTCTTAATCAGGAGTCCTGTTAAGGTATTTATTTACCCCTGTCCATCTTAACATCCAATAGCAGGCTCAATATAACGTAACTACTATAGACACTTCCATTCTGAGGGGAAGGGGACGAGAAGCACAGAGCAGAATCTAGTCTGTAGCAATTTTGAAATCCAGCCTGGCACATCTTGGCAGTTTCTAATTAGTGCGCAATCCTATTGCCTGGGAACACTGTCCATGAATCTTGGCTCCATTCTCTGTGCTTTGGGTTCCACCCTTTGAATTATAATTTATTTAATAGAAAATGCAGCTCAGATTTGCAGGTAAGTAATTTGTCTCAGCTTGCTTTCTGCCCACAGTAGTGTGGAGTGTGTGTGTGTGTGTGTGTGTGGGGGGGTGTCCAAATCATCCTTTTATTTTGTACTGTCTCTTCCTCTTTTAGCCCAAGTAGCAGTGTCCAGTTAAGCAGTTAATACAACTGTCTTAAACAATCTGTGAGTTTTATGTAAGTCTTACTGGAGTTGACTCAATTATAGGATTCTTTGAAATCTTATGAATTAATGGAGATATGTGTGGCATACCCTTTCTACATTTATAGGCTTGTTGTCTGCTTGAATGGTTTATGAGACACCATGGTAAATTTTTCTGAGTGATTAACTGAGGGTTTCAGAGACACATCCTTGACTTTATCTTTACACCCTGTTTTCCTGACAGCAAGCTGAATGTGATTCTTGCTTGGAAACCACTGTTTAATTTGAGAATTATTTAGAGATTCTGGAGAAATCCGGAGAGTTTAGGAAAAAGAAATAGTTTTATTTTTGAGCCCATTCAAGTCTTGGTTGTTATATAACAAAGTATACTTTAGCTTCTAGTGTTTTTTTTTTTTTTTTTTTTATGTTTTACACCATAATAATCCTGCCAGGTTTAATAGATACAATATCTTATATCATCTCTCTGAAGATAGAAAGTTACTTTCTATCAAATAAATTTATGGGATATATACATATATACTTGCAGGTCCATGCATACATAATTTGCCTTGCTTCTATCTTTAACTTTGTTTTCCTCTAACCCAGATTAGTTTCCTTTTTTCATGTAAATTTTCTGGATATATATATATATATATATATATATATATATATTTAATATATATATATATTAAATTCATTGGTTGTCAGTTTAAATGAAGAACCCACTATTTTCTTAAAAGAGAGCTATGTTTCAAAGTATCCAATCTAAAAATAAGAATTCAGAAGAAAATGAAGCTGGACATGCTTTGTGTTAATTTATATAAGGAGCTATAATTTTGGAAGAGACAGCTACTTGCCATACATGGCAGCCACATTTTACTTAGGACTCTATCCTAGTTCTCCCTCAGAATTGAAAATTCACTCCAGAGCAATTAGGACAATCATCCTACTTATTAACCAAATTATTCTCAGAGTATTATTCCAAGTTGAAATGCAAATTTGCAAATAAGGAATTGACACACAATAAACTTTTCTTTTCTTTCTTTCTTTTTCTTTTTCTTTCTTTTTTTTTTTTTTAAGCTAATTGGTCTTGCAATTACTGTTAGCAGTGTTTGTTCATAGCCCTGACTGACCCTGACTGACTCTTCACTCACAGTATCTATATGAGTTATTTTTTTATTGGTTCTCTCTTATGTTTGAATCTATTGTGAATGTTTCAAAGTTTTCCAATTTTGATTTAAATCTAGTATGTGTGTTTCTGTGTGTGTGTAAATTTGGGTTCTCCAGAAAACAGGTACCAGGACTGCGTCAGAATTATAAAAGGTCCATTAGGTGCCCCTATAAAGTGTAAATTTGAAGTAGGCAAGGATAGCTTCTGAACATTATTCAGATCTGGCTCCACGGAAGAGAAATTGGGAAGGTAGAATCACAGAGATGATGGAAAGCCTCAGATTGCAGTGTAGCTTTGAGAAAGTTTGGCCAGGCTACTGGAGAGGTCCATAACAAAGATTGGCTGCACAGAGGAGTCCTGCGTTGGATAGGAAGCACTCAGCTCTAGAACCATATCATTCTCAATCATTGGCCTGGAACAGCCCAGTGATTGCAAGGCCTTGGCTGGAGTGCTGACTCCCAAAGCATAGCAACTGGAACTGTCAGCTAATTCTGCTCCACACAGCAGCTTCTTTCTTGAAGGGAAACCTGAGCAATGTACTCCCAGGTCTCTGCCACAATACATTTCAGAAATTCTTGAAATGTTACCACGCTATTGATATGGTTTTCAAGCAGAGCTAAGTATTTAATATTTTATAATTTCTTCTATTACTCTTTTAAGGACGGAAGGGTAAATATTAGGTTGGTGCAAAGGTAATTGCGGTTTAAAATATTAAAAATAATTGCAAAACTTGCAATTACATTTGCACCAACTTTAATATGTATCAATTGTATTAAACATAAATATTTGAGATGGAGATATTTAAATTAAGTGTATTTGTTATAAATTCCCATGAAACAGATTACATAATCAGCTAGTTGGAATTCTAATCTAATTAATACCAGAAGTTTCAAGTTTCTCAAGATCTGGTTTTTATGTGTGGAATCTAATTATAAAAGATATTGAGAGTAGAGAAAATATTTTCTAATGTGTTTCTAACAGTGGAGCGATGAAATATTTGAAGTTAGTGGTACTCTATAGTACTGATTTTTTTAACAAGGTAAGTCAAATGAACACTGATAAACGTCATAGTTTTATCTCCTTCATTCTTATTTGAACACTGAATAAACATTTCTAATCTATATCTTCCTTCATTGGTTACTCACTTACAAAACACAAAATTAGCTCCTTTGAACAGTATATGCACATTGCTAAAACATAAAGATGTTTAAATAATTTCTAAACTAAGGTGTAGAATTTTCTATTTATTTATTCTTCAGTCAAATTTGTATTCTCTTTTGTACAATTTTTTCTAACTTGTGGCAAATTAAGCTTCACTGGTAGCAGAAAGCAAAAGGGAATACATCTTTTTTTCTGTTTTTTTTTTTTTGGTGTTTTTACATCACTAACATTTAACCACTGAGCTTGCATATTGCCCCGCTCCCTTCCCCAGTGTTCTACTTAGTGTTTGAAATGCTTGACTTAGATGTAAAATTCACATTTACACTTCCAAAATTATAGTTCCCTGTTCAAATTAATATGAAACCTGTCCAGCTTTATTTCCCTCTGCACATGCACTAAAGCTCTACAGGGTAAAAAGAGTTCAAAAATAAATTTAAATTACCCTCAGCTACTATTTAATATAAGTAATAAACATTTCCAAATCAATGTACTTTAAATGAGCACTACATAATGTATTCCAGGAATTTAATGTTCAATTAATTCTTAAAGTATAAAAAGCATATACTGGATATTTATTATTGAATAGTATATCACTGTCCGATCTCTCTTTAAAAAAACAAATTCATTGTTGATGAGTGAAAGAAATCAAAATAAAATACAGTTTTAGTTGACTGTTTAATGTCTTGGGATCACAGAACATGATTCCTGGACCTATTTTTGCCACTCAATTAACTTGTGACCTCAGGATGTGTACTCAACATTTCTGTCACTTTCTTCTGTAAAATAGAAGAAAATGTAGAAATGGGTATCTTCAACATTTATCATATTCTGTTGCTTTTATACATTCCTCTGAAATAGTCAGTATATTACTTTTCATTTAATTGAGATTATTAAGTTTCTAGAAATTCCTAATGTAAAAAACAAACAAACAAACAAGCAAACATATATTTGATTAATTGCTAAATTTAATTTTTATTTTTATGTTTTTTTAATTAAAGTTTATTGGGGTGACAATTGTTAGTAAAGTTACATAGATTTCAGGTGTACTGTTCTGTAGTATATCATCTACATATCACTTTAACAATTGAGGTGTTCAAACTATAAATCTGTCTTAAAAATATTCAGAAGTGTAGAAAAAGATTACAGGTACTGCTGACAACGGAAGCAATGTGAGAGGGTTACATTTGAGTATATTTACAATGTGAGTAGGTTTACAATGTGAGTATATGTCTTCACACTCATGTGGAAAAGGCAGAGTGCATCTTTTTATTTATTTTTTTTTTTGAGTGTCCTCTCTCATGGTCAACTGTAATTTAAAGTACCTGTAATTTAAATAATTGACTCAATACCCAGGTCTTATCACTGTTGACCGGTGTTTGTCATTTTATTTGTTTCAAAATACATACGACATCATTGGAGATATTTGCATAGTAAGGAACAAAGCAAATCGTTGGCCATGAACAAGTATAGCTATATGACAGTAATAAATATAAAAGGCATCAATTCAACAAGAATATTAACAATCCTGAAAATCTATGCATTGAAAACATAGAAATTATACAAAGAAAAATTTAACAGAATTAAGGAATAATAAATCCATAATCATATTTTAACATTGGTATGTATTTTTAAAATAGGTGATAGAAAAAGGAGATAAAAAAACAATTAACACATAAAGAATCTTAAAAACACAATTAAAATTTCTGATAAGGTGCTAAAATTCATAAATCATTATGGAAATGCAAAATAAAGTCAAAATAACACAGTTAATAAGGGGTACTATGATGCTCTGTTCAGACCCCCTCAGAGCTGAAAAACCCATTTCTTGGTTTCTGGAGACAACCAGAGGCCAATGATAGATACAAAGGTTTGTGCCTTTTCCTCATATTGGGGGACTCTTAAAGAACTACCCAAGCTTCACAACTTCACATAGTATTAAAATATTTCACAGTTCCTGCTTTTATCCCATTCTGCATTCCTAACTTCCTTTTTGATATACCTCCTAAGTGTACTCTTCAATAAAGTTCCTGCACGGTGTTCTCCATAACAGAATTTGGTTCCAGGAAACTGATCTTAAAATAATTGGTACTAGATTTGGGATGACCTTGGGAAGCAAAATTTACAATGGGATTTTGGGAACGTATTACTTGCTGATTGGCTGGATCTCTTCAATCACTGATGGTAACTAGAGTATGTACTGAGGTTCCTGCAATGCTCTAGCAGTGCAATTGTTAAATTTTTCACCAGAGGAAGGATAAATACTGGCTGGTGAAACATCTCTAAGAATGGATAGGTATGGCGGGATGGTAAATATGACTATGTAATTCAGTGCCTGTTAGTGAGCACTGTGGATCCATTAAAAACAGAGAATGTCAGGTTCGAGATGATTATAATCATCAATTTAAGGGAAAATTTTGAAAGCCAGAAAGCATCCCTGGCAGGATTTCAGGAAATCCTAACTTTCTCTAGCCATGAGATGGACAGAACGGAGTTCCCATCTTCAGATAATAAGTATGAACGTAAGAAAATGGATTGGATCTGGAAACCAATCAAGGGGTTCTGATTTTTAAATCAGTGTCCTAATTATACTTTGTGATTTTTTAAATTGCATAACGTAGGTAATACCCTTCGTGATTACCATTTATCATATCTCTGAGAAGACCATATTCCATTAACTACCTCCATAAATTTTTATGCATTGGGACTCTGACTGCCACTTAGATTTTGCCATTGATTGCAATAATTTTGCCCACTTTACTTTTGAGAATTCAGTCTCACCACCTGGCCTTATTTATTTTAGGATTCTATTATTCCACTTAGATTCAGAAGCCCAAATTCTGTACAGCATCCCTTCCCATCAGCATTGGACTATAGAGAACAATCATAACTTAATTTGGTAATAAAGCACTTATCTTCATGTCAGTACATTCCTTATTACTTTGATAAATGGGATATACATTTTGCCCATCAATGGAAAGCTGTCGGTTGCTGGGTTTTCTGACATTTCGTAAAATATTCACCCTAGCATGCATGTGTGTTTGTGTGTGTGTGTGTGTGTGTGTATGCGTGTGTGTGTGTGCGTGCCTTTAGATCCCTCCTCCTCTGTGCACTGAGCAAGTCTAGTATTTCTACTCCATTCAGTGTGGGCCATCATTTTTCCCAAATTTCTGATAACTACCTCAGCAGTATTTTGGACTATCTCCCAAAGTCCTTTCCAGGGTGTTACATCACAAAAAAAGAGCTCTCCCACAGTTAAAATCTCCCTTTTCCAAATTTATACTCTTTATTCCTTGATCCAGCACCCTCAGGCACAGTCCCTTCTTTAGTTTTCAGTTTCTGCTGGTACATAGAGATTTTGCAGCTCTTTTGTCATATAATCCCTTTTCACACACCAATTGAACTATACTAAGATTTGACCCTTCCCATTGACTGTTTACCAGGAAGGGAGGTGGAGGACATTATCTTATGAGGTACTGGCCTTGTTTGAGGCCTGTGTATACTTCAGTATGAGGAGCCACCACATTCTGTCAATACAGAATGGACCCTTCATCAGGTCCTGTAAGTTCAGGGGACTTTGATATATTAATTCCAACACTGAAGAGCTTATCTATTTTCACTAGGCTGCTGACCTTGTTTGAAGGTACCTACTTGCTGGAATCTCTCCCTCACAAATTTAAGTCCTAAGCCTGGGCCTAGGAATGAATTGGGAAGAAGTAGAAAAAAGATCTGTCACCATCCTTCTGGTGACTTTTTGCTATAGATTGGATGTGTATGTCTGACACAATATCCATATGTTGAGATCAGCCTATTAGGAGGTGGGGTCTTTTAGGGGTGACTAGGCCATGAGGATGGAACCCTCATTAATGGGATTAGTGTCCTTATAAAAGCAGACTGAGAAAGCTTACATGCCCCTTCCATCTTGTAAGTGTATAGTGAGTCAGTGAGGAAGTGTGGGGACAGAGCCAGGAGTGCAGTTTCCAGGCTCTCGCCCTCACATGGAATGGTGCTGGCTCAGGTAGTAAATGGCCATTAACTGTGATTGGATGGCCATTAGCTGTGGCTAGCTGGCCATCTGCTGTAACCAGGGAGCCATTGGCCACTAATATAACTGCCGTGGCTACTCTAACAGAAAATGGGGTCTAGCAAGACAATGGTGGCTAGCTAGCATAGACTACAGTTAGCACGGTGGGTTGCGAATTGCAGAGAAGTGGACAGCAGGTTGCAAATAGTGTGGCTCCTGCTTCCTGTGTCTCCAACCCAGCCACCAGCAAGACTATAGTGGTATGACTCCCCTTTCTATGGCTCTGTGGGTGTTCCTTTTTGGCCTCATCGTGTCCTGTGTTCTTATGTGGGGAGTGGGAGCTGAGACCCTGCAGGCCGCCCCGCACGACAGGAAGTGAGGACGTTGAATCTACCAGCACCTTGATCTTGGACTTCTTAGCCTCTAGAACTGTGAAAAATGAATGTCTGTTGTTTATAAGTCACCCAGATTATGGTATTTTTGTTATAGTAGCCTGAACAGACTAAGATATCATTCTGAAACTTTAGGCAACATAGTTCTAGATGTCCTGCTTCCCAGAGGGAGAATGTTTTCACTGGAAAGTGTATCAAGAATACCACTTACCTCTAATCTCTGTCTACTTCCTGGTCGCTTCAGTCTCCTCCTGCTAGGAGACCATCAGGTAAGAAATCACTACAGGTAAGGAATCACTACAATTGCAGGGGTAATAATCTCATCATCAGGGAAAACCAGGGCAGCTGCTGCACAATGCGGGTAAGGGAGAAACGTTTTGCTTCGGTGATCCACTATGGCATATTTTGACCTTAACATGCTCAATTTTAACTGTAAATTTACATGAGATACAATAGCAATGGCATTGAGAAATAAACTTATTGAAAGTCTTATTCTCCTCAAGGATATGTGTCTAAATCTTCCCACCAGGTAGGTACTCCACCTAGATCAGTACAAGTGCTAGGTAAGGGTGAGAGAAATCTAATAAGGAGATGATACATTTTAGTTATTTGCTTTGTGATCAATTTTATTCCATTAACTGTTATCTTGTAAGCTTTTCAGAAACAGGACCAAAGAGAATCCTATTTACAGATGGGGCCAACTTATGATGAGAAGCAAATAGATTTGAGTAAGGCTGGATGGAGATTCTAGTGGATATTTTCAGGCTCCCCTCAGATCCCATTCTCTGAGCTAATGTGCTCATGCCTCAGTTCCTGGGCCTATGATCTACAAATGATTCATAGCTGTCTCTTGCTGAGACTTGCTCTTGGCTGCAGGCAATTCTCTTACTCAAGGTTAAGCTTTCACTCAGGTGTCCTACATCCAATCATTGGCTAACGATGTGATATAAAGACCAACTTCCTTGCCAACTTCCTTGAATTTTGAACAACTCAGGAGTTCTCTTCCAGTTCCAAAGCTCCTCAAACAAAGGCCTGTGAAAACAAGCCATCTGAAAAATGGGGTAGGAGAATATTTAAATGAATTATTTATAATTTAGAGCAATTGATGGCGATTAAAAGTCATGGTATTTTTGTCAAGTAGCTAGATATAAAATATTATGAAAATTACATATATACATAAATATTTTAGTACACAACACATGGCTATCAGGACAGATGTCATGAACTATAATCAGTTTAATATTTTCTAAAATGTAAGTGTGGATAGTCCCCGAGTGTATAATCTTTATTTTTCGTTCATATTAAAATGGCTTATATTATTTTTTCCTTTCTTGTCTTTAACTGGTTTGAAAATCTAGATAACATTGACCTCATAAAACAAGTCTTTTTTTTTTTTTTTTTTTTTTTTTTTTACATTCTGGCATGACTAGAAACAGGTAATGAACTTTTCCTTGAAAGTTTGATATAATTCATCAGCCAAACCATCTTCCTGTATGTTTTTGGGTGTTGGACGTCTTTGCTTGTCACATCAATTTATTTAATTTGTATTTACCTATGCATGTTTTATTTTTTCCAGTAATTTATCCATTGAATTTAAGTTTTAAAAAATTTTATTTGTAGTTTTTTAATCATATTTAAAAATTGTTTTTAAAAGCCAGCACTTTTATTCTGTATTTTATTCATGCATTCATTTCTTTCCCTGTTTTAAAAGACCTTCTATCTTACTGTTGTCAGAGACTTGGTTTTCTTCATCCTATTTTGTAACTCGGCACTTATTATTTGGTTCCTTATTGTGTTTGGATTTGCTTTGTGGCTCAATATTTACTTCTTGTGTTGAAGTTTTAATTTTCTTTCCAACATTTCTGACCCTGTGGTCATTGTATTTTAAGTTGTAAACATCCTTCTAGACATGGTTTAAAATGTGTCCCACAAATGTTGATATGTCGGGTGTGCATTCAGTGGATGTGCATATTTCTCCCAGTATTTTTGTCAGTTGTTTATTTTGAAGCTATAAAACCAGGAACATGTATGTTTATGATGAATATTGCTTCCTATTCTGTTGTTCATTGTATACACAGATAATATTCTACTTTGTTTCTTTGGTATTTTCTGGTTTAAATATTTTGTTTTGCTTTTACTTTTTTTGTTGTTGTTACATAATAGTGTTTTCACTTCAACTTCCTGTTTTATATTTGCCTAGTATATCTTTCCCAATGTTTGGTTTTCATCTTTTAACTTCCTTTTTGTTCTAGGTGTGCTTCTTGTAGGACTCATTCTGTTGACACTGTGTTTTTCTGTGTGTGTGTGTGTGTGTGTGTGTGTGTGTGTGTGTGTGTGTGTCTTAATTAAATCTGAGAGCCTCTGTCTTTTCATTGGTGTGTCTTAACCATACACACATAAACTGGGTTAATATTCTTTAGGATTTTAATTCTAGGTTGTTATAGGTATATCCCTCCCTCCCTTTTTTGGTCCTTTAGTTTTACCTTAAATGACTTGATCACTCTTGCTTCCCATATCTCTTGTATTATTTGTCTAGGTGTTTTTTTTCTTGTTAAGAATGTTTCCATGTTGTATTTTTGTGGTGCAATATTTCTTAGGCATTATATGCTTGAAAATGTTATTCCTTTTCTTTTAAATGAAGTTTTGGCTAGATTAAAATTTTAGGTCCAAGTGTTTTAACCTTCAGTATGAAAAATAATTTCTAAACTGTTAACGCCTTTCCTCCAGTGTCATTATTGAGAAGGTTGAAGTAAACCAGATTTATGTTCATTTGAAGGTGAACCATTCTTTCTCTCTGGAAGTTCATGAAATTTTGTTATTGTCTTTGGTATCTTACTGATTTTAGAATTTTCTACTTGTATTTGCTCTACAACAATTTTACCATGATCCTAGAGAATATAATCTTTTATGCTTATGTTATCTTCTCTGTACACCTAGTATTGTATTCATGATTACACCCATTTTATAATTTACAATTAGGTTTGTTTTACACACATTTAACTTCACTTATCAATGAATGTATATGTCAGACGAAGCAAATTTTGTAGCTGTTTTGTATGCTCAGTTATTTAGCCTGTGCTGTTAGGACTGGAAATATCCCAGCTGACCTATAGTGATATATTTGCCATATCAGCAAGAGTATAACACCAATTTTAGAAGCTTCCCCTTCTGGTTGAGCAAACCTGAACCTGAAACAGCACAAATTTTGCATAAATAAAATGTGTAGGCAATGCACATGCTATCGTAATCCCCTTGTATAGATGAAGGAGGAATTACTGCACTGTGTCAGGCAAGGCTACTATGATAATTTCCTATGTATTTACACAGGAGAAAACAGTAGTAAGATTTCTAGACAACTATTTGGCTTTCTTTTACTGAACTGCCTTCCACTGATGATCCCTACCAATGCCCCTGTGCTACTTATACTCAGATGTCATGCTGGCCAAAAGAGCAAAAGTAAATATACTACAAAATCTCCAAAATCTGTGCGAAGGCAGGCATTTCCCACACAAGTATCTTTCTGACCTCAACCAGAGACCAAATAAGCCCTCACCTTGTGTCTTTTCTAATATGTAAAATCAGGGAACTAGAAATTAGACCATATGCTAGATATGATATCTAGGTTCTATCAAGATGTGGGCTTTGTGAATAAAAAAAATCAGCAACTCAGAAAAGAGTAGCTGATGTTAGCTTTGTTAAATGGCATATCAATATGTAAATGATCTATAGTACATAAAACTTTAGAAATACGTGAATGTATGTACACTGTCTGCAACATGGCAATTGCTCAATAAATATCAGTAGTATTATTCAGTTTTTAAGCACTTATATGAACTGTTTTGTACACATTTATATTTATTGTATTAAAGAAATAGAAGCAATGTTATATATTCGAAATGCAAACTGAACCTAATTAAGATCACTCAACTTGTCTCTTAATCTATATCTATTTAATATGTGGTTTGGGTTAGGTCTTAATCTTTCCGGATCTCATTTTCTACACTGGTAACATAAGAGAGATATTACTTAAAATCGCTTCCAGTATTTAAGAAGATAATTGAAATTTAGAATAATCTCTATTCATGAGGTTATTATAAGGATGAGTAGAAAGACCGTTTCCTGAAACTATAAAGTTTTATGTACTTAGAAAGAAACTATCTTTTTTTTTCCCTTCAGGTTCATGAAATACGTGTATGCTTTCTTGGCTGCCTTATCTGAGCATTGCGGATGTTCTTTTTAGTAGTACCTAGAGAATTTTTTAATGTGGAATATTCTATATAACAGAATTATAAGTTGCACAATGAAGTAAATATTGACAGCTAATTTACAGTTTATTTAAGGAGCATTTTCTACAGCAAATTACCAATATATTGGAGCACAATTCTGGTGTTGCTCTGATATTAACTACCTTATTTTACTAGGATCTAGTGATTGAGATATATATGAAATCTTTCATCTGGATCAGTAGCAGATTTATCTCATTAAAAACTGTGATTTATTATTTTCAGTATTTATCAATAGACTTTTATGTTCTACATCTTGGGCTGGCTCATAAAGATGAGTATGTCACAGTACTTGTCTCAAAGATTCCATGTTTTATTTGGAAATCTGAGTAATTACAATGCACCGACTATTATAGGTACTATGGGAGCAGAGAAAATGGAGGATACACTCAACAAAGGCTTTGGAAATATTAATGATAAAGTTATGTTAGGCCTCATCTACTTAGTCACGTAATCAAGGCTGAATGTGATTATAGTTTGGGTAAAATTAGGAGCAAATTCTGAGATATGTAAACATGGAGTGTTCAAAGAATTACAAAGAATTTTAAAGTCTGTCCAGGAAAGTGAGTCTACCACTAGGTTATGAAATTAATTCTACGTACCATTGATCTTTATACTTGCAATCCATGTAGTAAAGTTCCTTTCCAACTGACAGGGTAGTGGTTTTCCAGTTCTAACCAGTGTAATTCAGGTTGGTGTTTATCATCTCTATGCATATTTTTTGACAATTTTCAAATATGTATTTTTCTCCAACTGAATATATACAATTATTTTTTATATATCTTTAAACTTTGAGGTTATGGTACATTATCTACTATCATTATTTTACCTGTTAATTCACTTATTTTCAACCAATATCACGTTTTGAGATCTATCTGTGATGATACATTTATTTAGCTCTCTTTATTCATCAGAAAAACAGTAAATTATGCCATCATATAAATATATCTTACATTTATTAAATTTCCTGTTGATAGATATTCATTTTATATTGTTTTCTTCTAGAAACTTTATATTTTTTTTTTTAGTTTTTACATTTAGATTTAGCTGTAGATCAGCTGACCTTTTCCTACTTTTTATTACTACACATCAGGTAAATATGTGTTATAATTTATAAAAAATAGTCTTAATTTATTCAGGTAACCATGGCATAACAGTTAATGTTCCCTTTCACTATTTAAACTGTCCTATTTTAGACAATGAAATATACCATCCCCCAAATAGTAAGACATTAAATTTAAGATTGTTTCTTATCCGAAGTTTGACACCTTAGCTAAGTAAGAGTACTAGAAAAGGTGTTCTTTTGTTTGTTTTTGTTTTTCCTTTGATAGAGCAATAGATTTAAACTCTTGTATTGAATATCATTTATATGGAAGCATTTTTTTATTGCAAAATGAAATAGATTGATACACTTCAAAACATTATTTCTACTTTATAACCCTGAAGAAATTCTGACAGATACAGAGCTACACTACTTACTTAGGAATAGGTGGGCTGGAAGGGCCATGTTTTTGATAAGAAAACAGTTTTTTTCAATGACAGATAAAATATGATCTACCTTTGGTGAAAGAAATACTACTATATGTCAGTGTAGGCATTTTTAACAAACTTAGAAAATTGATATTAAATAAACATAATAATAATTAAATACTGTGCTTAGTCCCTTTAAGTTTTCCTTTCTGTGAAGTTATGGTTTACTTACATTGTACAAGCTGGTAGATAAAATTTTATGTTACTAAGACCACAAATAAAATGATAGTAAGGAGATTTGGGGATGTCACGTATGCTGGTAGCCAAAGGGTATAATCAATCCAGGGATTATTTTAAGTACTCATGTAGATACTTGTTTTTATGAGTGAAGCAAACACACATTGTTTTGTGGTCACGCCACAGATGTTGGATGGACCACCTTCCAATCAATAGGTTGGATTTGAGACTGAGGACAATACATAAACACAGGCAAATTCTGTATGACTCGTATCATGAGATTTTTCTGGAAAGAGCAAAGCAGAACTCCAGATGGACTATAAAAGGTTGGAAAGACACAAGAGGACAAACTGGGTTTGGCTATTATTGTGTTTTGGGAGTAGGGCCAGGGGGATGGCTCCCCACTGTCCATGGTTTGTGTGGTTTGAACTTCCAGTGTCAAAGGAGGGAGGGTCTGTACTCTTTGCCTGTCTTAAAAGACCTTCAACTGGCTCGCAGAAATGTGGGGCAACAGGGGGAATGGGAGGGGTAAACTTTAAAGTTTTCATCAGTCAAACATTAAAATGGAGACAGATTCTTTTCCTGACGTTAAATTAGCAGTATTAGCATATATTTATATGTTAATGCAAGTATTTGGAAGATACATATTTGGTATTTAATCCTATATTTTTACCGTGTATTTCTTACATAAGAAATCTTCATTTTTCACTTTGTTTTAATCTCAGAAAAATACACTTCACTTGGATCCATTTAGAGTGAACCAAATACATCTGGAATATTCAAAAAGAGAATTAAAGTAAAAGTTTAACCTTAAGGGTAATAAATTTGGCTGTATGTATCTAGAGTATAATAGGCTGCAGTAACACATAGACCTGGGTAGTATAAACACTAAGCATGTTGAAGTACATATCCACCTCTCTGATAATCTTATTAGAGAGTAGCTGGTGGATCTTCTCCAGGGGTGCTCAGGTACTGATGCTCTTTTCATCTGATGGCTCTGTCAACCACTATGACCTTGTCGTCAGATGCATCTGCTCAGAGAAAGGAAGAGGAAATTTAGAGGAGGCACAGCTCCTTCAACACATTGGCCTGGATATGGCATACAACATGTGCCACATTCTCCTGGCTATGATTTTGTAGCATGGTGAAACACAACTGTGAATGGGACTATGTGCTAAGAAAAGGAGCAGCATATAGATGATGTTGAACAAGTGTCATTGTCCACTGTAGGCTGCTATCCCTTAGGTATGAGGAACCTAATATGTATCCATTAAGTGGAATCCAGAGTAGAAGCAGGACTACACTACAAATTCCTTGAATTTGTAGTGATGATGTTTGAAATGTAAACATCCTTCTCAAGCAGGATTACCACAGAAATAATACCATACTGGGACCGGAGAAGTAACATGTCTCAGTAATGACAACCAGGTATAATTTAGCACGTGGGAGATTGAAGTTATTTTTATTATTGATGTTTATATGTATAATTTTTATGTAATTAATATTATAAAAAGATTGGTCTCATGCATAGTTAATCTATTTTTTAAAATAAGGTATTGTTTCTCCCTGTTTTCTATTATTTTTCTCATGTTGTATTTTATTTATATTGGAAAATGCTGTAATAAAAATTAACATTCTAATGAACTAGTAACAATTTACAAAGGAAAAGAAAATAATATACTTTTAAAATGCATTAATATATACTAACAAGCCCATTTTTTATGTTGAAGTTAATCTTCATATTAAATGATTACACTGGGCCTTACAACTCTAATTTGCCATGCTTGTGCATTAAGCTGCCATTTATTATATATGTTTGAATTAGTCATTTTGACGCAATACATGGTAAAATCAAGAATAATCGCAGAAAGCCAGAAAGCGGGGTGGGAAAGTATGATGAATCATTACAATAATTTTTATTAGTCCATATCGATGGAAATTGTATTGATTTGTGTTTTCTTTTTAAGGTGTTGAAATCATGGTACAATCTTCTCAGTAGATTAAGCCGTTGGCTAGAAATCATTTTAAGAAATAAATATTTACATAATTTCCAAATGATTTGCATTTCTAAAATGTAAAATCTAAGAACATTTGTGGCCCTAAAAGATTACTTATTGACATAAAATTTTAAACCAAAATGTTAAGACTGCCAGATATAACACTCTAGTTTATTGAAGTAACTGATAATTTTTAAGCAAGGCTTTTTTGCCTTGTGTCACAATCATTTACACATCTAGAAATGTATCTTGTAGCTAAGAGTATAAAACAAATGGCTGTCTGTTACAGGCTTAGGATTAGAACAATGTAATCTATAAATCAGCATTAACTAAAGCTCTAGTAACAATTTTATTTACTGGTATTCATTAACCCATTTGATTTTGTAGTAGAGGTAGGGTGAGTCAATCAAAATGTGTCCTACATGCTTCTAGAGAGTTAGAAGAGCCTAGAAGAGCCAGTATTTAGTTACGAACTTGGTAATACACAGGGACTTCCTCATTTTGTAGATACTATTGAAGCTTCGTGTGACACTGGCCATTGGAATATAAACAAAAGTGGTGAATGCAACTTGTGGGAATTGCCATTAAGAGGAAAGTATGTGACTCTCTCCTCCTACTACTTCCTGTTGCTGTTTTAATGTAGCTAAAGGAATCTGGAGTTGAAAAAGTCACTTTGAACCCTGAAATGACTCTAGGAATGGAGGTAACACAGGGTGCAGGAATATACCTCTGCCATTTTATGTGGGAGAGAAATAATTTTAAGTCACTTAAGTCTCTCATTAACAGCTGAAATAAGTCCTAACATACCTTGATTAGGCAGAGTATTTAGATCCAGCAGTAAAGTTTTGTTAATCATTTGTTTAATTACATATAACTTAACCATGAAGGCAGTATGTTGAAGGGGGTGGGAAGGGAGGAGAAAAGAAAGGGGAAAACAGAGAGTAGAAAGCAAGACATACATAAATCAATGACTTTTCTTTCACCATTGGTGACCTTTGAATAAATTGCAAAATTTCTGAAGAGTTAAGCTATATATTATTATTAGTTAACTGCATACTAGACCCAAACAGTGAAATATAAATTAAAAGGAAATTGTTGATTGCTTCTAAATCTTTAATAAAATACATCAGTTTACTTTCATCTGTAATGAGTCTAAGCCTATAAGTAATATTGGCAAACACATTCCCATAGTGCGTGAGGAGTGAAATGGTAATGTCTATTTTTTTAAAATATCTTCTTTAAATTATCTTCTGAACTACTTGGATATTAGTATTTACTAAACACACTTTAGAGTCACATTATATGCATGAGCAGATGAATTTTATAAACTTCCGGTTAAGAAATAAAAATAGAGACTCACACTTGCCTCATCTTTCTTTTTTTTTTGATTTTTTGCTTTTGTTGTTATTGGGTTTTTTTGACATTTAGTGCCATGCCTTGTAAATTTGGAAATCCATCATGGTAATCAGTGGTTTGCTTTGTTTTTTTAAATATGCACAGTTTCCAATACTTAACGATTAAAATAATACTTTCTTGAAGAAATAAGAGATTAAAGAAGAAATGAAAGAGAAAACACTGCTTATAAGTTTAAAAATATGAAGAAAAAGAAGAATCTAGAAGAATCACTAGGGAACTGTGCAAGGAAGAGAAATATTGATATGGTGAATATAAGTTTTTCAATTACAGGTATTATTATTTCATTATGGTAAAGCAATAATTTACCAGGTCTACAAAGGCAAAGGCAAAGACACAGATACATACTTACACAAATACGTGTGCATCTCTAATATCACAAAGTTTTAGAAGAGCTTACAACAAGAATGTATAAGACCAAATATTGTCAATATATTCCTAAGAATTATGACACAGACCAGGGCAAGCAATGGTTAATGTAAACACATAAATTCAGTCAGTTCTCGGTACCTGTGGGAAAATAGTATTTTCCGTCTCCTTTTGGGAATCGCAGATGCAGAGGGCCAATTGTATTCACTGTTTTGGGCCATTTTACATAAGGGCCTTGAGCATCCAGAGATTTCGGTATCTACAGGGGCTCCTAGAACCCATCTCCCTATGGATACCAAGGGATGACTATAGTGGTTTCAAAAATAACTGTATACTATATCTCTACTTTTTATTGAAGACAACTGAATTAATAATTTATAACATTAATTGATAAAATACTAATATATTAATATTTTAAATATAATACCATAAACTCTTGCCTCATTTTGCCAACCATTGCCAGATTTGGGGAATGTGCTCTCATCTAACACATTTTACATGTCATAAAATTTGAGAATCTGGAAAAAAAAAAAAAACTTGAACACAATATATAGATGCAAGAAAAACACCATTATAAAAGAATATTTATTTATGGAATGCATTCAAAATGACAAAAAGTGCATAAGCAGAAAATATCGAAGACCCTGAATGAATTGCAATGATCCATTGTAAAATAGAGGAGGAATCAGGGTTTCTAATTATAAAATTCTCTAATAAGAGATGACTTTTGGTAAAATTTTCAAATTTTATTAAACTAAATCCCTTTTATCTTATCATCCATTTATTGTGTCTTTCAACTAAGTAAGAGATTATCCATGATCCTTTTCAGGTGAGCACAACAGGCTTTTAAAAAGATAATTGCCAATTAAAGTCTTTGTGTTTGGGTTTTCTTATATAAAAAAATAGATAATACATAATTTCAATGTTAATTGTGAAGGTAAATAATTGATATGATGCTTTCTAAAGGAACTAGAATGTTTACTACATAGGAGGGACCCAGTTACTGCTAGGTTCCCTGGTTTTTCCCTTGATATAAAACATATCTAGCTGAAGTTTACATATGGACAAAATGTCCAGATGAGGTGTCTTACACTTGGTACTACTATAAAATTTTTGAACCCTAAGATTTGCATTTTTACACATAAGTAACAATAGAACATACTAATAAATACCAAAAGCTCTTAATTCAGACAACATAAGTTCAAGTCTGGGCTTGATTCCAAGCTAGCATTATGATGTCGAAAAAAATATTACTTGGAGCCTCCAACGAACACATTTCGTAATCTAAAATTTGGAATAATTATAATTTCACTGATATGTTATTGAGAATTAAAAAGATTATTTTTAGAATGAATTAGAACTGTTCTAACATATATAGATGTGATTAATTAATATGTAGTATTAACTTAATGGTAGTAATTAGTAGTAGTCATAATTATGAAAATAAGACGTAATATATTTCTATGATTTTTTAAAAAAAATTTAATATATACATATAAGAATGAAGGCTGAGAAGTGGGGATTTGGTAGGTATTCTTTGCTTCTTGTTGAAACCTTTAATGTCTGGTCCAGAAGAAAAGAACCTTACTTCAACTCTGTTCATGCATGCATTAGCTCCCTTACATTCTAATTTACTGGACTTAGCAATGTGGTATTTTATTCTGATTTTTTTTTTTTTTTGATTTAGTGAACTAACTTAACACCAAGCACTATTACCTGCATACCCTCATTCAAAAAATTTAGAACCCTCAAACACCAGAAAGGCCAAAAGTCATATAATGGTAGCAGAATAAAGAAGCCAGCAGAGAGCATACAGTGATGGAAAGAAAAGTGAGAACAGGGATTCTGAGAAACAGACTGAAAGATATAATGTAAGGTATAATTTCTCGGGGGTAGGGCGGGAAGACAGCATGGAACCACTGAATTTTACATGCATCATCATCATCTTCACAGCAGAGTAATTTGGAGGGGAGACAAACAGTGACTCCGTGGTTTTGAAAAAACAGTCGTGTATGCAGTGTAAAATGCATAGTCTTTTCCAGCAATTGTATGCCTCAGGAGACTTTTAAAAAATAGCAGGGTTTTAGGACATTAAAGCACTACAATTGAAATCCATTTATGCCCTGGTCCTTTTATTGTTTTCCTTTCTCTTCTGTAGCCAGCAATTCAGGTATTTGATCTTTCTTCTTCCACATATGTGCACTAAATGGTACTGTCCTGCATTATGTATTTGGTTTGTTTCTTGTGAGAGGGAATCAGGGCTTGAAGCCAGAGGCTAAGGTGTCAAAGCATTCCCTGCATTCTAAACTGATGAACAACAACAAAAAGTACAAATAAAAATAGGAATTAGGAATACAGAAAAATAAGAAAAAATGTACTGCTGACCATTGTAGGCTCACAAAATGTTACAAGAACAGGGAGACATTTGGAGAGATATTCAAATATCCTCTAAAGAGTGGAGCAAATGTATGGATTTCTCAGAGACTTCTCTCCTCTGGGGACTGCTGCTGAGCTAGCTCCCTGGCACTGGTGAGGTGATCTGCTCCCTCCAGCCACCCCATCCTTCTTTCTGTGTCCTTTGATGCCTTTCAAGGTTAATGTTTCTTGTGTGTTTGTTGGGATGTCTCACCACTGATAGGAAAATGTGGGTTAGGATTCTTTTTAAAAAAAAGCATACAGAAAAACCCCTATTCATATGCCAGGTGCATGCTTTCTTCTCTGCTTATGGTTACAGTGCTGCTCAAGCCAGTCTCTCATCTTTTGGCCTTTCCGATGTGCCATGGACATAGTCAAACTCTCTAACCACTTACCTCCTCACCAGATCCCAGGGCTTGAGGTGGGGCAAGCTTCCCTGAATCATGAAGGGGATAGATGTACATAGCATTTGGACAACAGCTTTTGAAGAAATCCTCACACTAGAATCTCATAAAAATCCCCTTTAATAACTTTGGCAATTTGGTCAAGTTCCTTTCATTAAAGGAAATGTGATCATTTAACACTTGCAGAGGTGTGAGGATATGGGTGTTCATTTTATTTTCTACAGTTTTCCAGTTGTTTGAAAGATTGTCCCTCCCAAATAAATATAATAATTGTATCATTAAAGAAAGGAAGGGAATAGAGCAGGGAGAGATGGAGAAAGAAAGGGAAAGCAAAATAAGCATAATTAGAGAATACCTAACCATGGCCCCAGCACTGACCACATAATTTCCAAGGACTAGTGAGTGCACAGTGCACCTACAGGGCCCTGAGTTGTTAAAATTTGCACAAGGGCAGCAATAGAGAATTCAATCCTATGTGATTGAATAGGTCTCATACCTGGAACAATAAAAAAAAAAAAATTCAGTACACGATCTTAATGTAACCTGAAATCAGGAAAATAATATTACTCACAAAGATATACGTATTTAAACTACAAAATACATTCTGATTTTAATTTAATAATTTTAATTACTTTCAGAACTATTTTATTTTAAAGGTACCATATTTCTTATTCCAGTGTTGTTATAAAGAACATTTTTAGTTGTTTACAAGTTTTCTATGAATGGGATGTATATCCTCATATAATTATTGTGATATAATTAATAAATTTGAAATTAATGAAATTGTCTATAAACTCTCATAGTGATTTATGCATCTTCCTTGTGTACTGGACAGAGTGTACTTTTAGATACTCTCCCAGAATTTTTGGTGGCAGAAGGCATGTAGACTCCAATAAAGGAAACTTAGGTAAATCTCTAAGGAAAACTTTTATTACTGAGTAGAAATATTATTCTAGGTTTCTAATACCTTTTCTTAAATCTTTCCAGACTCAAATTATAAAAACTAAATTTTGCCGTGAATGTGGCAATTACTTTCCTTCTACATACACATTGGTCTTTCTTCCCTCAGAAGTTTTCTCCTTAATGTAATTATTGTTTCTGATCTACTTGTTCTGCTCTTTTTCAAGAAAACTAGTTTTGGGTTTATTGGTTCTTTATAATCCACCACCTCTATTAATATTGCACATCTATTTTTTTTATTATTTTGCCTTTTCCTTGAAATAATCAAATCTGTTGTCTATTTCACTGAATCAGTGGTACACAGCACAAATTTAATTCCCTTGCAAACCTGCTATACCTTACCCATTTATCTTTTATTTTATTTTCATTTTAAACTCTATTCTCTCTTCTTATCATCCTGTTTTGTTATCTGAACATTTTTCTTATGTCTATATACCCCTTTTGCATAGGGACAAATCGTTCTCACATTCTGTGGCAGAAGCTTAAAATTTGTGGAATTATTTTCTGCATTGTGCAATAAATCTTTCTAGATGTATGCTTTCCTTTTGTTTGTTTACATTCATGTTTGTCTTTCCTTTATTTGCTTTTCCTTTGAAACGTGTTGACTTCAACAATCATATGTCTCTTGTTTGATTTATCTCCTTAACCAACATTTTGCATTGTCCACTATTTGTCCAACTTCAAAGTTTTTATAATGACTTGTCTGAATGGTTTACTCTGCCCTAACACTCTATGTGGTTTTGTATTTAACAGTTCCAGTTGAGCCTAATGTCAGATTGGTGCCTAAAACTTCCATAAAAGCTCCACTTTCCAGAGGTCTTTACCCAGTGTAAACTTCCTCACCAAAAAAGATAATGGCTTATAAGACTCTCACTGCATTGTTATCAAGCTATTTGAACTGATGAAGAACGTGAACAAAACAAAACAAAAACAAAAAAACCCATATAGTATACTCTGCTGAAAGTTTTTGCTTTCTTATACTACCTCTATTTTCATGGAGACTTCATCTTCCAGGGTAGAAATCACAGCTACAATGACTGCCTCCCCCCTTCCTTCACTCTATCTCCTTTGGGTGTTTTCAGAAGGACTAGGATCTAATTTTCTGATACAGGACCTACGTCTGAGTAGAGAGATTGAGTAGGAAAGATATGACAAGTCTTTCTCACTTTTTCTTGCTCTGAGTTTTTGAGTTGTGATCTTACTATAGCATTAGCTAAAACAAGATAATTTTATTTCCTTTTTTTTGTATTGCTTTGATCTCTCTTAATCCTGTTTAATATATGTTGAGGGTACTGGAATTTTCTCCTAGTTTCTTTGTTTTTTCTTTTTTTTTTTTATTAGTTTCAGGTACACGAGACAAAGTAATACTTAGACGTTTATCTTTTATATCCCTCACACTGTGTGAACCCCCCACCCCCCATCCACTATCCCTCTGACATTGCACAGAGCCATTATATTTCCACTATCTCTATTCCTAATGCTGTACCCCGCTCCTTGTAAGTATATACATACATATATATATATATATATATATATATATATATATACACATATATATATATACATATATATATAATTATAGTTGGCATTCATTATTGTTCAGCTTCAGGTGTACAGTGCAGTGATCAGGCATCTACATCATCCCTGAGGTGGTCTCCCAAATGGGACAAGTGTCCATTGGATACCCTACAAAATCTTTACAACATTATTGATTACATTCCCCAAATTAATTTTCAAAACCCCGTGGCCATCTTGTGGTTACTGACTGTTTTCTAATCCCCTCATCTTCCCCCTTATCCCCACCCTCCCCCCACTCATCTAGCAACTCTCAGTTTTTCCTCTATGTCTCTAAAACTGTTTCTGATTAGTTCATTCACTTACTCTTTTCTTTGGATTCCACATATACGTGAAATTATATGGTATTTGTCTTTCTCTGTCTGACTTACTTCACTTAACATAATGTTCTCTAGGTTCATCCATGTTGTTGCAAATGGTAAGATTTCTTTCTTCTTTATGGCTGCATAATATTCCATTGTATAAATGTACCACAGTTTCTTAATCCAGTCATCTACTGATGGGCATTTCGGTTGTTTCCATGTCTTGGCTATTGTGTATAGTGCTGCAATAAACATAGGAGTGCATAAAGATTTTTGAATTAGAGTTTTGGATTTCTCCTGATAGATACCTAGGAGTGGAATTCCTGGATCATAAGGTAGTTCCATTTTCAGATTTTTGAGATACCTCCATACTGTTTTCCATAGTGGCTGTACCAATCTGCAATCCCACCAACAGTGCACAAGAGTTCCCTTTTCTCCACATTGCGCCAGCACTTGTTGTTTGTTGATTTATTGATGATAGCCATTTTGACTGGGGTGAGGTGGTATCTCATTGTGGTTTTTATTTGCATTTCTCTGATGGTTAGTGAGGTTGAGCATTTCTTCATATGTCTGTTTGCCATCTGTATGTCCTTTTTAGAAAAATGTCTCTTCATGTCCTCCGCCTATTTTTTAACTGGGTCGTTTGTTTTTTTGGAGTTGAGTTGAGTGAGTTTTTTATAAATTTGTGATATTAACCCCTTATCAGATATATCATTGGCAAATATCTTTTCCCATTCAGTAGGGTCCCTTTTTGTTTTATTGATGGTTTCCTTTGCTGTGAAAAAATTTTTTAGTTTGATGTAATCACACATGTTTACTTTTTCTCTTACTTCCCTTGCACGACGGGATGTATCAGTAAAAATCTTACTCCGAGTAATGTCTGTGAAGTTTCTTCCTATATTTTCTTCGAGGAATTTTATGGTTTCAGATCTTACATTTAAGTCTTTAAGCCATTTTGAATTTATTTTTGTATATGGTGTAAGGAGGTGTTCCAGCTTCATTTTTTTGCATGTGTCTGTCCAGGTTTTCCTGCACCATTTATTGAATAGACTGTCTTTACCCCACTGTACATTCTTGCTTCCATTGTCATAGATTAAATGGCCATATAGGCATGGATTTATTTCTGGACTCTCTATTCTGTTCTATTGATCTATGTGTCTGTTTTTATGCCAGTACCATGCTGTTTTGATTACTGTAGCCTTGTAGTATAATTTGATGTCAAGTATTGTTATACCTCCCACTTTGTTCTTATTTCTCAAGATTGCTGAGGCTATCCAGGGTCTTTTATGGTCCCATATAAATTTTAGGATTATATGTTCTATTTCTGTGAAAAACGTTGTTGGTGGTTTGATAGGAATTGCGTTGTATATGTATATTGCCTTAGGCAGCATGGACATTTTAACTATATTAATTCTTCCTATCCATGAACATGGTATGTGTTTCCATCTATTTGGATCTTCTTTCATTTCTTTCTTCAGTGTCTTATAATTTTCTGAGTACAGATCTTTTACTTCTTTGGTTAAATTTATTCCCAGGTATTTGGAGACATTGTAAATGGGATTGTTTCTTTTTAAAATTTCTCCTTCTGATGTTTTATTATTGGTATATACAAATGCAACTGATTTCTGATTATTCATTTTGTATCCTGCTACTTTACTAAATTCATCTATCAGCTCTAAGAGTTTCTTGGTGGAGTCTTTAGGGTTCTCTATATATAGTATCATGTCATCTGCATACAATGACAATTTTACTTCCTCCTTACCTCCTTAACAAATCCAAAAGGATTTGGATGCCTTTTATTTCTTTTTCTTGTCTGACTGCTGTGTCTAGAACTTCCAGCACTATGTTGAATAGAAGTGGAGAAAGTGGGCAACCTTGCCTTGTTCTTGATCTTAAGGGGAATGCTTTCAGCTTTTCCCCATTGAGTATGATGTTAACTGTAGGTTTATCATATATGGCCTTTATTATGTTGAGATATGATCCCTCTTTTCCCACTTTCTTAAGGGTTTTTATCAGAAATGGCTGCTGAATTTTATCAAATGCTTTTTCTGCATCTATTGATATTATCATGCGATTTTATTTTTCATTGTGTTAATGTGGTGTATCCACATTAATTGATTTGCAGATGTTGAACCACCCTTGCATATGAGGGATGAATCCCACTTGATCATGGTGTATGATCTTTTTAATGTATTGCTGAATTCTATTCGCTAATATTTTGTTGAGGATTTTTGCATCTATACTCATTAGAGATATCGGATATCGGCCTGTAGTTTTCTTTTTTTGTGGTGTCTTTGTCTGATTTTGGGATCAGGGTGATAGTGGCTTCGTAAAAAGTGTTTGGGAGTCTTCCCTCCTTCTGGATTTTTTGGAAGAGCTTGAGGAGAATAGGTGATCATTCTTTTTTGAACGTTTTGTAAAATTCATCTGTAAAGCCATCTGGTCCAGAGCTTTTGTTTGTTGGGAGATTGTTGATTACTGATTCAATTTCCCTAGTGGTAATCAGTCTATTCAGGTTTTCTGTTTCTTCTTGAGTTAGCCTTGGAAGGTTGTACGCCTCTAGAAAATTGTCCATTTCTATCAGATTGTCAAATTTGTTGGCATATAGTTGCTCATAGAAATTTCTTAAAATTTTTTGTATTTCTGCAGTGTCTGTTGTCACTTCTCCTCTTTCATTTCTGATTTTATTAATTTGGGTCCTCTCTTTTTTTTTAATGAGTCTAGCTAAATGTTTGTCAATTTTGTTTATCATCTCTAAGAACCAACTCTTGGATTCATTGATCTTTTGTACTGTTTTGCTGGTTTCTATTTCATTTATTTCCACTCTGATCTTTATTATCTCCTTCCTTGTATTCCCTTTGGGCTTATTTTGCTGTTCTTTTTCAAGATCCCTTAAGTGTGAAGGTAAACTGTTGATTAGTGATGTTTCTTGTTCCTTTAGGTAGGCCTGCAATGCTATAAATTTCCCTCTTAGAACTGCTTTCATGGCATCCCATAGATTTTGGGTTATATATTATAGACAAAAGCCTGGTAGGTTGAGGAGTGGAAACAATATAGGGTGGAAAGTTCTGTTGTCCATATTGTATTGACCTAGAAGATGATAGCCTGGACCAAGACTGTGAGAAATAGAAGGAGAAAATGCATTAGGCATTAGTAAAATTTTGTTATTCATTGAATATGGGAAATGGAAGAGATGTTCATAATAATGTTTTGTAAAAATTCTAAATGTTATGTGGGATTAAGTTATAAATGCCTATATTAATCCTATTATTTAACCGCTAGTCATTGTCTTACTTTGGGCTGCTATAACAAAGTACCATAGCCTGGGTGGCTTATAAATAACTTCACAGTTCTGGAGGCTGGAGGTTTAAATCAGAGTGCCACATGGTCAGGTGCTAGTGAGAGCACTCTTGCAGTCTATAGACTGTAGGACTTCTCTTTGTGCCCACACATGGTAGAAGCCGAGAGAAAGGAAGCAAGTTCTCTTATAAGTGTACTTTTACAAGAGTACTAATCTCACTCAGGAGGGCTCCAAACTAATGACTTCACCTATTTCAATAACCTCTGAAAGGCCCCACCTTCTACTACCATCACATTGGGGGATACATTCATCACACTGGGGGATAGGTTTTAGTTTTTTGTTGTTGTTGTTTTGTGTGTGTGTGTGTGTATATATATATATATATATATATATATATATATATATATATATATATATTTAATTAAAGTTTATTGGGGTGACAATGGTTAGTAAAGTTACATAGGTTTCAGGTATACAATTCTGTAATACATCATCTATATACCACGTTGTTCACCATACAGAGTCAGTTCTCCTTCCATCACCATATATTTGATCCCATTTACCCTCATCTACCACCCTCCTCCCCCCTTAATCTCTGGTAACCACTAAACTGTTGTTTCCATGTCTTGACCACCTTAAATAAAGCTGCAGTGAACATTGGAGCACATATATCTTTACAGATAAATGTCTTCAGATTTTTGGGGTGTATAAATTTGTGGGGAGGCTGTGGGAGACACAAATATTCAATACATTATATATTAATTTTACAAGAAAAACTATTCATGAACATAACTCCAAAATTATCTTTGGAAAGCTATGAAATTCATAAATTACATCAAGAGAAAGACAAATCTAAAGATTAATGAAATGCATTAATTGAGTCATGATTCCCTTCAGTGTTATCTACATAATGCAAACATATCTAGAAGTTCAGAAAACAAACTGAATTCTAGTAGCAGATTCTTTAATTATTCTTAGAAAGCTAGATAGTTATTTTGAGTTAAATAATCAATCATTGATTAAAGAACTGGTCAATGATTAAAAGAACCTTTTGGGCTTTATATTAATTAGGTTATAAAGTATAATTTTATTCTAAATTTTAATCTTATAATGTAGAATCAGTCCATGATATAATTATTTAGACTATTTCCAACTTAAAATAACAATATTAGCTTTTAGTTATAATTTTTATTTTAAAAAGAGCTGATTTTTGTTACTTAATAAATTATTAGTTAATATTGCCAGATTTTTAACCATGTCCTAATTTCTGTAATGTATAAAATAAATTCTATGTTTGGCAAAGATAGGAGATTAATGAGATTTTTTTATATGATTTTTGAACTTTCAATTTTCCAGCTTAATAGTTTTATAGAATCTAGAGGTATAGAAGTATTACTTCCAAAATATTTAATCATAGCCACAGCCATACTTAGTGCAATACTGTTGAATTTAAATAGACTCAATTAATAACACCATTTTTTTTTCACACTATCTCATGTGTTTTTATGGGATACTTGTTTTCTGCTCCTCACTTTTGCATGGATACTTCCATTATAATAATATCTCTGGCATTGCCGTGCCTTTTCCCTGATTTTCAGTAGGGAGGAAATAAATTATCTGATGGATGAGTTTGGTAAGATAAATATAGAACTAACCTTCAAACCCTTCTGATTCTCTTTGGAATTTGTCTGCTGCAAACAATTCTGCTGTTCCATGCTCTAATTTTCACAGGTTATAATCACCAAAGTGTATTAGCCAGTGACAGGGGGTATAATTTTAATTTGAAGATATCCACAGACCTAAGACATTTTCCAAATATTTTTATTATCATAAAGTGCTGTTTTCGTTTCCAACTGTTCTTTCTTTTTATCATTCAATTTCAAACATGAATTGGGGGGGGATGAAGGAAGGCATTATCTACTGAACCCTCAAAACTCTAACACATGGCATTTCATTTCAGAACAGGAAATCTGTTCTCTTTTCTTGTAGTCTCTTCTGCTATAAGAATGTACAACCACTCAGTATCGTCACATTAGAAAATAATAAAAGGAGAAATACTATATTGGAAAAGGCAAATGTCAAGGATTTAATAATGTGGGTCTGTTACTTTGTAATGTTACCACTTGGCACATGCTATTTGTGTTCTCTGATTATTACGTCTCTGATGACTTGACTTGTAAAATGATGGGGTTAGACCAGATGACCTTAGGTTTTATAAAATTTTAAAGTCCTGTATAAATCTCAATGAAATCCTGTCTTAAAATAAAAATGAAAGAAAAGCAAATCTCACACTGCAAATAAAAGTGAACAAATAAACAATTATAAAAAGAAAAAAGCAATCTGTATTTAACAGATATCACCAAAGTCCCAGATGTCTAAAATTATATGGACCAAATTATTTTTTAAAAAATCTATAGTGTGTATACATTTATTCCACCAATATAGACTGACTTTTCAGAACTTTGTGATGATATCCATCTGTGATTCAAACATTAGTGAAGTTAGATTACATTTCTAACAACTAAAAGGAATTTATTTCAGAGCCAAGTAAATGATCCTGAAAATAGCTTTACACCAATGGCTTCTAATTGAAATTTAGGACAGTAACCTTAATTTCACCAGCTGTTCTTACTGGGATAGAAAGCCTCATGAAAAACACAAAGCTGTATACAGGGATTTACAAACACATGTTGTAGGTGGTCAAGCAAAATCTTAAAACAACAAACTTTCTAAACTGAAGCCAAATTATTATTTTTATTTTAGTACATATTGCTACTCTCTGAATAAGAAGAAACTATTTATGGTAGTATGATTTTTATGCACAAAAAGATTTATAAACTGATATTTAGAGGACTATTAAATAGATTTACAGTTCAAAGTAGCATATTGTATTATTTTTCTATTGATACTGTTTATGAACCATGAATCAGATGTTATAATAATCTATAGCCAAGTAAGTTTTTTTTAAAAAAATCTATATTCATGTATTTTGCTTCTTACATGTATCTGTTCCAAATGTATAAAAATGTAACTATGTTTGAATATTTAATTAAGGAATTCATGTAATATTTTCTGATATCCCTTTACACGGCCAGAATTACTTAAGCAAGAAAGAGGCAGGATATAGAAGAAAGCCATATGATACAAATAAGCTTAAAAATATATACAAAGCTCTAGCTACTAAGATTGATACATCATAGTCGTTAATTTTTCCTAAAATCTTTAAGGTAAAAATGGGCCCTCAACTTATCTTACTATATATTTCTTTAATAACCTCATCTTCATTTATCTGTGCACCCCATTTCACAACTTTCTTATTTTCATCAGACCTAATATACTTCCTCCTCTGCTATTCCTTTCAGGAAATGAACTTTCCTATTGCTCACTTAGAAAATAAAGCATGGCGATTAGAAAATTGTGTATTTCATCATCATTAAATATCCAACATTATGTTATCTTCCAATTATTTCCCATTAAAGCAGGAAAAAGTTCTCTCTTGCCAAAGGCTTCTATTTCTAGTGCTTGAAATTTGATTTCTCCTACCTTATCATGTGTTTAACAGTTTCAGTTAACACTTTCTCTTGTGCACTTTACCCTTTCTCTACTCTCTCATTTCTATCAACAAACACACATTTTACACATTCTAAAGTGCCTTGAAAGCTCACCTTCCTTTATTCTAGCTGCTATCCTATTTTGGGCTCTCCTTCTCACATAATAATTTGGAGAGATATCACATAAGAAGCACAGACTTCATCATTTGCCCCTCAGTCTCCAAGTCACCCCCAATTATGCCCACTTATTTGTTGAAGACAGTCAAACAAAAACATTTCTTTCTAAAATGATAAATAATTTCCATGTTGACAAATCTAGTGGTCCTATTTCAATATTCATATTGTAAACCTCTATTTCTCATTTTTTTGTAATTGACCTTCTTTTGGCCTTTAATATGCAATGATATTCATTCCCCCTCCCCAACTCTTGTTGCTTCTCATCAGTGTCTTTTGCTGAATTCTGCTGTATTGCCCAACTTTTATATTTTATATTTTATATTTTTATTTTTCCCAAGGCAATTTCTTGGGCCCATTTTCCCCATCTCTTCAACTTACACCTAATAAATTCCATCCTTTTTCATGTGTTAAGTGCTTTCCATAACATAATATATGAATTATTTTCAATTCAGATAAACCTTTCTAAACTCCAAATCCATAAAGGGATCATATGTATATCATACATAATCACTATTAAACACTTGATTTTCCTACATAGTTAATGTTCCTTAAAGCTCATTTCCACAAATGGCTCCACCTTATATCACATCACCAGATAGTATAATGGGAATATTTCTGAACATCTCTAATTACATTCATGTTAAAGCCAAATAGTTTATCATGAAATATGATGTCCTGCATGTTATGTCCTCAGCCTAACTCTAGGTTTCAAAAACCTACTACACTGAGACTTCTACTTTCGCAAAGAAGGCATAGACATACTTGACCCTATTATTTTTGCTAGGTACAACTAAAACCTCTGGCCACTATGTATACATCAAACATAAGATAACTCTGAAAAGAGAGAACTCACTAGCAACCATGGGACCCAAAGCACAACACAGTGGTAAATTTTCTGAGCTTTCTTTTTAACTAACATATCTCAGCTGGCTTCTTCTGGTTTGAAGAAATCAGCAATTCGGACACAAACAGATGAAGACAAAACAAAACAAAAAATGCTTCAGTAAGCAATTATGTACATACGTGAAACAGCTAAAATTAAAAAATATCATCAAATAAACAGAGTATATAACAAAGTCCCAAACAAAAATTTTCAAACTGAAAAATATAATTAACACAGTAATAATAATAATAAGTTTTGAAAACCTCCGTGAATGGGATAAACAGGAAACTGGAGGGCACAGAAGAGAAAAATTGGTGAATGGGAAAAATAGAACAAAATAAATTATCCAATATGAACAACTGGGTGAAAAGAGAATGAAAATAAATGAGCAGAGCCTCAGGAACTTATGAGAATATAACAAAAGATCTAACATTCATGTTATTAGAGTCCCAGGGAGTGAAGAAAAAAAGGACAAGTTTAAAAACTACTTGAAGAAATTATGGCTGAAAACTCCTCGAATTTGGAAACAATATAAACCTACAGATTCAAGAAGCAAAGAGAATCCCAAACACGAAAAACTAACGAAATTATGTCAAGACACACTTTAGTCAAACTTAAAATCTAAGGACCAAGAAAAAGTCTGGAAAACCAGCTGGAGCAAAATGATACCTTTAACTATAAGGAAAAAAACAACTTGAATGGCAGTAGATTCCTCATTAGAAATCATGAGAACCAGAAGGACTAGGAACAAACATTTTTTTTAATGGCTGAAAAATAAAAACTGTTCACTCAGAATCTTAAACTCAGCAAAAATGTACTCCAGAAATGAAGCAGAAATCTATATATCTGCAGATGAAGAATTTGTCATCAGCAGATGTACTCTAAAAGAGTGACTTAAGGAAGAAGTTCTCTAAAAAGAAAGTATTGTTGTCATCTTCTATTTATTTTTTAAAGGTATATTAGAATGTCAGAATGGAAGAAAGAACTAAAGCAAAAATGTGATTAACTGCAATAGGATTTTCTTCTCTTGAGGTTCTAAATTATGTTTGACAGTTGAAGTAAGATGTTAACACTGTGTGATGCAGTTCTAAATATATGTATAGGAAATATTTAAGACAATTATATTCTAAAATGGGAGACGGGAGTAAAGAGATGCAAAATGAGATAACATTTCTATACTTTACTCACACTGATAAAATGATAACACCAGTAGGTAAGTTATATACATCAATACCTAGACTAACCACAGAAAATATTATAGGTAAGTAAAATGAAATCCTAGATATGTTTGAGTAACACACAGGAAGGCAGGAAAATGAAAAGAGAAATTATATATATATTATATATATATATATATATATATATATATATATATATATATATATATATGGAGAACAAACAGAAAATAGAAAAATAAAATTGTAGACTTCAGCTCTAAGAGATCATTACATAGAACGATTGAAAGAGAGAAATTGGCAGAGGAGATAAAGAATCATGACGCAACCATAGTTATCTACAATAAACTCACTTCAAATATAGTAATCTAAGCAGTCTGAAAGTAAAAGCATAGAAAAATGTATATCACAAGAAATACTAAAGGACAATAGTGGCTATATTATATCAGACAAAGTAGACTTCAGAACAAATAAAATTACCAGAGACAAAGAGGGACATTATATAATAATAAAAGGGACAAGCCACCAAAAAGACACAGCAATATGCACCAAACAAATCCAGAGCCAAAAATCTCTCAGTACATTGATACAAATTGATAAATTTAACAAATTGATAAATATTGACCTAAGTTTAAGTCTCACACCTTGTACAAAAATTAACTCAAACTGGATCATGAACTGAAATACAAAATGTAACATTATAGAAGTTTTAAAAACTAATATAGGACAAAATCTAGGGGTGCCAAAGAGTTTGGACTTGATACCAAAAACACTAGCCATAAAAAGGAAAATTGACAAATTGGACTGTATCAAAATTTAAAATTTTGCTTTTCATAAGATGCTTTTAAGAAAATGAAAAGAGAAGCTACAGAGTAGTGGAACATATTTGCAAGCCACACATCCATCAACAGCCTTGTATCTAAAATATATAAAGAAGCCTCAAAACCCAATAGTGAAAAAACAATTCAATTTGAAAATAAGCAAAAGACAAATATCTTACTGAGTAAGATAAACAGATGGAAAATTCGCATGGGAAAAATGTTCTACATCATTCACCATTTGGGAAATGCGAATTAGAACCACAATGAGACAGTACTTTATATCTATCTGGATGGCAAAAATAAAAAATAATGGCAATTCTAATTGCTGTTGAGGATGTGCAAAAACTGTATCATTCATATCTTCCTGTAGGGAATGTAATGTTCAATCCCTCCAAAAACAATTTAATAGAATTTGTTAGTTTGTTTGTTAAACTTAATATGTACATACCATATAGCATTGCAACTGTACTCCTGGTAATTTATCCCAGTGAAATGAAGGCTTACGTTCACACAAAAGCCTGCTCACAAATGTTTATAGCAGTTTTACAGTAACAGCAAACCTTGAAAGTAACTCAAATTTATTTGAGTGATTGAATTGTTAGATAAACCGATATATCCATAGCATGGGTTACTGCTTAATAATAAAAAAGAATGAGCTATTGACACCTTAAACAACCTGGAAGAATCTCCAGAGAATTATGCTAAATTAAAAAAGCCAATCCCAAAAAGATTACATAATTTATAATGTCATTTATATAATGCTCTTGAAATGACAAATTATAGAAATACAAACAAACTAGTAGTTGTCAGAAGTTAAGTAGGAGGCCTGACGAATGAGAAGTAGGTGTGGCTACAAAAGGGGAAAATCATGATGGTGCTACAGTATCTTAACTATATCTAAGTCAATATCCTGATTGGGATATTGTACTATAGTTTATTGAGATGTTACCATTATGAGGATCTGGATCAAGTGTACCTAGGATCTCTCTGTATTATTTCTTACAATGCCTTACTAGTTTATTTCTTTAAAAGTTGGAAATAATGGAGGAAAGAAAGAAGGGATGGAAGAAAAACTGTTACATCTACTCAAAAAATATTGATTTGGACATTAGTATTTTAAAAATATTAATGTTATATTTCACATTCTATATTTTACATTAAATTCTGGAAATGAAATGTGTATATTACATTTTTGAAACTGCAAGTTATGGGCTAGCCACACTTAAAGTACTCAGTAGATACATGTTACTGGTAGCTACTGTATTGGAATGTGTGGTAACAGATGGTTTGTGAATATTTATTGCATGGAGTGATGGAGGGTGGGAGGGTGAATGAAAATAATAATAAGAATAGATGAAAGGAAGAAAGGAATACTTGTGTAGTGGGATGGTAGAGATAATAATACTGACTGATAACACTGATCAATAGAAAGTAATGGTCTGTATAATAAGGGCTTGATATACAAAATATTTAAGGGTTTTATGTACAGGTCAATAATAAAAAAAATTGTGCAATTTTATTTAAAAAACTGAGCAGAGGAATTGAATAGACATTTTCTGGGGAAGACATCCAAATTGCCAACAGGCATTTGAAACGATGCTCAACATCACTGATCATCAAGGAAATGTAAATCAAAGTGACAATGAGCTATCACCTCACTTCTGTTAGGATGTGGAGAAAAGGGAATTCTTGTGCACGATTGATAAGAATGCAGATTGATACTATGGAAAATAGTATGAGGTCTCTCAAAAAATTAAAAATGAAATTATCATATGATTCACCAATCCCAATTCTGGGCCTATATCCAAAGAAATGAAATCATGACCTCTGCACTCACATGCTCTTGGCAGCATTATTCATAACAACTAAGATACGGAAACAACCTAAATGCCCCACTATGGATGAATGGGCAAAGGTAATTTTACACACACACACACACACACACACACACACACACACTCACACACACTCACACACATTGGAATACTATCTAACCATGAGAAAGAAGGAAATCCTGACATTTGCAACAACATGGATGGAAGTTGAGGGCATTATGCTAAATGAAGTAAGTCAGAGAAAGAAAAATATGAGGTCTGGCAATGACATTTACGAACTCATCCTAGAAAACGTGCAACATACCTCATTGCTGAATATCACTACGGTCACCTTCAAAGCACTCCCCTTGGGAAGCTGTGCACCATCACCTGTACTTAGTCTATCCTTCAAATTTCAGAACTCATTTTCTGGAATGACCATCAGAACTCGTCATATTACCCTTGATGTCCTGAATGTCATAAAAATGTTTTCCTTTCAATCTTTCCTTTATGTTCGGGTAAAGAAAAAAGTCATTGGCGGCCAGATCAGGTGAGTAGGGAGGGTGTTCCAACATAGTTATTTACTGGCTGAAAACTCCCTCAGAGACAGTGTCATGTGAGTTGGTGCATTTTCTTGATGCAAGAGATCCTTTGGGACCATTTTTTGCACATAGCTTTCTCATGCCAAGATTTTCAGTTAAGATTTTCCTAACTGTTTCTCTATCATTCTTTACGTGACCTGCTATGCTTTTCACAGACAGCTGGTGATTTTGACATACAATTCAATGGATTTTTGCAATGTTTTCATCACTTTTGCTTGTTACTGGCCTCCCTGATCTCTCTTCATTAGTGATGCATTCTCTCCCCTCAGAAAAACGTTTAATCCATTTGTACACTGCCATTTTTTCATGGCATAATCCCCATAAACTTGGACTAACATGTCCCTGATTTCACTTCCGCTCTTGCCAAGTTTAACAAGAAATTTAATATTTGTTCATTGCTCCAATTAAAGCTCAGACATTCTAGCTATGGAGCACAAAAAACACGAATCAATAATGAGCATCACTCAGCAAGACACTGCCACACGTTGACATGAACACAGCTGTGACACCAAGGTTATGAAACATTACCGAGCTGTTTATACAGTGCTGCCAATAAAAATGCATGGTGGAAATTCCACAAACTTAATTGTCAGACCTCATACTGTATGAGCTCACTTATGTGTGAAATCTTAAAAAAAATAAAAAAAATTTTCCAAACTCATAGAACCAGAGAGCAGAATAGTGGTTGCCAGAAGCAAGGGGATAGGAGAAATGGGGAGATTGGTGATCTAAAGGTACAAACTTCTAGTTATAAGATGAGTAAGTTCTGAGAATCTAATATACAGCATGGTGCTTATCGTTAACAATACTGTAGTGTATACATAAAAGATGCTGAGAGAGTAGGTCTTAAGTGTTCTTAACACAAAAATAAATAGTAATTATATGACATAATGAAGGTGTTAACTAATGATATGGTAGTAATCATTTTGCAATGTATGTGGATCGGATCAACATATTTTACACCTAAAATTTATACCATGTTAATATTTCAGTTGTATCTCAATTAAACCGGGAGAGGGGGAAGAAATTATATGACCTTTCGAGGACAAAAGTTCTGGGTATTATATCTATTAATTACATGAATTTGAATACCCATTATATAATAAAGCAAATAATGTCGAACTTGCATTTTTTGAGGATTAGAGATAGTGTTTACAAAGAACCTAGCACAATGTCTAAAGTATAATGTCCTGTAAATAAATGTTGGCTATTATTATGAATTTTCCTAACTTTGGTAAGTAGGCATTCCTACACAGGAAGCATATCAGATGGTTCAGAAAGACTAATCAAAAATTATATTTTCATTTTTTATATTACCAAATTTACAAAGTACACAATTCTAGAAGTGCAGACTGGACACCATAGTTGAAAAAATATTAAGTAGAAAAATAACAGTTGGCCATATATTAGACTGCTTTCTTTTTCTCAATAAAGACAGAAAAAAATTCAGATTCTAAGAAAAAAGTGATGGACTAGGAAGAGGCTATCCCAGAGTTTGATTTGGCAAAACCAAATACCTCCTTACACACCAACACAGGAAGGACTTATATTTCCAAAGCTTCAGGGGAAAGTGGGATAAGGAGCTCACTAATCTATAATGTCCCAAATTACCATTATTGTGTAAGGAACACGGGAAATCATATGTAGATATTGAATAATTTTAAAAGATTACTCTCATTGTAAATTTTCTAAATAATCTGTGCATCTTTGGTCTTCAAACCATACATGATCATGCCCTTATTAAAAAAAAAGAAAAGAAATTGACCACACAGTTCTATAAAAACATATTTACTTAAAATTATGTATGTATATTTTTACATAGATGCATGCACGCGCGTGCACACACACGGGCGTGCACACACACACACACACACACACACACACACACCCACACAGGTTGCCAAAAAATGTATACACATTTTAAGAGATGTTATTTATGCTCAAGCAGTAGTTTGCCATAATCAGATGGTAACCACTTTGAGCACCTCTCGTAATTGCAGAAGTCAGATATGACTTGTATTCATCTTTTGTTATTGGTGTATATTGATTATTACAATTAATACAGTTTTTTCCTTTCTTAAAATGTGTATACATTTTTTGGCACCTTCTGTATACACTGTCAATATAGATTATTCATGTAATGGATGCATATATATAGTCATACATTATGCATGCTATAAAAATACCCTAAAATTGGAAAAAAATTAACATAGTAACTGAAGAAATTTGAAGATACAGGGTATGTATTGAGAGAGTTCAAGACTATTATTTTTGATTGTTCCTCATGAGACAGAAAATCAAGTGACAAATAGTCGTCTAAAACAAGGGTTGAAAATTTTTTGGTCAAGAACCAGATAATGTTTTGTGGGCCACATGTAGTATTTTTTTCTTATTTTAACTGTTTTAAAATGTAAAAACATAATTCTTAGCTTAAGGGCCATATGAAAATAAAAACAATTGATTGGTCAAATTAGTCCTGTGGACTGGAATTTGCCTACATCAGATTCCAGGCTTATCAAGCACAATGAATGTTTGGGACAATTGCTGGAGAGTAAGATTAGAAGGCTGTAAGAACTTAACAAAAGGATTAGTGGAGAATAACAGCCTAACAACTTGAATTTTATTTGTATCCAGTGAGGGTAGTAGGTTAGTTACTAAAATGAGAGGTTTCAAAATTTCTGATTTATAAGTTTCATTTTAATCATATGTTTTATTTTTTTAATATTATTCTATATGAAAATATTTCTTTTTCCATAATGCTCTTGTTGTGTTGATTTACTTAGAACATTTTAGAAAAGGTGACCTTCAAAAGACAAGAATCACTTTTATGGTAAATGTTGACTTATCTGTATATAATAATTACATTAAATAATTTAATTGTGTGTCTTATAATACCTGAGGTGAATTATGAATCTTTCCCTTTTTTAACAGTTAATGTATATTCTATTGAAAAGATATTCTAAAATTTGTTTGGATCAGCAATGAAAGTGATGGTGGATAAAAATTTATATGAATTTAAATTAAAATAGAGTCTAGAAAATTTAAGCTACATACGTATATAAATAGTAGAAGAGTTAGGTATTAGATATGTTCACTTTTTATGTTCTAAAATAGGGAGGAAAAGCATTTCTTGCTAATAAAATTTCAATCTGACCTTAAAAACATTTACAATAAAAATATACATATAAACAAAATATTACATATAAAGAATCAGTAGAAATATACTAAACAATCTGGATAGAGAAATTTGAGTATTGAAGATATTTCCAATTCCACAGCAGTCATTGATCTTAGCTAAGTTAATTCTTCTTTTCTGATCAAAAGATTTTGCATTTTGTGGCTTAAAAATATACAGGAACATGGGGTTAATGGTGCATTTTTTATTTTAGCTTCTGTCACATTCTTTTCAGTTCTGCCCCTTGCTATCTTCATTCTATAACTGTGTTTAAAGGTATGTTTCTACTTGGTGCCACCTTGTGTCAGTCAGATACTGATAAAGTATAATATATTAGCCAACGAGGTTTTCTATTGCTGTCTGAGACTTTCCATCTTCCCAGTGAGCACATAATCAGACCCCACTACCCTTTCTTAGTGTATTTTATTTTCAGATATATTTTTAATCAAAATTCAAGAAAGTTACCACAAAAATTTTCCAAAAATTATAATCTTGTTTTTTAAATAAACAAAAATATTATATGAATTAATGGGCAATCTGAGTAAACATCAATGAAAAGATCATATATCTAATCCATGTCTTCATACATCTAGAATCACTCATGGTCTATAAAGATCACCCTATGGTTATTTTATTTTATTTTATTTTATTTTGCAGTCAATTTACAATGAAATAACGCCTCAGCATTCCCTAACATATTAGAAATCTAAGTCTTCTCATGCTTTGAAAGTGTTTTTCTCCTACATAATGTAGCAGTCATTTGGAGAGATTCTTAGACCTCGCTTTATACCAGAGGGGAGAAGAGTACACTTGAGCACTGTTTCTCACTTTTCCATGCAATAGTCAAGAGGCCCTGACCTCCGACGTTTCTGTATCCTTCTAGGTCCCTTGCCACGATCTCCTAACCTGTCACAACATCTCTGCCTTTGACATGCAGTATCTGAAGAACATCAGGTGCTGAGGAAACTCAGCACGATTTCAATTTTGGCTGTCAGCAGCCACGTTAGGGAAAGACAACAGTGACAGCTCAACAAACAATCTGGCATTCTATTTGATCTTTTTACCTGTGCTCCATGAAGTTGTGAAATTTTTGTCAGTAGAAATGGCATCACTCCTCACACAAGAGGTCCAAGTCAAAAAGGGTATGAACAGAATAAATAATTATTTTTGAGAATATTTTCATCACTCTCAATCATAGTGTTAGATTTCAACTATGTGCTTCATATATTTAGGTGTATCTAACTGTTAATGATGTTTTTCTATGCAGAAAAAATTGTTCATGGCAATGTTCCATTCCTCTGTAATGTACTGAAGCCTGGCCATGTACCCTCTGCAGTTTCTCATTCAATATCAGTTCACAGACTGAAGCTATGGTGTAAGGCAGACATCTATTCTTACAGGTCCATTTGGACTTTAATTTATTAGAGGCTTCCGTAATGAGAACTGGAAGGCACTGATTTGAATAGATTAATAGTGCAGAAATGGGCTTTTCTGCTCTTGGATTAAATGTCCACAGTGGTACTTCTACGCAAGTGACCCCCTACACACATATGTGTTGAATGAGACCTGTGAGTCAGAAAAAGAATTAAAAGAAGAATATTGTTTACTAGGGAATTTTATTCACATCATGAAGATGAGCTCTCTTTGAGATTTGAGTTCATAACACTCTTCATTTCAAGCTTTAAATAACACTGAAATTCTTAACCTGCTTTCAATAAAGTGATTTCTTATAGCCGTTGTGTATGCATAGAATTCAGAAATATATATATACACACACACACACATATATATATATATATTTGTATATGTGTTTGTATATATGTTAATATTTAAATATAATAAAGTATTCATTCTTCTGTCTTTTATCAATATCTTGCCTGGTAAAATGTTAATCTATGTTAAAGTGATCAATAGTACTACATTGTCTACAAAATTAAATAAACATCTCTCTATACTCCTCAACAGAAGCTATTATTTCCAACAGACTTTGTGGTCTCTTCTTTCTCCTACTTACTCATAGCTAATGTTGCTACAAAACTGGAATATCTGCTTTTCTTTAAATATGCCGTGTATATACAATCTCATTTGAAACTTTGCTTTTGGTCTTCACTCTGTGTACACTGTACTTCCATCTTCTTTATTTTACCTCAGTTCTGAAGCTTCCTTAAAACATGTTTTCCAGAAAACCTTGGGAACAGGTGATCTCTAGAATTGTGTCTTCGGGAATTCTGTGGACCCCCACACCAATGAAATAGCCATAACTGTTGAAAATTATAAAAATAAACAAACAATCAACCTTTAAAACCTTTTTTATTTTTTTTTTTTAAATTTAGGTACACCAGTTGTGACCAAACGATATGGTGAATGTTTAAATTTTAAAAATGTATTACGGTAAAAGACACACTGCCATTAATACCCCTCAAAATACTCCCATTACTTCAAACACACTTGTCCCATCATTCTTGCCACTTTCTGAAGCAGTTCTGGAAGTTCTCTTTTATGAGTGTCTTTAGTTGTGCTGTTGTGGCTGCCTCAATGTCCTGAATCAATTCAAAATGTTTACCTTTCATGGTCATTTTGGCTGGGGAAGAGCCAGAAGTTGCATGGTGCCAGATTCGGTGAACAAGGTAGATGAGGACACACTGTAATGTTTTTATTTGACAGGAATTGCCATACCGGATGTGATGTGTGACACGGAGCTTTTCCATTGTGATCACAAAATACGATGAATGCTGCTGCAGAGAGCCATTCAATGGAAAGACAGGGATCTTTAATAGAGGAAGTGGCACATCCAACCTTAAAACTTGGTTTACAGTTTTATAGTGGTTATATTACTTTCAGGTATACAATATAGTGATCTGCATTTTTATACTTTACATTGTGACCACGTTGCTAATTCTAGTAATCTTCTGTTACCTTATAAACTTATCACAGTATTATTGACTATATTATTCTTTTTCTTTTCACCCATCATCCCACCTCCTCCCTTCTGGTTGTTCCTCTGGTCTCAGTTTCTATGAGTCTGTTTTTGTTTTGTTTTTAGATTCAACATATAAGTGAAACCATACAGCATTTGTCTTTCTCTGCCAGACTTATTTCATGTAACACAATACACTCTAGATCTATCCATGTTGTCGCAAGTGACAAGATTTCATTTGTTTTATTGCTGTGTAATATTCCATTGTGTGTATGTATATGTGTGTGTGTATACTACACTGATGGTAACCACTTTGAGCCCCTCTTACAATTGCAGAAATCAAATGTGACATGTATTTATCTTTTGTTATCAGTATATATATTGAATATTACAATTTTAATATAGTTTTTTTCTTTCTTAAAATGTGTATACATTTTTTGGGCACCCTCTGTGTGTGTGTGTGTGTGTATACATATATATATATATATATATATATACATACACACACACACACACATATATATATATACACACACACATACATATATATACATATATACATATATATGTATATATACATATATACATATGTATATATAGAAGATGTGATATAGATAGATAGATAGATAGATAGATAGATAGATAGATAGATAGATAGATAGATGAACAGAAAAAGAAGATGTGATATCTATCTATGGACACCTAGGTTACTTCCATATCTTGACTATTATAAATAATGTTGCAATGAACATAATGGTACATGTATCATTTCTAAGTAGTGTTTTTGTTTTCTTTGTATAAATACCCAGAAGTGGAATCGATGGGTCATATGATATATCTGTTTTTAGTTTTTTGAGAAATGTTCATACTGTTTCCATGAGGGCTGCGTTAGTTTGCAGGCCCACCAACAATGTACAAGTGTTCCCTATTCGCCACATCCTCACCAACACATGTTGTTTGTTGACTTTTTGACAATAGCCATTCAGACTGGTGTGATGTTGTATCTCATTGTGGTTTTGATTTGCATTTCCCTGATGATTCACAATGTTGAGCATCTTTCCATATCTCTATTGGCACCCTGTATGTCTTCTTTCGGGAAATGTCTTTTCATGTTCTCTGCCCATTTTTCAATCGTATTGTATATTTTTTTGTTGAAATATATGAGTTTCTTACATATTTTTTATATAAACCCCTTATCAATATATAATTTACAAATATATCCTCTTATTAGGGAGATTGCTTTTTTGTTTTATTAAAGGCTTCTTTTGCTGTGCAGAAACTTTTTAGTTTCATATAGTCTTATTTGTTCACGTTTTCTTTTGTTACCCTTGCTCAAGGGGACATATCTGAAAAGATATTACTCAGACTAATGTCAAATAGTTTACTTCCTATGCTTTCTTCTAGGAATTGTGTGGTTTCAGGCCTTACATGTAACCCATTTTGAGTTGTGTGTGTGTGTGTGTGTGTGTGTGTGTGTGTGTTTTAATATGGTGTAAAAGAGTGGTCCAGTTTTATTTATTTATTTATTTATTTATTTATTTATTTATTTATTTATTTAGTATGTATCTGTCCAGTTTTCCTAGTACTACGTGGTGAAGAGACTGTCATTATTCCAGTGTATATTTTTGTCTATTTTGTCATAGATTAGTTTACCATATAAACTTGGATTTATTTATCAGCTCTCTATTCTGTCCCATTGATTTATGTGTCTTTTTTTGTAACAGTATCGTGCTATTTTTATTATTATAGCTTTGTAATAGATTTTGAGATGGAGAGAATGATACTTGAAACTTTCTTCTTGTTTCTCAATATTGCTTGGCGATCAAGGTCTTTGTGGTTTCATATAAATTTTAGGAATATTTGTTCTAGTTCAGAGAAGAATGGCATTGGTATTTTGATAGAAATTGTATTGAATCTGTAAATTGCTTTAGGTAGTATGCTCGTTTTAAAAATAGTACTCCTTCCAATGTATGAGCATGATATATCCTTCCATTTATTTGTGTCCTTTTCAATTTCTTTCTTCAATGTCTTATAGTTTTCAGAGTACAGGTCTTTCACCTCTTTGCTTAAGTTTATTCCTAGGTATTTTATTCTTTTTGATGAAAGTGTGAATGGGATTGTTTCATTCATTTCTCCTTCTAATTACTTGTTAGTAGTGTATAAGTAACACAGCATGCTTCTGTATCCTGCTACTTTATTGAATTATTTTATTAATTCTATTAATTTGCAGTGGATTCTTTAGTATCATGTTCATTGGCAAATAGTGACAATTTTAATTCTTCTTTTCTGAGTTGGATGTCTTTTATTTCATTTTCTTGTACAATTTCTATGGCTAAGACTTCAAAAATCTACAAGAAATACATATATTTTTAGAAACATATAACCTCCCAAGACTAAATCAGAAAGAAACAGAGAATCTGAACAGACCAGAGCATATGCTCTATGGGACTCTGTCTCCACAGTGATGGAAGCTACATTCTAAGTCAGTGACCAAGAAGAGACTCCCTCTTTTCATGAAGGGAAGGAGTTAAGGACATTAGTGTCTGCTCAAAGGAAGCAGAGCACCAGCATTTCCAATCTCTCTAACTCTGTGTTAAATTACAGGCAAGAGCAGGTGAGGTTTTCAGGGTCTGCTTTCCTCCATCCAGCCCCCACTCATAGGATGGAAACTTTACACCAGATATAGCAGACCAAGAAACTGGGACCCAAATCACCCTTTCTTCAGCTCACTTGCAGGGTAGAAGTTCTATACCTAGACAAGCAAGGCTTGAACAGAGACCACTGCTTCTGACCAGTTCATTGCTCACAAAACATGGATGTCACTCTGAGAAATGTGGGCCCATGTTATTGCACTGAGCTGTGGAGTTGTGGCTCAGAGATTTTCCCCAGGCGGAAAGGCTGGCCGTCACAACAAAAGGTCCCTGAAGCTTTCCCCAAGGGACCTGACTTTATTTGGACAGAGTGTAGGAAAGTTCCAACCTAAGGATGCTGTCAAAAACAGTGGAAACTTTGGTGGTAAACAATTAAGAGGCCGGGAGCTCTATATGAACAACAAACTAAAATGTGAGCCAGACAGTTTAATAAGACAAACCAGGGGGAAAGACCAGAAGAATAGCCCTCCTGGATTCAGAACAAATAGAAAGACTGCCCTCAAAAACTGCCAATTCTGTACATGTTAGGTAATGTACACCTCATGTTGACATGACCTAGGGAAATACTAAATGTTTTCACCAATTTACCATCATTTTCTGTATTTTCCTAAAATTGTAATTGCATAAGTACTGTTTCCATAAAATCTATAGATCTTTAACTTAGAGGAGACAATATAATACAGATTCTTTATGTATCCTAAAATAAACCAACAAGAAGAAGTACTTTTGAGCCACATATTAGATATGATAAATATATATACATATAAAAGGATCTAGGATGTATTGGGAAAACATTATAAAAAATTAAAACAGATCAATTAAAATAAAGAAAATTTTAAATTATAGACATGAAATATAATAAAGTAATTTATGTTGAAAAAGCATGTATAAACTATATTTACTAAGTTAATTAAATTATATTTGTTTTAGTTTATATAAATGAAAGAGGTGACTCAATACTTTTAGTTGAAGTTATATGAATTAAAATGATGACTCATAGCTGTTTTAGTTTTCCATTTTGTTTATATTTTTGATGCTGGAGAAAATATTTTCCAGGAGAAGTGATTATACTTAGCAAGGCATTATATAATGGTTTTCATCTGATATAAAACATCTGGAGATGTTTAGATGTTACAACTAAGGAAAGCCTCCATTTTGTTACTTTAGATGATTATATATAAATACTAATTCATACAGCTTCTGCTTATTAAGGTATAGGAAAAATAAGTCATATTGTGTGGACAATGAGATGTGCATGTGGAAAGCTATAGTAAAATAAGAATATTTTAAAGGACTCTAAAGTATTCAGTGATACATTAAATATGACATTTTTAATTGAACATTTATTTTCATTCATAAAACAAATGTACAAATTAACTATGAAAAAATAGAAATATATGGTATTACAACACAATAGGCATGTTTTTAAATTTCACAATAAGTTGTAAGATGCTTTAACTACTTTCTTCTCCAACTGATTATTTAATTCATAATCAATATAATTCAATTTATAACTTTTTGCTTACTGTTCTGTTATTGAGCTCAAACTCTAGTTAAATGTTAATATTCTTGTTTTTGAGTGGTGACAACTGAGATCTTCACCATAAGATAAAGTGTTGACACCTTGGAGACAAAAGTTAATGATATCTGTCTATCAGTGTGCAAAGGATGATTTAGGAAGACAAAAATATTATTTCCATTGTGGTTGGAGTAGTAAGTGATAACCAATTTTCTGCTCTGTAAAGTCATAGTAACTCTGATACACCTTTATTGGAGGGACTACGCACAACCCCTCTCTGTAGGCTGTTACACACACCAGACCACCTCCATTCTTGCTTCCTTGCTTTGGAAGAACCACTGCTTTTCGATGCGTACAAAGATCTGAGGAGCAATGGAAGAATAGGACTTGGCCAGTACAACAAAGAGTACTGGATAAGGGAACTAATTGCTCTGTTTTGCAAAGGCCTCACAGAGTGGGTCACAATTGATTGGGATGGACAATGGGGGGAGAGAGATGTAGGAAGTAAGGTTATCTGAAAATCACTCAGACACTCACCCAGATTTTCCTGGACAATGATCTACTTGACATTTGCTTTCTTCATCACTAAAAAGGAGGATTGCACTTAATCTCAATTACCTGCCAGAATGAGAAAATTCTGTCACAGCTTCTCATGGTTCTCAAGGTCCCCAGACACAGGGTAACTGGCTTTCTCAGATCAGTACCATAAATAGCTGGTGCACCAGTTCTAGACAACTTAGTGCCAAGCTGCCTGCACATTACCCACAGACAAGGCTTATTTTATTTAAAAAAAAAAAAAAAAAAAGACATAGAAAAAGTGTCTCAGTACAGGAATTCAGATCCTTCCTGGCCCAACAAACACCTGAACCTACCACTCCTATATTAGTTGTCTATGCTGCACAGAAATGTTTGACATTTGGTGGAACTTATACCCCCAAAGAATAAACACTAATAATAGTGCATACCCTAGGAAATTATATTCCTTCCTTTTTCTGAAAAAAAAAAAAGAAGAAGAACCATAAAAATCCAAGCAAAACATTTTTCAGCTAAACTGAAATGACCATAAATGCAGTCCTATAGCCTGTGTTTTATATCAGCATCACAATGTTTGTGTACCCAGACTTTGATTTTAAAGTGCCGTTTTTTCCATATTTCTTTACTGCTCTTAACTAAATTTCACCTAATTTGTAAATGACTTTATCAAATACAGCATGTTTACTTTCTCCTGTAATATTAGGTATGTTTAGGAGAAATAAACTGCAGCTGTACAAGCATCTTTAATCACAGAGCCTCATGTATCGGTCTTTGACACGATTTTATGACATAGATGACAGCTTCATGTGAGACAAGCAGCAATATATCTTCATTAAAGATTGTTGAGGGAAGTACAATGATTTCAAATTTGTAAGACTGTCTTGAAGCTAGCAAGAAAGCAGCAGAACATATGAACTTATTCTGTTACGGGTGTATGACACTTGTAATTAGAAGTGGAAAATAAGCTCGGCTTCTTTTAAAGAGTTAGGAAAGTTAAACACAAAAATGATTTTTATATCTCTTGTGTTTTAATTAGTGCCTAAGCTATTATTAGAGAATTTTAATAATGTTTGTAAAATTTTGGATCTTCCCTTAATAGTGACTTTAATTAACCACCTTTCATTAAAAAAAAACTGCTCAATGTGTCTTTCAAAATGTTATCACAGTTTCTTTTAAATCGTTTGAATTTTATTTGACAATCCATCCAGATGAATCAGATAGCAGTTGTATTTTAACTCAGAAATGTTTATATATTTCACAGTCATGTTTTTAAGTCATGTTTTCACCATGCACCTATTCATGGTTTCAGTCCTTAATTCGCCTCAGGCTAAAATTGTCTTAAAACTCCAACAGTGTTATCTATCACTGGTACTTGTATCCATGCTAATCCTAATGCTGTTATCATTACTACTACCAATAATAATAACAACCATGATAACAGTAACGCATTTTTTCATTCATTCTCTGGGCATGCTTTATGCTCATATACATTTGACATGCAATAATGCTTGTCATATGTATAACGTAATTTATATTAGTCATAATCATATTAACCATATTTTACGTATGGAAGTTGTAACTACTCACATTCACACGAAATAAATAGTTGATAATAAGTAGTTGAATTTATTTATACAGTCTTTTTTTTAAATTAAGTTTATTGGGGTGACAATTGTTAGGTAAGTTACACAGATTTAAGGTGCATAATTCTGTTATACATCATCTATATATCACATTGTGTGTTCATCATCCAGAGTTAGTTTTTTTTTCCATCACCATATATTTGATCCCCTTTACCCTCTTCTACCACTCACCCTCCCTCCTTATCTTCTGGTAACCACGAAACTATTGTTTGTGTCTATGAGTTTTGTTTCTACATTTGTTTTTCTTGCTTTTTGTTATTTTCAGTTTTATATACCACATATCAGTAAAATATCATATGGTTCTCTACTTTTTTTTGTTTGAATGATTTTGCTTGGCATTATAATCTCAAGATCCATCAATGTTGTCGCAAATGACACTATTTCATCTTTTCTTATGGCAAAATAGTATTCCATTGCGTATATATACCACAACTTCTTTAGATATTTTTAAAAGAAATTGAAGAAGACACAAAGAAATGGAAAGATATTCCATGTTCATGGATTGGAAGAATCAACATAGTTAAAATTCTCATGTTACCTAAAGCAATATACAGATTTCATGCAATCCCCATCAAAATCCCAATGACATTTTTTTAAAGAAATAGAACAAAAAAATCATCAGATTTGTGTGGAACCAGAAAAGATCCCGAATAGCCAAAGCAATCCTAAGGAAAAAGAACAATGTTGGAGGTATCACACTCCCTGACTTTAGTTTGTACTACAGGGCTACAATAATCAAAACAGCATGATATTGGCAGAAAAACAGACACATAGACCAATGGAATACAATTGAGAACCCAGAAATAAACCCACATAAATATGGACAGGTAATTTTCAACAAAGAAGCAAAAAACATACAATGGAGAAAAGACAGCCTCTTCAATAAATGGTGCTGAGAGAATTGGAAAGCCACATGCAAAAGAATGAAACTAGACTGCTGTCTATCTCCATGTACCAAAATTCAAAATGGATCAGAGGCCTAAACAAAAGTCCTGAAACAATAAACTGCATAGAAGAAAACATAGGTATTAAACTTATGGACCTTGGGTTCAAAGAGCATTTTATGAATTTGACCTCAAAGGCAAGGGAAGTAAAAGCTAAAATAAATGAATGGGACTATATCAAACTAAAAAGCTTCTGCACAGTATAAGAAAACATTGACAAAATAAACAGGCAACCAACCGAATGGGATATATGTTTGCAAACAGCACCTCCGATAAGGGGCCAATATCCAAAATATAAAGAACACATATAACTCAACAACTAAAGAAACAATCCAGTTAAAAAATGGGCAGAGGACCTAAATAGACATTTCTCCAAAAAGGACATACAAATGGCCAATAGACATATGAAAACATGTTCAACATCACTAATCATCAGAGACATGCAAATTAAAACCACAATGAGGTATCACCTCACCCCAGTCAGAATGGCTATCATCAACAAGATAAATAATAACAAGTGTTGGAGAGGCTGTGGGGAAAAAGGAACCCTCATACACTGTTGGTGGGAATGCAGATTGGTGCAGCTGCTATGGAAAGCAGTGATTGTGGAAGTTCCTCAAAAAATTAAGAATAGAATTGCTATATGACCCAGCAATCCCTCTCTTGGGTATCTGTCCAAAAGATGTGAAAACATTTATCCATAAATATGTACAGTCTTTCAAAGGTTCTGGATTTTTTTAATGCAGAGTTAAGAAGGATTTTTTCTATTTTTGCGATATTATGATAGAAGTCACCTAGTTAGTGCTTGTATGCTTTGGTTTTTTCAGTATTTTTATAGTTTTCTTTTTTAGAATTTTGATTGCTAACCCATTGTGGATTTAGCCTTGTATCCAGTGTGAATTATGGATACACTTTTATCGACTTTCTCAAAGAGCAGTCCAGTTATTTCAACATCATATATATTTCAGTTCACAGTCTTTCCTTTAATTTGAGAATAATTTTTATCCCTTGTTAAATTTCCCTAAAAAATGGGTCCGTATCTCTATTTTCTACTGTGTTCCATTGTCTATTCATGTTCCAGCATATTCATATTTATGGTATAAAAGTTTTATGATAAAGTTTAATATTTGGTAGGCCTGTGTATCAGTCAGTATTCTATCAGAGAAGCAGAACTTTTATATGCAGTGTTGCAGAAATTTGACTGCGTGTAACTGTTGCAGATGGGTGAAAAGACTGTAAGTCTTTCTTTTATCTTTTCATTTGATGCTGAATCTTCAAGTATGAAGGGGAGGCAATTAAGAAAGGACAATGGATGTAAAGCAGGGAGAGCAAGGACAAATTGCAACAAATTGCCAATAAACTGGAAACTAACTGTTAGTCTCTCACCATCTCCAAATTTGATGATGTTGGTGTCCTGCAGAAAAAGTTGGCAAACTTCATTATGGACCTAAATGTGTGTCTAGTTCAAGAGTCGGGGAAGGTGGAACAGTTTTTGGCAAGCTATGCCAGTGAGGTGAGTCAGCAGATAAGTATCAAGATGTGTGAGCTGAAAGAGCACCTGGTGCTTCTTCACAGGCCTGTGATTATGAAAGCAATATGGATGCTGCTTCACTTTCACCTTCCAAATTGCACATCAAATATCTCTTGTGGCCTACCCTAACAAGAATATATCAGGAAGGAAATTTTAGGAAATGTAATTTAGCAGAGCCACATGGATGTATAATAAGACCACCACAGTACAACTCATAAACCCAGCATGCAAATAGCACTTCTAAAACTACATGTAGCTTCTAAATAAAATAATAATGGAGTCATGTTCTACTAGACCTGATACAATGGTCCTACATGCAACTGAAAAAGCTTACTCTTTCCCCAAAAGAAGATACTAAAGCTTTTTCCACCTTTAGTTGATGTTTATTATGTCTCTACCTGAATCTCACTACTCTATAAATTGAATACTGAGATAATAAAATTAACTACTATAAACCCACTTTATTGTAGTTGTAAGGGAAAAATAAGGGGGAAATTTTTATACATACTTACTGCCATGAGTTTAGGTAAGCTATTCCATAGTATTGCTGCCTCAGTATCCAATTTTTTTTATTTTTATTTTTTAATTTTTGGCCCAGTGCCCTGTGGGGCTTAAACTGATTTTAGCCTTTTCATGCAAACATATGCCTGAAACAGCAGCCTGCAGAGTCACAAGCAAATGTAAATTCCTGATGATTTTCCCAACAGTCCTTGTAACCAGCAATCTTCCCCACCTCCAAGGGCCTACCTCTCACAAGTCCATTTGATAAGACCCCCTGGAGCTTACCAAAGCTCCACTCTTTTTAGTTTGAATTATCTGTCTGGCTCTAGCCTGGGACCCCAAAACCCTATACCCAAAGGTGTTTGCCCCAGGTCTTGTTTCATGTTCTCCCTGCTTGCTCACTGACCTTCCCTTGTGGCCCCTCAACTTGTTATGTATTTCTTCCAGGACCTGTGAGCAATAAATTTCTCCATTTCAATTTCTCTTTTGTTAATCCTTGGCCTTTTGTTATTCCAATACCCCAGGGCTCTACTTAACAAATGTTAATTTAACAAAGTCATAACAAATACATCCATAATCAAATGTGTATCTGTATTAAAATAAGAAGGAACTACTAATCATATTGTGTTTTTTGTTTCTACAACTGTTCTCATAGTTATAGCTGGTATTTATAACTACTTCTCTCGCTCTCCATTCTATGTGGATAGCCCCTCCAATAGTGGTAGTTTTGTTTTGTTTTGTTTTGTTTTTTGCCATCTGAAGAAGTTAGTACACTCCCCAAAATAGTGGGAGTGGGCAGGCCAGGAGAAGAGCAACTGCACAGAAGAACAAAGGCGCTTAGGAATTTATTACCCTCAAATGAGGTGCAAAATATTTACAATTTAGGGGTGGTAGTCTAAGCATTCCTAGGCAGATCCTTCCCATCTGGAGGTGAGATTCTCTTGTCCTTATTTGGCCCTTGTTGGAACTGTCATGGTGACAGGAAGTGGAAATGTTCCCCTGCCCGCAATGCTAATAGTGTTATAATCCATTGCAATTAGCTAAAGTTCACCTTGAGGGTCAAGATGACATACTGGGTCTGTTATTGGCCAAAATCTAGTTCTGGCTGGTCTGGCAGCTGCATCTTTTCTTAAGAACAATCTCATCTCCTCTCTCCTTTGTCTCCCATCACTTCCTCCTTTCTTCCCTCCCCCCTCTCTCCCCTGGGCCCTATTCTTTCTGTGTATGGTAACACAACTTTTATGTGAAAGGAACTATTGCCACGCACGCTTGTGGAAGCATCTCTGATTTGGAATTAATAACTCTGCGTCACCAGAGCACAACATTGCAGAGATAGGAAACAAATTATTTTATCAGTTGATTACTATGCGATTATCTGCTTAAATATATTGCCACTCATGCCCCTTTAGTATGAGAAATAGGGTCAAGAACACCTTTAAATCTAATTAGATTAGAAAAGCAGCTCCAGATACCTAAGGATCTATTCAGAGAACTTATTCATCATGATTCTGTTTTCTGGAAACATTTTTGGTAGCAAATTCTCTAACAGTTTATATGTTCAATCAGAAAAATAGAACCACTTGAAGGGAGATAAAATCTGTTTTTAAGACTGTTGTCGTTGTATCTGATGCTGGAGCTTGAAATATATGGGGCATGCAGTCAAGAAGGAAAACTTATGCTGCCCTTTTTTCATAATTTTGAAATGGGACATTTCTTCTCCCTTAATATTCTTAAATATGCTACATGCAATTATTAATACTCATTATGTATGTTTTTCAATTATTTTTATTTAATCTGGAATAAATCCATCTCAAGCTAGATTTATTTAATTTTTATTCACTTTTTATTTATTTTTATTTCGTTTTTATTTTTCTGTTTTTTTTTTTTTCTGTTTGTAAGTTTATCTTGACTTGAATTACTTTCACCGTCTTTATCTCTTTCCTCACTTCTCCATGTTTAGTTTTTGAAATTGCCTTTGTATAGATCATGGACTCTGTAATGCTAAAGAAATTATTTTATTTGTAAATCAAGACTTCTGCCCTCTGGTAACATGGGGAAGAACACAGATTCAGTCAACAAGCCAGCAGATCAGCCTATGTGGTTTTCTTTCCTCTGTCCAGCATTGTGTTATTTTTTTTCTGTTTGTTTGTATTGTATTTTATTTTGTTTGTGGGGGCAGGAGAGTTTCATTTTTTATGTAAACACATCCTCAGACCGTCAGTGTATGTCATAGTTTTTTATGTGATATCTCATATGAAATCTCATTACATAGGCTAAGGAGCTCAACCATCTCCTATCTCTGAGAGGAAGTGTCCCTCCTGGCTTGCTCTCTCATTAGGCACTTTTATCTGGATTAAGGATTAAATCAGAGATGACAGTGTTTCTATAAGTGTTAGTTAAAAACCTTACTAAGTGCTTCAAAGATTTTGTGGTTTGATTTGAACTTACCAGATGAACTTCATAGGGAGATTTTCAGAAGAGTTGTATGTGTTGAAACCATCTTGATAATGTTTATGAGGTATATCCAGTGTTAAAGAAATAGAATGTAGAATGTTATTTCAAGATGTTTTCTAATTGAAAGCTAGGATGTGTAAGGAGGAAGAATGGCTAAAAGATGGAGTTTAGAAGGCAGGAGGGACATATTGCTACTGTAGGCAAAAGAAAAGGATGCAAAAGGACAAGAACTGTCCTTTCTGGATCACTAACTATGTGTTAAAATTTTAAGTTAAATTATTAACATAGATTGTTACTCCAATCTTCATTTTACCATTAGGTATTTTTACTATTATCATTATTAGTATTTCATAAATTTTGAAAATAATAGATAAATTTGAGAAAATAAGGAATTAAATCAGTTGTCCAAGATCACACAGCAAATTATGTAATGCAAATAGAAGCTGAGTGCACAGTGCCAAGAATATTAATAAATTTATCTTGTAAAGAAGGAGAGAGATGAGTGAAATATCCTTTGCTTGAGAGAGACACTCATTTTCCACACTCACACACACATTGTATACATAATAGGCAGACTGCCCAAATATCAAGACCAACTAGAGTAGCAAGCGTGTGCTACGGAAGTTGAAGAAAGGTTAATACAGAAGTCTAGCATGCAGCAATTCTAAGGAAACACCAATTACACTCTTTTCCTAGTATGATCTTCTATTTCTTAAAAATGTTTTAGAAAAAGCCAAATGTAAAACAAAATAAGGAGTAAAACTGATAGAATTGAAAATAGTCAGGGATAAAATGATAAACCAAGTTTATCTTGTTCCATTATATTCCCTTGGGGATATTCTAAAGATGCCAAAGTTTTTGTGAGTTATGCTATATGCTTTTAATGAATGAATGTAGAGGACTACCTCATCATTCCTTTCTATGGTACTCAATCCACTGGTATCAAAGATTCTCTTGAAATAGTTGATCTGGCCTTGGTGTGGGAAAAGAATGGGTAACAGTACAAAAACCACAGAAAGATGAAGTGAGGCTGATACCAGCACTGAGCCTGGAGAAAAGTACTGAGGACACAGTGTAGCACAGTGGGAATCAATATAAAATAACTCCCTACTGAGGAGAGGTGAGACCTTCCACCATCCCATGCAGTTGTGCTGGTGTCACAGACGAAGCGACTCAATATGAGCAAAAAACTCATGCTGTGAATGAGAAAAAGGAGCATTTCAGGAGAAGATACTGTCAGTCATGATCAGAATTATCTATCTATCTATCTATCTGTCTATCTATCTATCTATCTATCTATCTATCTATCTATCTATCTATCTATCTATCATCTATCTACTAATATCTATTATATATATTCAAAATGTATATAAGCAATAAAAATAGAATGAATATCATAATATGATAAGTACCTCAGTTATGGTAAGGAGTTATAAGTAATACATTTGTTAGGAATAGTATCATTAAAAAGAAATAATTGTCTCTTTAAGTTCAACATTTTTTTCCTCTATATTATGATGTCCATTCCTCACTGCCACGTTTGCCCATTTTTCTTTAGCAAAAATAATGTTTAAATGCATGTATCAATTTATGTGAATTCATGTTGTCACTTCAAAAGTATACTCTTGAGATACATATATATCTCAAGATTAATCCAATGAAGTCCAGTCCTACTTTACTTTTCCATAATTCACTTTCTTTATGACTAATTTTTTCTTCCTTTTTTGTTCTTTATCTCTCTCTGCCTTTCCCCTCATTCTCATCTTCTCATCTATAAAAAGACTTCTACTTATTTATTTAAAACTTTATGGTAAATTTGTGTGACAGAATTTCTCTCTGAACACTCTCATAGTAGGACAAAAGATGACTTTTTAAAAAAATAATAGATAATAACAAATGTGAATTGAAGGTCTTACTAGAGCAATGGTAAAATCATCCTTTGCTTCCTCTTTTCTCCCACACCTTGATTTTGTCTGCTTCTCGGTGTACAAATGAGGCTATGGGTAATCAAGAGGTGACTTCGATATCTCCGCACCTTGTAAAAGTATCTCGCAATGCTTGGCATTGGAGGACAGTCTCCCTCTAAAGACACATAAATCTTTACTTGCGAATTTTCTTTACATTATTTTGGGTATGCTTTGGAAATTGACCACTGGCTGTATGTTACAGGGTTAGAATATTATTGGGTTGCTTCTCTGAGTCAAGCAGCCTCTTCCATATGCCTGGGCCTTTTGATGAGTCTAAACTGTACGAAATGCTGATTTCTTTCCTATATATGGGCTTTCTAGGCAAATTTTGTAGAAATTTGGGATGTAGGTTAAAAGTTGAGCCTGGAAGTTAAATAATAATGATAAAGCTAGTGAGAACTCCAGAGAGATTTATCTGAATTTGAAGATAGGCAATTGTTTTTTCTAACTAATTAACTATATATACTATATATAGTTACAATATATATAGTAAGTATATATATTGTAACTATATATAGTATATATATTGTAACCATATATAGTATATAGTATATATATTGTAACTATATATATAGTATATATATATAGCATATATGTAGTGTATATATATATAGTAACTATATATAATATATAGTATATATATAGTAAATATATGTATTGTAACTATATAGTTAATTAATTATATATATACATATATTTAGTTAGTTAATTAGTTATATATATATACATATATTTAGATAATTAGTTACTTATAACTAACTATATAGTGATATAATTATGTATACAAGTGGAGACTGATCAACGTTGTTCAAGAAGTAGTTCACCATAATCAGAAACATCTGGACACTGATGGTAACTACTTTGAGCACCTGTTGTAATTGCAGAAGTCAAAAGTGACTTGTATTCATTTTTTGTTATCAATATATATTATTACAATTTTAGTACAGGTTTATTTCTTAAAATATGTATACATTTTTGGCACTCTCTGTATATGCATATGCTTATTAAGAGATCGACTAAAATATGTTTTATTCACATGCTTACTACCAATTTGAAGACAAAACTTCATGAAAATCCATGAATCCATAAAAGAAAATAACTCCATAATTAAATAAGGCTTAAATCTTTAAAAAGCAATAAATATTAATAATATAATGGAAAATAAATATATTAATTTTAATCAGTCACCAAGGAATCTTTACCTAACTGATCAGGCAAAATTCAAAAAAGTGTTTAAAAATTTATTCACTGTTTATATTAAGTTCATAATTTTAGTTTCATTATGTGTGTTCTGTCTGACCATCTGGTAAATTAATGACCACATCTAACTAAAAAATGGCAAGATTGAATATATCTATATGGGAGATATTAGTGAGCAGATTACAAATCCAATCTCAACTACAAGATTTGAAAGAGTTCTCAGCATAATTAAAGCTGTATACAATTATGAGAGAGAAGTTCCTGAACCCTGGGCTGAGGGGGATAAAAGTATTTTATTTACTTTAGCAAATAATTTGTACCTCATACCTTGAGAGCGAAAGGGGGTTCTGTGCTGAGAGCACCAATGGAAGGCATCAAGGGAGGGTATTGTTCCATAATAAATTGAAGTTGCTTTGAGTACCTCCCACATCCTCCTTTACTCACAGAGAATTCTTGCAGTAAATAATATACCAGTGATTTTGATTGTAAGCATGAAACATAATAAATACTATGTTCTGGTTTACATATCCCACCATTAAACTTTGTAACTATGGCGCTGCTCTTTAGAGGCTCAAACTTTTTTTTTTTTTTTTTTTTTACTTTTTTTATGTTTTTGCTCGGATGCCTTGGAAATGTATTTCATTTTTTTATAGTTGCCATACAATATTATATTAGTTTCAAGTGTACAAATAGTGATTAGACATTTATATAGCTTACAAAGTGATCACCCTAATAAGTCTAGTACCCACCTAGCACTATATATAGTTATAACAATATTATTGACTATATTCCATATGCTGTACTTTACATCCCTGTCACTGATTTTATATCTTGCAGTTTATACATCTTAATCTCTTCCCCATTTTCACCACACACACACACACACACACACACACACACACACACACACACACAAACACACACACACTCCTTCCTATCTAGCTCAGATTTTTATGAATTATTTTTTAAAACCAATCTTACTCCAGCTCTTCAATGACACCCTCAGGGTATACAGACTTAGATTCTCATTACATATATATATATATATACATCCTGTGTGTACAGACAGATACCCTGCTAAAGCAGAAATGTGAATTTAATCAGATGCAATACAGCATCTTTAAAAGGATAGCATATATCTAACACCTGTCAGCTCATCAATGTTTGGTCTACTACTCTACAAATTACTACATACATCATTCCTGACACCTAAACTGATGTAGAGAATAAAACACAACTTATAAATTTTGTAAGACTCACAAACAAGATACATGCAGCAGTGTATCTGTTCTCAAGCTTGGTCTTAGAACTCCTTTAGAAAAACATTTTTTGTATATTTATATTATGCACATATACATACGTATACCACTTTAAATTGAAATTGAAAATGGTTTAAATACAAAAATAGAGAGGCAGGGCATGAAAGACAAAATATAAGCAGGGCATAATGGATCAACTGACTAATACAAGATCGTTGTCTGGGGCAAATACATGGAGAATGTAGCAAGAGCTTCTGTGCTTCTCAGTGTAGAGGACAAGGAAATGGGAAGGCACTTCAAAGAACAAAAACATATACTGAACACTCCAAACTACCAAAAAAAGTTTTGTAATGCTGCCAGTGATTTTAATTTTGGTTGTTTTCTTGTATTTTAAGATATCAGATTATGTCAATTGAGAATCTTCTGGAATTTCAGTGACTATATCTTGAAAATGTAACAACCAACAACACTTTTAAATACTTGAAGTTTTTCAGCCTTATAAACTAAGTGAGAACATCTAATGGGTGCGTAAGAACATTCTTTCCCAATTAGTTGCCAGATGTTATTTGTCCCATATATTTGCCTTACCTATTCTTGAGTATCTGTACATTTTATTTAATTATATTTTTAAATAAATCTCAAACATTTACATAACAGAGCTCTCCATGTTAAAATGTTTATTTTAAAGGAACATTTTGTTAAATTTCAGTATTAAAATCTATTTCCACTATTATTATTCAGATCATTCACCAAAATTAAATGAAAAATCTAAAACCCTAGGAAGTTACATATTAGAATGAAATCATCCAAAATAAATCATGAGGTGAATCCATTTAATCAAGTGTTAAAAATGGCCCAGTCTTTTGTTGATTAAATATATGAATGTGAATTCAAACAATAGCACCAAAGATTATTTTTAAAATTTAGATTGTAGTAGATAATGGTTAATTATTACATTCTTAATTGTCCTTAAAAATGGTTACTAGATGCAGCTTGGTTCATTTAAAATATGCATAAAACATTCAGAATAATTTTATGGAAATTTGAATTGACATTTAAATTACAAGGTAACAATTTTTCTTATTCAGTGTAAAAATGAAAACATTAGACATTTATTTTTAATATTTAAATGAAGGGATAATACGGATTATAAAATTACATTTATGAATGTTGATTGAAATATCTTCAATGATATTATTTTCTAGAATATTAGTTGATAACTATCAATTAATAAATTGATAATATATTGTTTGAGTAGCAATAGGAAGTAATTTTTTTTAAGTTGGAAATCATATTCTATAAAGATAGAACTTTATATGTCTAATTCATTTAGTTAAATGATAATACCAAGCAGTTAAAATTAAAAAGGAGTGTCAGTAGGAACTTTTCATTGCTCTGTGCATATGGTAGCACTGCATGAAAGAATATATGGACCTGCTAATCCAACTACATCTTTAAAAGCAGACATCTGGTTAATCACCTGTCTCTTCTTTTTTGTTATTAAATTTATTGGGGTGACATTGGTTAATAAAATTACATAGGCTTCAAGTGTACAATTCTATAGTATATTATATATACCTGTATTGCATTGTGTGTTCACCACCCAAAGTCAAATCTCCTCTGTCACCACATATCTGACCCCCTTTACCCTCTTTTACCTCCCTCCACCACCCCTTTACCCTCTGGTAACCACTAAATTGTTGTCTGTGTCTGTGAATTTTTGCTACTTTGTTTGTCTTGATAGTTTTTTGCTTCCAGTTTTATATCCCATATGAGTGAAATCATATGGTTCTCGATTTTTTCTGTCTGACTTATTTTGCCTGTTTCTTCTAACATAACTCCATTAGCATTGCTATTTTATTACACATTTATTACAATAGATTGCCAGTCTAACACATTTTATATCGAATTTTGTTTTCTCACATGGATTGATTGTTCCACAAAACCCTCTCCTATTTCATTTTCTGTAAGAGTACCAACTAACCTCTTGTTTATTCAATTCAAGTAAAAATTGCATGCATTGTAGTTGTTTGTGGATTTTTTTCTCCTGAAATCATGTTATTTGCCATATGAAGTCTCATTTTAACAGTTAATTTTCGAAAGTCATAAATGTGAAGACAATAAATTTGGGTAATATGATAGAGAGTGAATGGGGAAAGTGGGTAATTTAAATATCATAGATAGATACTCCCATTTACATTAAGATCCATTATATACAGTGAAGGGGATATTATTGTGCAAAAATGGAGAAAATGTTTGCAGTAGAAGGAAAAGCAAATGTAAAGACCCTGAATTACATGTATTTGTTGTTTTGGAGGAAGAGGGTATGAGGAAAAAAATATCTGAGATAAAGTCAGGAAAGCAGTAGAAGGTTAGATTATACAGGATATGGAAATCTAAGGTAGCAAATTGTCATATAAAATCCCCTTACTGTGGACATACAGTGTAATTAATTATCAAGGCAGCCTCCATTGGATTGTAAATTGTTACAGAATAATAGATCCTAAAGATGTCCAGGCCCTAATTCTTGGAGTCTATGAGCATGCTATATTTTATAGAAAAATAACATTGCAAATAAAATTAGGTTATAGATTTTACAATACGGAAATTATTCTGGATTAACTGGGTCAGACCAAGGTAATCACATGGGCCCTTAGAAATGGAAGAAGAAATCAAAGAACAGGTCAAAAGACGTGACAACAGAAAAAGAGGCAGGAGAGAGCTTATTGCTGGCTTTGAAAATGTGAGCTATACCGAGAAGGTGGGAACAACTCTCACTCAGCTGAAATACAGAAAGAAAATGGGACCTCAAACTTATAGCTGCAAGGACTTGAATTCTACCAACTACCTGAATGAGCAAACACATTGGTTCACCCCTAGAGCCTTCAGAAAGGTACACAGCAGCCTGTCAACAGCTTGGTTTCAGCCCAGTTAGATCCACATCAGGTTCTGACCTACAGAACTATAAAATAATACAATTTGTATTGTCTAATCTGCTAAATTTGTCCTAATTTTCTTGCATTAATAATGAATACATAGATCGTACTAATACTAAATTTACTAATGATTCAAAAGTTATAGGCAAGAATGAAGCAGAGATAAAGTATTCCTAGATGGAGGGCATGGAATCTGTCATATTCAGCTTCCCCAAAAATGTCCCTTTCTCCAGTGTTTGGATGCATTTGAATATTAGAATAACAAATAGGTTTTGAACAACATATATGTAAACAATATGTATACTCAGGAATTTTGGATCTGGCGTTCCTCAATTATATAACTTATTTTTTACATGTAGAAATGCATGTATTTTAAATTTTCAAGTTCCTTACATTTTAGATACGTAGACATAATTTAGATTGATTTACAATTTTCCTTTTTTATACTGTCTTCACTCCATTTTAAACATCATAGTGAAATTTTGCTTTATAAACAATTTGGAGTACTTTCCTTACTTTGGTTGTGTTTTTTAGAATACTATGTATAAAGGGACACTGATTTTTTTATATTGATTTGAAATCACCTATGAAGTTGTCTGTGTCTGGTGTTGCTTTTTTTTGGGTAGATATTTTTTACACTGATGTAATTACATTGATCTTTGTGTTATATTTAGCGAACCCTTGGTAAATGATTCCTTTTGACCTGACCTCCCTGTATATTAAAAGGTTTAATGCCCGAGTTGGCTTTATAGAATGAGGAGTGCTTTAGCATAATAATATCCTATAGGAGAGCAGAGCATAAAAGAGAAGGAATAATAGTATTTAGCAGAAAGGTAATGAAATCCCCATAAAAAAATAAAAATAGGATACATCTAGTTACTTTCAATTAATTAATTATACATCTGCATTGATGGAAAATGGATACTTGGTGAAATGAGAATAGTCCTGATACCAAAACTGATACTAGGTTTTTATGCTGCACAGCAATTTATCAGACACAGAGTGGCTAAAAACAACAACCATTTATTATTTCATAATTTCTGTAGATCAGAAGACCAGACATCATCTAGCTGGGTTTTCTGTTCAAAGTTTCATAAGATTGCAATCAAAGTATAGGTCAGGTTGCTTTCTAATCAGGAGAGTTAACTAAAGAAACATTCCCTTCTAAGCTCCATTTGGTTGTTGAGAGAATTGATTATCGTATGGCTGCAGAATTTACAACACTTTGCTTCTTCAAACCCAGTACCAGAGTTAACTACAGCGAGTCTCAGATCTCTGACCCACTTTTAAAGGGCTCACCTGATTAGATCAGACCCATGCAAAATAACCTCCTTTTTTAATTTGCTTGAAATCAACTGATGAGGTATTAATTATATCTTTAAAAATTCCTTTACCTTTGCATATCACATAACCTCATCATGAAAATGCTATCCCATCAGCTTTGCCATATACTGTTGGTTAGAAAAAGAGAAACCACTGGTTCTCTCTGTACTCAAGACAAGATTATCCAAGGGAAGGGCATTTGTTTGGAAACTTCATTTTCATTCACATTGTATAACCTCACAAGGGAATTGGTATATGATTTTTCACAATAATCTTATTTTTTAAATTTCTACTGGTGCTATAAAGCATGTATTTTGACTTTATTGATATTTATTCTCCTCTTTAAATAATCTTGCCAGACATTTGTCTATTTCATTAGCATTTCCAAAAACTCTGCTTGGTTCTAGATGACTTTTTGATTACATCTGTATTTTTTCAAGTAATTAATTTATATTAGTGCCGGTTTTATTTCCTACTTTTATTTGTTTTTATATGCTATTTTGAACTTTTCTAAACACATGAGTAAAGTATTTGCAACCTTTCCCTTTAACTAATGTTTTATTGAGGTGTAATTTACCTGTAGACAAATTTATTCTTTTTTGATAGAGTTCTATCAATTTTGACAAGTATTGTCATGTAACCACTAACAAATAAAGATATAGCACATTTTCATCATCCCCTAAATTTTCCCATACACTTGTATGGTAAACTCCGTTCCCAACATCCAGCATCTTTCAAACAATGAATCTATTCTCTGTCCCTATAGTTTTGTCCTTTCCAGAACAATATAAATGGGATTATGCAATATGTTATATTATAAATTTGGCTTTTTTCACTGAGCATGTGATAAAGATTTATCTATATAATTTTGTGCATCAATATTTTTCTTTGTATTTCTAAGTAATATTTTATTACATAGATACAGCATATTTGCTTTTCCATTTTCCAGTTGAAGAGCATTAGAATTGTTTAAAATGTTGAGTGATTATGAATTATAGTGCTGTAAACATTCAAACACAGATTTTTGTCTTAATATAAGGTTTAATTGCTACTGAGTGAATACTTAAGATTAGAATTACTGGGTCATCTGTGAAGTTTTAGGATAAGTTTATAAGAATCTGGAAAATTGTTTTCCAATTAGCTCTATTTTTCGTCCCATCTGTGGTGGAGCAAAGTGGTCATAACTGCAAGAAAGCCACAAAAAGCAATGATTAATAGAACAAAGCTACTAAGGAAATGCTCTGACACCTCTAGGGCACAGGTGAAGACCCACTGAATCTGGGAGAAGGGGAAAAACAAACAAACAAACAAACACACACACACCCTCTACCTCAGGAGGAGTGAAGAAATCCATCCCCGGCTCATACCATTAGAAATGTATTTTGAGGCAGGGACACACCATTCTACTGCATACCACGCACCAGATCTAGAGGGCGAAAGTCACAGTAGCCATGGAGTGTAGTCACTTAAATAATCCACCGTTCAAGCTCAGGGATATGTGCCTGCCTAAGATTGAGGTTCAACCAGGTCAACAATCTTTCTTCTATCATCAAGCTTATAAAAGCGTAGGTGCGCAACAGCAGTCTACCCCTAAAGAGATGGAGTACATTCCTATGTAAAGTTCAGGCTTAGAAGAAAGGCAGAAAGCTGAATTTTGGAAATTACACTCAAGAAAACTCTCCAGCCTCTCAGCATCCAACCCGATCACAAGGATGACGTTGAATTCAGTGGTGCACTGAAAGTAATCATACAGAAAACAAAATCTAGAAGTCTTCTTGGCTCCGGCGCCTGGAGGAGGTGAGGGCGGTGGCCCACAGCCAGTTAGTCACGGACCCTGGGGCCAGAGCCGGGGCTGCGGAGGGGCGGTGCTCCTCTGCCCATAGCTGCTTGGACTCGCTCTGCTTGATGCCCACCGCAGCGGGCAGCGAACAATGCGCGCCTCGCCTTCGGCCACATCAGCAGTAAACGGAAACCTCCTAGAGCCACCGACCCTGCTGAAAGGACCTGGCCCCGCAGAACTGCTCCTTATGGGCAGGGACCTGGGAAAGCCCGCCCCGCAGCAACCTGTCATGCTGTAACCTGTCCCGTTCCAGAGGCCAGGAACCTGCGGAGAAGCCTGGCCTCCCACCCACACAGCACCACAGGCTCACTCGGCTTTATCAGATGGATTTGCAATGACACCTCTAAGACAATATCCAGTCCAGCAGGCCCAATAATTCCTTTCTGGGGGTACTTCCCACAGATTGCTGGAATTGTTGTCACAAGAAGACGGTACTTGCTATCTGTTCCTACTAGTTCCAAAATGGTGTATAGCCCAGTGACAGTGAGAACTGTTCCTCCCCATAGCAAATAGACTCGCTCTCCAATAGCAGAGCAGTTAATCAGCTCAACAGTGGCCTCACCATCAAGCAGTGCTCCAGAACCATGTGCAAAGGAGTCTGTACTGCGTGCCCTCAGAGAGGAAGGAAAGAACAGTGGAGGAAGGACCAGACATTCCCTGATGGCCAGGAAAATAAAAGAAGGCTCCATGATAGCAGTGGGCCTGGACAGTCATCATTTGAGCCCCTGATGGCCAATGGAGTCCCTGCTTCTTTTATGCCTCAGTCTGGGTCTCTGAAGAGAGGTCTAAATTCCCAGAGCTCAGATGACTGTTTGAGTAAGAGATCTTGCACCTCTTCTATGAGCTGTGTGAAGAGCATGTACACAAGTAGCATCCCTAGTCCACCATCAATGTCGTTACCAGTTCTTATAGCTCTGCTTGACGTTTCTCTCAGCTATGGAAGAGACGTGGACCCAGTTCATCACCCCTTTCCAGCCCAGCCTCATCCTGCTTCCAGACACCAAAGAAGTGAGCAAAGAAACTAAGAGAAGAGGAACTTCATTCTAGTTCTTCAACTCCATTAGTTACCAACAGGAATCCCAGGGAGAAAAAGTTGTAGATACAAACCACATGGAAGAAACAGAACGCGTGGAATTCCCCCATCTACTCCTGGCAGTTCTGGGCAGCATGAGCAGAATATACAGCTGCTGCCTTCCAGGCGAGAGGACCAGCAGACCTTGCCTCCACTTCCCAGGTTGGTTATTCAATCACTGCTGAAGACCCAGACTTGGAAAAGAAAGCTTCATTATAATGGTTTACCAAGGTCTTGGAAGATAGGACTGATGCTGCCTCAATTCCGTCACTGAGAACCCACTTAGCACTCAGGCTTCTTTTACTTTTACCCATCTTACTGCTGGGACTGCTTCCTCCCCAAACTCTCTCCCAGCCCCATGCACCAACTCACTCTTAGAAAGCTTGAGGAAGATGCAGAATTCTCCAGAATCCGCTGGAGTGGCAACCACAGTGACACATTCACCTCCTAACACACCCACCATCTGGGCCTTCTTGACTCTTTACAGTCACCGTCCCTTCCAGGCACCTCCTCAGACTCCAAATTCACAGCCACATTCTTAGGGCTTACTCACTCTTCCACCTCTGGCCCTTCAGGTTGAGCCATCTGCCAAATCCCAAGCCCTGTCCCTCACCCCCAAACAAAGTATTCTGTTTGGAATGTTGAGCACCTCACATGCTCACCCTTCGTCCTCTGCAGCTCCTGCTGTTTCTTTAGCATATCCCCTATTCAAGCCCATTTCCATGACCCCACTTACAAGTGATAATGAGGGCCTCTTGCCATGTAGCCCTTCCAAGGTTACAACCACAGCATCTTCCAGCTCTACCCTCTCCACGACTATCAGCAATTTCAAGCCTATTTTTGGCAGTATGGTGCCACCTACATCTGTGCCTTTGTCAACTCCCTTCTCCTTCAATAAACAACTACTCCAGCCACAACCACAGGCACCCCTCTCTTCACTAGCCAGGCCAGTGCCACCTCGGCAGTGGCTTCCGTTTTCACACCCAGCAATTCCACAGACTGAGCTTTGAATCCTACTTTCCGCTTCGGTGTGAACAACGCGACCAGCACCATGGGCAGCGTGACTAGCACCACCACTTCCACCACCCAGCCTTCCCTCCTTGGGACACCCCCTGATTCTAGTCCCAGCTTTACCCCAGCCATGGGCTCCATATTCCAATTTGGTAAGCCCCTTGCCATGCCTGCTTCAACAACAGTCACCATCTTTGGCCAGTCCCTACCTGGTGCCATTGAGACAGTCTCCAGCAGCAGCACCACTGGCTTCAGTGGTTCCAGCAGCACCTTTACAGCCTCAACCCTGGTCACCACCAGCTAGCCTATACTGTCATCAGTAGCACTACCACCCAAGCATTCAACATTCCCGTTGGCTCAAGCACCAAGGCTCCTCTCCCATCATATGTGGGAGCCAACCCCCAGCCTGCATTTGGGAGGCAGCAAGGGGCTACCAAACCAGCTGTCACTCCCAGCTTTGGCCACTCTTTCATTTTTGGAAACTGTAGCCCCAGCCCAATAGCAACTCCAGCACCAACCTCATCCCAGCCAGCCTTTGGCAGCACTGTCAGCTTTTGGTGGTTTGGAACCCACAGCCTCTGCTTTTGGCACTCCTGCCAGAACCCAACCAGCCTTTGGCAGCACCACAGCAGTTTTCTCCTTTGGTACAGCCACTACCTCTGGCTTTGGAGCTACAACCCAGACCACCAGCTGCAGGACCAGTAGCTCAATGTTTGGCAGCACAACGCAGTTGTCCTTCATGTTGAGGAGCTTGGCAGATCCAGCTGGCAGCAGAGGCTTTGGGATGAATGTGACTACCACAGGCATCAACTTAACCTCTGGGTCTTTGCAGGGGCACAGAGTGGGACCACTGGCAGCATAGCCCCCTTTGGGGGAGGTTTGACTCAGAACACCTTGAGCATGCCCAGCCTGGGAAGGCCTTTCAATGTGGCTAGTATGCCTGAGAGCAAGCCTGTGTTTGGAGGCACCTCCACACCCACCTGTGATCAGAACATACCTGCCCCTGGGTGGGCATATCAGGCAGCAGCCTCTTCGCTGGGGCAGCCTCTGCACCTACCCAAGGCTTTTTTGGAGTCGGATCTTTCAGATCGGTGGCCTCTTCATTTTACACTGGTGCAGGATCTACCACGCCAGGGACTCCACAGTGACTGCAGGCCTGAAGGCAGCACACGCGAAAGAAACAACCTTTGTCCCTGCCTCCATTCCCCCGACCCCTTGTCCAAATCTGGACCTCAGCACCTGCTAGGAAGAGTCTCTAACCTGTCCAGTTCCATAAAGCAAACTTCCCCCAGACCTCTGGCTTCAGCCACCAAGGAGGTGGTAGCAGCCCTGGGGGGCATTTCCCCCTCCTTGCAGAAGCAGAAGCCTCAGGCCTCCTGGGGGAGGAGGAAGCAGGATGCGGCAGGACAGAAGCCTATACCTTTCTTGGAACAGTTCCACTGGCGAAGCTGGAGAGAACTAAAGAAACATCTGTGCGTGCTGTGCACTTACTTCCCTGACTTGTTTAGTGTGGAAGCTTAGTCTGGCAGCCTCCCTTCCTGCCTCTCCCACCCCCACCTCCCAGAGCCATCTGTGCTGGAAGGTAGCAGGTAGAGCTGGCTCCCTTGCCTCTCTGGTATGCATTTGATGGGATTGGGGGGAAATGGCTTATCCTTAAAACTTTACTTTACATGTCTTGGCTATAAAAAGTGATTCTCCTCTGGTCCCTTTAGGGGACTGTTTTCCCCTTTCTTGCTTTTTTGTCCTTTACTGGTTCCCTACAGGACATATTCCTTTTCAAATGATCTTGAATCGAGCTTTGCCTTGGAGACTCCAATGGGTACTGCTCCTGATATTCTACTTCCTCATGCCAAGTCTGAGTCAGTGTTTTATCCCCAACCTTCTCTGTCAGTTTGGCCCCTAAAATGTTCAGGACTCTTAGCCTGGCAGATCCATGGGTGATCACTTGCTCTGGGGAGAGGAAACTCTCGGAGCAGGCAGGATGCCCACTGCTGCTTTCAGCTGCCTCCTCGCCCACCCACTGGCCTGCCTCCCCAGGATTGCATGTTTAAAGCCTTGACTTGTGTTACTTTGTCTGATGCTCTTTGATGTCTGATATCTATTGGTCTTTGAATCAAGTTTAGAGGAAGAATTGAATTGTATGGGTGGCGGCTTGTTGGTAGTATCGAACTTAAGTGAATGTGGAAAGTATAACAGCACTTTACAGCTACAGAAATGGTTTTTTGACTTTAAGGGCTAGAAGCCCAGGAGGATGGGGCCAACGGGAAGCAAAGACCTCTTCCCTCACCTTTTTTCCTCACCTACCTGGCCTCGCAGGAGGCTAAACCACCCCTAGTATATGTTAGAAAACCTACATAAACATTAATTAATGAACCACAGTTTAAAATTCAGTTTTGGTTTCTTCCTTCCTTCCTTCCTTCTTCCTTCCCTCCTTCCCTCCCTCCCTCCTCCTTTTTCTTCTTCTTCTCCTTCTTGTTGTTGTTGTTGTTTTGTTGTTGTTGTTGTTGTTGTTGTTCTTCTTCTTCTTCTTCCCTCTCTCTCTCTCTCTCTCTCTCTCTCTCTCTCTCTCTCTCTCTCTCTCTCTCTCCCCCTCTCTCCCTCTCCCCCTCTCCCCCTGCCTCTCTCCTCACACACACACACACCCAGCAGGGCCTCCAACTCTTCCCCATTTCTTCCTTTGTTCCAAAACTACATAGCCCAGGCCCAAGAGCCTTGCTGCCATCCTCATCCTCTTTGGGAGAAGTATAAATGAGTATGTCTAAATTAAAAGAAAAAAAATACATTTAAACATTTTTTAACAAAATAAAAAAATTATTTTTGTATTTAAGCTAAACTGCCTTTTAATGTCCTTCAAGCTTGGTTCAGTATAACCACCGTGAGGTGGTTAAGTATAAAGGCTCTGACTAGGAATTAGCTGTATAGTTAAGTTATGCCTGCCTGTGTGAAGAAGAGGCTCAAATGCTGTTCCAGACAGCTTTCCTGAGAGACTAAAGCTCCTTGGACACATTATATAAAATGTAATTATTTCATAAATAATGTGACATAGAATTACCTAGCCCCCTCTTCCTTTTGTGACTGAAATTGAGTGGTTTGAAACAGGGGACTGTTCCTTCCCACCCCCAAGAAGAACGCTGTTAATACTTATTTGTCTGTGGAGCTGAGGAGGGGGCCTGAACCTCACGTCCCAAATACCTTGAGGGATGGGGGGTGGGGTGGGGCGCGGGTCTAGAAATCAAGCTTCTACTTTGTGTAAGGTAGACCGTCTTAGTTTTCGCACTCTGAGCTAGTTTTCCTCAGTTCTACAGGACGGTTGGTCCAGGAACCCCCTGAAGAAGGTGACCTGGCATGCCCTCAGTGTGAGTGTGAGTGTGTGTGTGTACGAGTGCATGTACATGCACTGGACAGGAACAAGATGCTGGCACTTCCCATTACAAATAACGATTTAATTCCCATGAGTCCAGTTGGAATTTTTAGTATGAATGTGAGACTTCTCTCCTTGATTACGTTGTTAAGAATAATAATAATAAAATGCCATCTATTCTAAAAATGATAATAATAATAATAATAATAATTAATAAATAAATAAATGATCTAAGCTAAAATAAAATAAAATCAAAACCCAGATCAATTTTCAATGACATCTAACCTTCCCCAAAACACACTAGAAGTAGCACTCTCATCTGCAAGCATGAAAATGATGTAATTCCATCTCTACTGTTCTTCTCTAGGCAAAAGTTTCAGTAATTCATCTGAATTATATGACTATTTATATGAGTCATATAAAAACCAACAACGGAAATAAGATGTTGTAAGAAAAAAAAAAAAAGACTCAACAGAACTGAAGTTAAACATGATCCAGGTTGTAACTATCAGATAGGTAATTTAAAATAACTATGCTTAATATGTTAAAAGTTCCACTAGAAAAAAATTAAAATATGAAGAAAAGATAGAATATTTCAGCATAAAAAAATGGACCTATGAAATATGAAATAGAAATGCTCAGAAAAAGAAAGAAAAATCATTGTCACTGCATTAATTTCTATTGTTACCTAACAAATTAGCACACATTTATTGGTTTGAAACAAGAGCCATTATTTCATAATTGCTATGGGCCAGGTGTCAGCACAATATAGGTGGGTCATCTGCTTGGGGTCTCACAGGCTATAATCAAGATGTCAGTTGGAAGGCATCACAGGATCAACTGGGGAAAGATCTTGTTGGTTGTTGGCAGAATAGATTTAGTTTCAACTGTAGAACCCATGGTGACTTGCTTCTTTTGGGTCAGCAGGAAAGAGAGTTTTTCACCTCAGGGAGAGGCCCCGTCCCTCATTTAAAGGCTTTCTCTTGATTAATTGAGGCTCACCCATATTAATCTCCCCTTTGATTCACTCAAGAACAACTAATTTCAGATCTTAATTATGTTTACCCAAACCCTTGACCTTTTCCCATACTCTATTGGCTAGAAGAAGGGTTTGCCTGTGCTCAACGGAAGGGAATTACAGAAGGATGTGACTCATTAGGGTTCATCTTATGGTGTGCCTAATGTAGTGAGTAATCTGGATCCCAGGGATTCTTCATGCCCCTACCATACGCAGGTAACATCCACCCCCACCCAAGGTCCCCAAAAGCCTCATGCCATTACAGCATCTGCTCTAAGTCAGGTCTGGGTTAACATAACACTCCTAAATGTAATACATTAAGTCAACTCTTGGGACAAAATATGTCACTATCTTCTGACTCATAAAATTAAAGTTAGATAACTCCACCCACCCCACATTCCATGGTGGGGCAGGAATAGATTAATTGATGTGTGCCTTTTAATTCAAAAAGCAGGAAAAAGATAATAAAACAAAGTTATTGGTCCAAGACAGTTCTGAAATCCAACCAGGAAATCGCCAGGTAGATCTTGATTTGGATTCAAGGTCTGGCAATAATACCCTGTGGCTTTCTGTTCTACCCTCTAAGCTGTTGGTTTAGATCTCTGAGATATCCTTATTTATTTATTGTGTAAATCATACAACATATCACATATTTATACCTGAGTAGTTTTCTCAGCCTATTTTCCGGCCAATAGAATGTTGAAGGTCTAACATTCATAAAATTAAGGTCCTTTCATTTTATATTTTTTCTGATATATAAAGCTTTCCTGAGAACTTATCACATTTTATCCCTATCTCTGCTATATTAAATAATCTTAGAAAAAGATAAATTTATTTATAGATGATACTGATAGAGGCATAATCTTAGTAAATTTTCCGTCAAGGAGAAACACTGTAGAATTTTACATTCATTTTCCGTTTACTTAGGTTTGAAGATGTTTTCCTAAAAGCAATTAGTAGACAAACGAACAAAAGAATAAATGAATAAAAGCCCAGATATTAACATTTAAATTTCTTTGTATTTCTTTATTTAATGTAGTAAGAACATGTCAAACTTTAGAGTGCCTATGAGCTGTTTAGCATTTTTATGCATAACACTCTGTATATGATGCTTTATGGAGTATTTTCCAAATTATATATTCTTTAACTTAGACCTTATATGCTATCTTCAGGAGTAATATAAAGATATATAAGTGTATATATAATAATTTTCACAAACCTGACTATCCAGTTTTCTAGACCATGTAGATTAAATGTGAATGGGGAAGTTTATAATGGGACAGCACACTGACAGCAATGAAAAATAACAGCTGACAGACTGATAACAGAGAGAGAGAGAGAGAGAGAATGACAAATAACATCCTCAAAAACTCACAAAGCTAGGAAGTAGAGAAAATTTAGCATAGTGAGCTTTCCATATACTTACTTGGGTTCTGAGGATGTATTACATCAAAAGAAGACATAAAATTGACATCCTCAATGGTTACATGAAATCATTAAGATAACAAATCTATTTTGAATATTTGTGTTACAGCAGTAGGGAATATTGCCTTTGCCTATATTTCATCCAGAGTCAGCTATTGCAAGTGACCACTTGTAATAAAACATGTGAAAGGTCACTTGTATTAAAGGACATTATTCATTGATACTGTCTGTGCATTCCATTAAATGATAATAATAGGAGAGTATACATGCAACAGGGTTTAATTTTCTTTTTTGCCTTAACTCCTATAGAGAAGTCTCATCAATTTATTAGGAGTATTTAGCCATGGGGTCTGAACACAGACAGCTTAGTAATTCATATTTATTATTTCTATAACTGGATAAATTAAAGAGGACTGATAAATTTGCAAATGAATTAGATAACATTTTAATTTTCATAGTCATAAATTTTCTTAAAAATGGATTATAGTTTTGGCAAATGTTATTAGACATTATTTAAAATATATATATATATATATATATATAATATTTATGTCCAGAAGGTGAAACATACTGAAATATTTTTTTAGCCAACTCCACAACTAGTGGTAATGCTATCCAAAATAGGATATTGTAAGTAGGAATCTTTAATGGCTAAGACTATATTTAGTATTATATGCTCTTTCCATGTCAAATTTAATCGCAAGTTTCAGATGTGTATTAGTATATGTTCTTGAGTAGATACACAGATATTTTTATTTTTTTAAGAAATATTTGGTTTAAATCCCAAAGAAGATATGCTGACTCACCACAAAAGCAAAGATATGCCATCATTCTTAGCTTTCAATAAAATATTGTAACTGTGAGCCTTGATCATTTATTTCTTAAGCATATATAAATTTGTCAGCCTACAGTAATGGCTATTTATACCTCAGACACTTCTCTATTTAATATAGCTTTGTACATATAATCTATTGTAGGAAGGACTACCCACTTTTTTATGATGGATCAAATTGTATATTTGAAATCAATATAATTGCATTATCTTTACAACTACTACAGAACATTGGTAGCTGTTAAAAGCAAATCTAGTCTGTGAAAAACAAAAAGAGATATAAGATCATTGTATAAGAGGTATAATTATAAGCAACTAGCATATTAGTCCTGATTTAGTTTGACCCTAAGATCAAATTGAAACCATTTTATTTCTTGGTGAGTCTCTGTAAAAGGAATTCATAAGACTCAATTAATTATTTAATAATAGTATTATACCACACTATGTATAAACAGACAACCACTTCCATTCTAAAAGTGACATGACTAGAACATAAAATCTGGATCCTGTGACTTGGAATTGGAGAATGAAGAGTCAGAAATATAGTATATATCTATTTTTTCCTTTTAATTTTATCCATACTGCTATTAGAATGACATACTAAACATAATTAGCCTATAAAAATGTGTAAGATGAAATTAAAATTGTATTGTTATAATGTTTAAATCCAAGCTATGTACAAGACATAGAGATTATGTAAGAAATATTTTTAGACTTTTTAATATATTTAACTATTATATATTTCTATCAAGTTAAATCTCCTAAAACTCTACATTTGGTTTAATAGTCTCTAGCTTCCTATAGCAATCTGTTTTCATGGCTACAACAACATAATATACATACATATTTTATGGATACATAATATGCATTTAAATCAATGGACTACATTATAAACCAAGTTTATTTTGTGCAAGCACTACAGAAATAAAATTGAGGAGAATGTTTATTATGTTACTTTATGACTTTTATAAAGTGACCAATGTGCTACATTTTTTTATAAGAATTCAGTGCTAGGCAAGATTTTGCCTCTACAGAAAAAAACAAAACAAGTCATAAAAAACACAGTTAAAACATTTTTCTATATATAACACGACAACTAAACATGTTTTCAAGTTTTTGGTTTTTACTAACGTTTTGGCTGCCAGAAAGCTGACAGCAAAATAAAGCTTCTAACTTGATTAGTTTTGCCAAATTTTATCTGATAAATAAGTTATTTATATAGAATCATGATATTGTGTTTTCTAGTTATTAGAAAATATAATTGCATTATCTTTACTACTACTTGGTAGCTGTTAAAAGCAAATCTAGTCTGTGAAAAACAAAAAGGTAAGAGATGTTTATTTATTAAATATACACATACATTTGTGTATTTTATGTTACTTCACCTAACATTTTATATACCAGAGAAACTTCAACGAAAATATGGGCCTTCTGCTGAACAATCATTTGTTACTTATTAAAGCCATCTTTTATATTCTTACATTTTACACTGCCTTGATAGCTTATGCAATGATACATAAGTATTCCCTAATAGGCTTCTTTTTTTCTCTTGTCTACTCCATCTTTATTTAATAATTTTTTGTTTGTTTCTAGAAGTATAATTTGAAGGTATTTACTGTATATTGAAATATTTCCAGCAGATTTTAAGAATGATTTTATTTATTAAGAATAATATTTAAGAATTTATTCATTTATCTAAATATTATCGGTCATTTCTCACATGATACTTAAATATGTACATATTTTTTAAAAGATTTTTTATTAAAATATAGCTAACATAAAATTTCTGGTGTACACCATAGTTAGTCAACATTTGTACTCCTAAAGAAGTGATCATGTGATAAGTCCAGCAATCATCTGACACTGTACCATCCTAGCACAATATGATTGACTGTATTTTTTTCTATGCTGTATTTTATATCCCCAAGACTTATTTGTTTTATACCTGGAAATTTGACCCTCTTATTCCCCTTTACCTTTCCTCCCCCTTTCTAAAATTTTTCAATTACAGTTGACATTCAATATTATTTTATATTAGTTTCAGGTATACAGCATAGTGCTTAGACATTTATATAATTTAAAAAGTGATCCCGATGACTATTCTAGTACCAACCTGGCATTTTACGTAGTTATGACCATATTATTGACTATATTCCCTATGCTTTACTTTACATCTCCATGACTATTTTGAACTACCAATTTGTATTTCTTAATCCTTTCACCTTTTTCACTCTGCCACCCAGAACTGCTTCAGAAAGTGGAAAGAATAATGGGATAAGTGTGTTTGAAGCAAGAGGGAGTATTTTGAGGGGGATTGATGGAAAAATTTATTACTGTAATAAATTTTATTTATATTTAAACTTTTACCATATTTTTAGATCACACCTCATAGATTTGCAATTTCTTGTTCTTGCTTCTCCTTCTGATAACCCTATGATGTAAATGTTGATATACTTGATGTTGTCCCAGAGCCCATTAAACTCATCATTTTTTTGGATTCTTCATTCTTGTCACTGTTCTGATTGGGTGTTTTCTGCTACCTTATCTTTTAATTGCTGATTGGATCCTCTGCTCCATCTAATCTACTGTGATTCCCTCTGATGTATTCTTCATTTCAGTTAACATATTCTTTATTTCTGATTGGTTCATTTTTGTTTTCTATCTTTATGTTTCCCATCTCCTTGCTGAATTTCTCCATGAGATCATTGATCATGCTTATAACCGGTGTTTTGAACTCTACATCTGGTAAATTGCTTGTCTCCATTTTGTTTACTTCTTTTTCTGGAGCTTTGTTATATTTTTATTTGGGACATGTTTTTTCTTTACTATTTTGGCTGCCTCCCTGTGTTTGTTTCTATTAATATGTATTAGGCATGTCTACTGGTCTTAGTAGAGTGGCCTTATGTAGTAGGTGTCCTGTGGGTTCCAGTGGTGCAATCTCCCTGGTCACCTGAGCTGGATGCTCCAGGTGTGTCCATTGTGTGGGTTATGTTGAGTCTTGGTTGCTGTTTGCATGTCAATGGCAGGGGTTAACTCTTGGGCTGATTACTTGTGAGGACTAGCCATGACTACTGAGGAGGATTTGTGGTGCATGGGTTGACCTATGGTGCAGGACCGCTTTAGCAGGACTCTGGTGCCTGTCTTCTGTAGTGCCCTTTGTGTGTGTCATCCTTCATGTGGCCAGGTAATTATCTGGGGGTCTGAAGCTGATTACTGGGTGTGCCAGAACTGTGGCCTCCTGGGAAGGACCTCATTGTAAGACAAGTTCAGCCATAGCCTGAGCCCTTCCCAGGGCCACCTGGCATGAGCCACAAAGCAATCTGCAGATGGCTGCCACTTCTGCTGTGCTTGGTGGTGCCTTGGGAGGCCAAGCTGCAAATTGAGGTCGGCTGCTGCCAGTGCCAGGCATGGGGTTGCTCATCCAGAGGTATGGGACACACAGAAGCCAGATGTTGCTTGTTTTGGTTTTGTGAATCTTTCAGAGATTTCAGGAAAGTCTGCAGCATGAGCCAATACAGGTCATTTGTATGGAAAAACCACTGGAAACAGCTCAGGTGGGTCTGAAAGTTGGGTGGGGTGAGGTCAGGGACTCACCAGGGTGGGGAGAGCAAAGCTGTTAGCTAGGTTGATGGAGACTCAGATAATGTGGCTGCCTGTGTCTGCAAGCTGGGCACACAAAGGACACAACAAGAAAAATAGATTCTGCCAACACTGTCTTGAAGAAAGCTGCCCCTGAAGCCTTTATTCTGGATCCAGAAAACTCAGTCCCTGACACCAATTGAGCTGCTGCCCCAGCACTAGTGCTCACAGCTAGAGAGTTTGTCAGTATGTAAGCCCATGAATGGGCACGTTAAAAGGAGCCTGGGACTCCTTCTGTCTCACTCAGTTACAATCTCCACTGGTTTTCACAGCCAGGAGTTATAGAGACTACTCTCTCTGGCACTGGAACCCTGGGCTGAGCACGTTGGTGTGGGGCTGGGACCCCTCCCTCCTCTGGGGGAAACATCCAAAGCTATGATATACCTCCTGATTTTTAATGGTCACACGTGCATGTGGGACTAGCCTTTTCCACACCTCTGTCTCTCCTACCAGTCTCAAGGTCGCTTTTCTGTATGTCCTTAGTTGTAAGACTTCTGTTCAGCTAGACTTCAGGCACTTCTCAATCATGGTTGTATTACAGTTTAGTTTTAATTTTTATGTGGTCATGGGAAGAGGCAAGTACAGAGTTTATCTACGCTGCCTTCATGACTGTTAAATCTGTATGTCTTTATTGACCGAAAAAAGTTTTTCTGTGTGTTTATTTAGATAAGACAGAGGTAAATGGGTTTATTTTTTTTTTTTACTATGGTTCTAAGAGACAGCAATCCAGAATTGTGTACATGCACACACACAGTTTAATTTTCAGAAAGTAGTGCAATTATTTACATCTTAAGTAAGAAACCTAACCTACGTTAAACAAATGTATTCTATATCTAATTTTTAAAAAATGATTGAAATCTATTAAATTATCAGTTTGGTAGAAGACAGTTTGATATCAGAAACTTCAATTAGCTCAGTCTATTCCAAAATCTTTGCATAGATGTATTTTGTCAGTTCTGTGGTTGCCATTCTTGCAAATACAGTTTACATACCTGGGAAATCAAATAAAAGTTTCAAGTTAATCTAAAATATTAAAGAGCTCAACTTTAATTAATAAAGAAAGCAGTTAAGTATTTAATCTTAAATAATGCCTTTATTCCACCTGAGTGCTTTATTTGTTCATACCCCTCCAGTGGCCACTGGAATGTAAATAGTTCCTAACTTTCTGTGTTTTATGTATTTGAGGATATTTCCAACACAATACTTCATTGTTTTCTTTTTTTTTTAATTAAAGTTTATTGGGGTGACAATTATTAGTAAAGTTATATAGATTTCAGGTGTACAATTCTGTATTACATCATCCATAAATCCCATTGTGTGTTCACCACCCAGAGTCATTTCTCCTTCCATCACCATATATTTGATCCCCTTTACCCTCATCTACCATTCCCCTCCCCCCTTACCCTCTGGTAACCACTAAACTATTGTCTGTGTCTACGAGTTTTTGTTTCTCATTTGTTTGTCTTGTTCTTTGTTGTTTTGGGTTTATATACCACATATCAGTGAAATCATATGGTTCTCTACTTTTTCTGTCTGACTTATTTCGCTTAGAATTATAATCTCAAGATCCATCCATGTTGTCACAAATGGTCCTATTTCATCTTTTTACTGCCAAATAGTATTCCATTGTGTATATATACCACAACTTCTTTATCCATTCATCTATCGAAGGACATTTTGGTTGTTTTCCATGTCTTGGCCACCATAAATAAAGCTGCAATGAACATTGGAGCACACGTGTCTTTATGGATAAATGTTTTCAGAATTTTTAGGTAGATACCCAGGAGAGGGATTGCTGGGTCATACAGTAATTCTATTTGTAATTTTTTGAGGAACCTCCATACTGCCTTCCATAGCAGCTGCACCAGTCTGCATTCCCACCAACAGTGTATGAGGATTCCTTTTTCTCCATAGCCTCTCCAACACTTGTTACTATTTGTCTTGTTGATGATAGCCATTCTAACTGGTGTGAGGTGATATGTCATTGTGGTTTTTTATTTGCATTTCTCTGATGATTAGTGATGTTGAGCATTTTTTCATATGTCTATTTGCCATTTGTATGTCCTCTTTGGAGGAATGTCTCTTCAGGTCCTCTGCCCATTTTTCAACTGGGTTTTTTGTTTTTTTTGTTGTTGAGTTGCATGAGTTCCTTGTATATTTTGGATATAAGCCCCTTATCGGAGGCACCGTTTGCAAAAATCTTATCCCATTCAGTTGGTTGCCTCTTTATTTTGTCGATGGTTTCTTTTGCTGTGCAGAAGCTTTTAAGTTTGATATAGTCCCATTCATTTATTTTAGCTTTTACTTCCCTTGCTTTTGGAGTCAAAGTCATAAAACGCTCTTTGAACCCAAGGTCCATAAGTTTAATACCTATGTTTTCTTCTATGCAGTTTATTTTTTCAGGTCTTATGCTTAAGTCTTTGATCCATTTTGAATTAGTTTTGGTACTTAGTGACAGATAGCAGTCCAGTTTCATTCTTTTACATGTGGCTTTCCAATTCTCCCAGCACCATTTATTGAAAAGGTTGTCTTTTCTCTATTGTATGCTTTTTGCTTCTTTGTCAAAAATTATCTGTCCATATATATGTGGATTTATTTCTGAGTTCTCAATTCTATTCCATTGGTCTACATGTCTGTTTTTCTGCCAATACCATGCTGTTTTGATTATTGTTGCCCTGAAGTACAAGCTAAAGTCAGGGAGTGTGATACCTCCAGCACTGTTCTTTTTTCTAAAGATTGCTTTGCTATTCAAGGTCTTTTGTGGTTCCAAACAAATCTGATGATTTTTTGTTCTATTTCTTTAAAAAATGCTATTGGGATTTTGATGGGGATTGCATTAAATCTGTATATTGCTTTGGGTAATGTGGCCATTTTAACTATATTGATTTTTCCAACCAGGACCACGGAATGTCTTTCCAATCCTTTTTGTGTTCTTCAATTTCTTTTAAAAATGTCTTATAGTTTTCAGCATAAAGTTCTTTCACATCCTTGGTTAAGTTTATTCCTAGGTATTTTATTAGTTTTTCTGCAATTGCAAAAGGTATTATATTTTTTTGTTTGTTTGTTTGTTTGTTTTTTTAATTTCTGTTTCTGAGATTTCATCGTTAGTATATAGGAATGCAACGAACTTTTGTACGTTGATTTTGTAGCCAGCAACTTTACTGTATTTGTTGATTGTATCTAATTGCTTTTAGGTGGAGTCTTTCAGGTTTTCTATATATAGCATCATGTCATCTGCAAAGAGTGACAATTTAACTTCTTCATTCCCAATTTGGATGCCTTTTATTTCTTTCTCTTTCCTGATTGCTCTGGCAATGACTTCCAACACGAAGTTGAAAAGCAGAGGTGATAGGGGACAGCCCTGTCATGTTCCTGAACATAGAGCAAAGGGCTTCAGTTTTTCACTGTTAATTCTGAGATTAGCTGATGCTTTGTCATATATCGCCTTTATTATGTTAAGGTACTTTCCTTCTATACCTATTTTATTCAGATTTTAATCATAAATGGATTTTGTATCTTGTCAAATCCTTTTTCTCCATCAATTGATATAATCATATGATTTTTGTCCTTTATTTTGTTTATGTGATGTATCACATTGATAGATTTGCATATGTTGAACCATCCTTGTGCCCCTGGGATGAACCTCACTTGGTCGTGATGAATAATCTTTTTAATGCATTGTTGCATTCGATTTGCTAGAATTTTGTTTAGGATTTTTGCATCTGTATTCATCAGAGATATTGGTCTGTAGTTCTCTTTTTTCGAGTTGTCCTTACCAGGTTTTGGTATCAGGGTAATGTTGGCCTCATAAAATGAGTTAGGGAGTACTGTCTCTTCTTCAATTTTTTGGAAGAGTTTGAGCAGGATTGGTATTAGATCCTCTTTGAAGGTTTGGTAGAATTCACTAGTGAAGCCATGTGGTCCCAGACTTTTGCTTTTGGGATGGTTTTGGATAACTGATTCAATTTCGTTACTGGTGATTGGTCTATTTAGATTTTCCTGTTCTTCATGGTTCAGCCTAGGAAGGCTATATGTTTCTAAGAACTTGCCACTTCTAGCATTGGGCAAGTGGGGCCGGCATGAGCTCTGGGAAGGTAGGAAGGGGTCGGCTAGTCTCAGTGCCTAAGGCTTCCATTCTCTGCTTGGCAGTGAGAGCTTAAACCTCCGTTTTCAGCCTTCTTTCCTCAGTCTTTACTTCGAGGTCTCTGCAGTGAGTGTTGGGTTCAGCCGTGTTATATACTGTCCCTTCAGCCCTGTGAGCCATAAACGGAGCCCTAGCAGTCCAACTTCTTCCCTCTCCCGCAGCTGCAGTAGTTCCAGGATGCAGCAAGCTCAGAGCACTGAGCTAGGTCTGCATCCTGTGCCCGCAGGACCCCATCTCCACCCTTCTCCCTTCCCTCCTCCCCTGCTCGCACAATTTGCCCACCTTTAGGTGAATTCAGTCGTGAGACCCTTCGTCTTGCCTGTCTGCTGTGCAGGGATTCCTTTTTGGAGTTATAGTTTCTCAGTTTGTTGTAAACTCCAGGGAAGATTTCCAGAGGCTCACCTCACGCTGCCATTTTGAGGACGTCTCTGCACTTGATTGTTTTAGCAAAAAAAAAACTATTGTCATTGTAGGTTTTTGATAAAATGCACCTGTAATCAATTCATAAACTGAGGTTAGTCACAGAAATTAAAATCTAATTTTTTATTTGTAGTAATCATTTCCATATCTACCAGGAAACTCATATATATCATGAAGTGTAATTTCCTAATTGCATAGCTTTCTTCAACATATGCCACTATATTTTGATGAAGATGGTGAAGAAAATAAAACAATGCTAGAATTAATCCATTCACAAATAAGTCATCAACAATATGACCATCATTAATTTTTCTATTATAAACAAGAGGTAATTGGATACCAAATCTTTTAAAACAAAGTGGATTTTGTTTTTTGTTTAGTACCATAACTCAAATGTTCAAAGCAAGTGTGGATTATTCTAATTGTGTGACCAAAGTGTATTATTTGACTCTGTGCCCTATAAATTGGCTTCATACACAGAGTCTACAGTGAGAGCTCCCAAAAGCTAAAGTTTGCAAGAATTCCTGGCCTCATTATCTCCTACTATCATTATACATGTTCCTTATATTTAAGTTATGCAAAGATTTTGGAATTTATGTTTTTGGAATGTACAAAGAATCATGATAGATCATTGATGTTTTTTCTGCTTGTATTATTTTGGAAAAAACACACTCCCATTTTTTATACTTGTGGTCCTAGTTGAATTAGCACATGATAAACGTTTAACAAATATGTAGCTAAGCCTTGGTATTATTACAACTACTGTTTTATAATTGTTAAATATAGTTCATGAACATATTTCAAATTTAATGTGTGTGTATATCTATATCTATATCATATATATATATATATATATATATATATATATATATATATATATATATATGAAAATTTGCTATATCAAGCAACAGTTTTCTCCATCTGGAATTTTGTAAAACCTGATTTATTTTTGTTACGTGGATCTTATAGTGCCTTTGCTCTGGAATTTTGAGAGTGTGCCCTTCTATCTTTAGGAAAAGGATCCCCCCAAATGAAACAGTCTCCTTTATTCAGAATCTTTATCAAAGATAGATCACCTTATTTGCAGGCTTTTGCTTTGATGTGACTTTAATTTCTTCCTATCTCAAGTTCAGCTGACGCTAACATGACACAAAACTAGTTCTAGGTGGAAACATTTTAGTTGCTCTTTAGTCTCTGTTGTCTTCTACATCGCACCTCTGGTGGTGAAAAGTGTCTACCATGACATGAGAATTCAGGTAAGGAAACTCCTGCCACGTCCAGAAATTTTGCTTGGTGTGGTTGTGTTGGATCTCTTGGATAGTGTCACAGTGATGAATGCTATTGAGACATAGCAGCATAAGTGGATCCAATTTAAAATATCCCTGTCTTCCCTATAACCTATTCTTCCACACTTACATCTCCAAATTACAGAAATCACTGATTTTTCATGATTCCCTAAAATTATTTATACAACATTGTATTAATGTTTGTGAAGGGAAATGAATTAGACATTGATGATTTCTTTCAATTAGGGTGGTTCTACACCTAAATTAAAAGCCAAAATCTTTCTTAAGGCTTAGAGGTTTCACTGGCTTTATTTCCTACTGCCCATTTGCTCTCATTCACTTGAGCCCTATGGGCCATTATAATGCCAGGTATATTCCGATCTCAGGGCTTTTTCACTGAACGTTGTCTCTGGCAAATGTGTCCATCAGTTGTTCACAAAGGTTGCTCCCTCACTTTAGTCAAGTCTTATCAATGTAATGCCCCTCCAGTTTTCCTTACTTTATTTTATCTTTATTTATATCACTTGACACTATCCAACATTTCATATATACATATATTTATATATATGAATGTATGTTTATATGTATATATATATATATATATATATATATATATATATATATGTATTTGTGTGTGTATTATTTTTCTTCAATATAGTGGTACCTCAATTTTCGGACGAAATCCTTTCCGGAAGATTGTTCAAGTTTGAAACGTTCAAAAACTAAGGCATGGTTTCCCCATAGAAAGTAATGCAAAATGGATTAATCCATTCCAGACCCTTAAAATCAACCCCTAAAACTGCAAATTTAGCATGAATTTTACTATCTAATTATACCAGAGACCTATAAAATTTACAGCGTTTGTAAACCAAAATGTTCGTCAACGGAGACGTTTGAAAACTGAGGTACAACTAGAATGTACAATTCATCCACATGGCATTGTCTTTCAGTCTTTTTAGTCTTGTCCACCACTTTGTCATTAATATAAGTGGGCTATAGTAAGATTTCAATAAATATTGTTTGAATAAATGAACTATAGATTGAATGGATCTGTATTTTATAAATATTTCTCAAAAGTTATGAATTGTGCTTGGCATCATTCTCAGATTTCAAAAATGATGTAGATTGTTGAGTCATGCTTATTTTTATAAACTCCTCAGCTCATTTCTGTTTTCGTTGTTCTACTACCACTTTTTCTAAAGTGTTAATAACGTTTTTGTAACTTATGTATGATTCTGTAGACCTCATATTTCAGTAGACTTAATTTTATATAATATATATTAGTGTTCAAATATTTTTAGAATATGAGGCCACAAAAGGAAGAAAATAATAGTTTCTGTTGCTAAAATGTAGTGTTTTAATTATTTCCTTCAATTTAATAATTACGTATGGTCTTTCCTGCCTAAAAGTTAGTCTTCTCCGTGCGTGTTATATATATATAGTTGAGGGTAATAGAAGCACCATCACTATGTTTCCTGGATGTAAGTTACATTCAATCATCATTAAACCATTTCCCTGATATTTATATTTATATTTCATTTCCCTGATTATCTACTAAAGCTACATCATAGTTTTGTTGCCTAAGAAATTCCCATGGTTTAATATGAAATAATCATTAAAAGAGAATGCTAAATTCTTATCAATTTGTTTTTTATAGTCTTTTTTAACTAAAAAGCAAAAATATTACATTTTTAATTGAATATTAAAGAAGTTTTAAAAATAAGAAATATAGAAACATGTGAATCTTATTTTTAATGAAAGTTTATTGGGGTAAAATTGTTAGTAAAGTTACAAAGGTTTCAGTTGTACAACTCTATAATACATCATCTATATATCATATTGTCTGCTCACCACCCAGTCAGCTTTCTTTCCATCACCATATATTTGATCCCCTTCACCCTCATCTACCACCCTGCTCCCCCTTACCCTCTGGTAACCACTAAACTGTTGTCTGTGTCTATGAGTTTTTGTTTCTTCATTTGTTTGTCTTGTTCCTTTGTTTTCAGTTTTATATACCACTTATCAGTGAAATCATACGGTTCTCGAGTTTTTCTGTCTGACTTATTTCACTTAGCATAATAATCTCAAGATCCATCCATGTTGTTGCAAATGGTACTATTTCTTCTTTTCTTATGACAGAATAGTATTCCATTGTGTGTATATACCACATCCATACCAGTCATCTATCAAAGAACACTGTGGTTGTCTCCATGTCTTGGCCACCGCAAATAAAGCTGTAATGGACATCAGAGCACATATATCTTTATGGATACATGTTTTCAGATATCTTGGGTAGATATCTTAGATTTGGATCTCCTGGGATATCCAAACCCAGGAGAGGTATTGCTGGGTCATATGGTAATTCTATTCTTAATTATTTGAGGAACCTCTACACTGCCTGAATCTTTTGAATAATTTTTAGCATTCAATCAATATAAAATAAATCAGAAGTAATAGCCTAGACTTGATAATAAACAGAGCTTGCAAACTATTAAAATGTTTTTTATGATCAAATCACATGCCACTTATAACAGGAAATAAACACATTCCTTTTTTGTTATCCTAAAAGTGTTTTCTTTACCCATATTATTTTATTTGGTGTGTGTGTGTTTTAGTTCCTGCTTTATAGGACATGATTGGAGTAGGACTAGCCTGACTCAAGCTCCTTGTTAAATGCCAGAGGTTAGATTTGTGTTCTTTGGGAATGAGGGGGAATAGATTCAAGGAAAGGTTAACTCAGGCTATATTTCCTGCACTAGGAATCAAGCTTAGAGTTACAGAACCAAAAGACCTGAACTGAATAGATGTCAAACAAAAAAGAGTATTGGTCTAAATGGAGAAGACAGGGTACCTGGAGGACTTGTATGAGCCCTACTGCTGTGTATGCACCTGGGACTCACATAAGGCTGTTCTGATTTCAAGAGTCAAAACAGAGTGCACAGGTAGCATTTGCATATACAGCATTGATCTTTTTTTGGTACCTTTAAATCATTTTTTTTACTATATACTGTGACTTTTATCCGTATAATTTAAAATAGTCCCAAATGTAAATTGAAATGCTATTTGGTAAACTAACCATGTTGTTAACTAGTGTTATCAATTATTATAATTGCTATTAAAACAATAAAATAAAATTAGTGAGGATAATAGTAGCAAACACTATGCTTCCTATGTATTCACTATGCTGAGTGTTTTATATTTATTTTAAAAACTTTTATTCTCACAGTTACCATACATATAAGGAAAATTATTTCATTTTTATAGACAGAGAACACATGATTTAGTGAGTTCAATACCAGCCTAGTAAGAGATGAAGCTCTGCTTACATTCAAGTGTATGAGTACAGTACTTGGAAGCAGAAAATTTTCACAAACATACTGTAGTTCCTTAAACAATGGATTTTATTTCGATACATGTTCTGATAAAACAACGGTTGAATTTTCTAATACAAACTGACTTGAGACAATAGTATAATCTTAAAATTAGTTTTAATTTTTGCGATGTGTTATATTTATGAATTCCTATATTACTGATTTGTTTCTTTAAATTGTTTTCATGTTCCTAATTGAAAATTTTCAGTAGTTTTGTATATACATTTAATCTTAATGTTTTGCTTTGCTTTGAATTTACTTCTTTTAAAGTCCTTTAAATTTTCCTATCTTGTAGCCAAAACTAAATATGCTTTGGCTTAACTAGATTTAACCACCTATTAGTTGATATTGAGCTATTTCCTGATTTTTCTATATCTTAGAAATAACAACACATAAATGCTTCTTTTTAGGAATAGCCATCATCTTGTTTTCTAATAGTTATAATGTAATAGATTTTCTTCTCTATGACTCAGAGCCTAGACTCCTTTCCCTTTTTGCTTCAAACAACATTGTTAATTCCTACAAAAACCATTATTGAAAGGATTTTGTCCTGCAGGTCTAAAAAGAGTAGAATATGGATTCATGCCAGCAGGTGCTACAGAAATCCCTATTGCCAGTTCTAATCCTTCAAATAAAAGAATTGTCTCTATTGCCAATTCTAATCCTTAAAATAATACTTTGCTTCACCTTACTTCTGCCTTTCCAGGGCATCCCCCGAGCTGACACAATATGATTCAGACTAAGGATATATTATTCCATTTCTCACTCTTTCCAGAGGTAAAGTTGTTTTAATGCCCCTTTTGGGTGTAGAATTAAAATTGAAAAGTCAAATATGAACACACTATACAAAAGGGAATAACAAATCTGAGTTATCAAATTGTTCACAGGTAAAGTGTAGAAACCAATAACTATATGATTCTTTTATAACATAACCTCTGAGTTTTTGATAGTGTTATATTTAGGCAAGGTCCAAAATGATAAAACCAACACAAGGAAGGTAAGATTGACTTCATGCACCATACTCAATAGGTGTGGTCCACATTTCAACACTGTCTCTCCATCACCATCCTGATACTCTGAAGACTAGTAACACAAAAACCAGGGCACTTTTGCTTTCTCATGTATATGAGTTGATGGCCAAGGATGTGCTGTTCATGGTGATTATTTTGCCTTACTTGAAATCATTTGGAAGCCTTTCATTCTAATATTATTTTAAATTGAGGTAAAGTTGACATATAAGATTATATTAGTTTCAGGTTTAGTACATATTAATTCAATATTTGGATACACTGCTAAGTTATCACCACAATAAATCTAGTTACCATCTGTCACCATACAAAGTCACAATTTCTTTTCTTTTTTCTTGTGATGAGAACTTTTAATATTTAATCTCTTGGCAGTTTCAAATATTCAATACAATATTATTGTCTATAGTTACCATTCTCTACATTCCATCTTCATGACTTAATTATTTGATACAGTCATGTGCTACATAACAATGTTTTGGTCAATGAGGAACCATATATATAACTGTGGTCCTATAAGATTATAATGGAGCTGAAATATTCTTATCACCTAGTGATGTCATAGCCTGCCTAATGTTGTAGCACGACGCATTACTCACATGTTTGTGGTGATGCTGGTGTAAACAAACCTACTAAACTGCCAGTCAGATGAAAGTATAACACATATAATTATGTACAGTACATAATACTTGACAGTGATAATACATGACTATGTTACTATTTTATGTATTTACTATACTTTTCATCATCACTTTAGTGTTTACTCTTTTACTTACTAAAAAAAAAAAAAAAAGTTTTTTGTAAAACAGTATGCCGTGTTCCTCCAACAGCAGCCACTCCCAGCCTCCTTTCTGGCAACCATCAATGTGGTCTCTCTGAGTTTTATTTTGTTTTATTTTGTTCATTTGGTTTGTCATTATGTCCTGCAACATATTAATGTGATACACAGGGTGTGGTATAAGCCAGAAATAAGTTCAATATACTCTTCTAGTGGGCAAAATAGTCATCATAGAATGTCAGCAAGCAGTGTTTAATTCCACATCATGACTTATTTAATATGTATACCTCCTGTTGCATTTATTATAAATATTAAGTTAACAAATTGCATATTTTCCATAATTGAAATGATAGCATGAACCCAGTGCTTTACTTCTAATGTAGAATACAGTTTATTATAACTTTGGTGGGGTTTTTTTCTATTTTTGAAAAATTAAAATAAATTATTTTGCATGCAATTCCATTATGGATTGTTATAGTACAAATAAAAATACTTAAAATGCATTTTTTTAAAAGTTTTGAATTACAATAAATACTTTATTTTTAGTAAAAATAACAAATTGCTATTGATACAATTGAAAGTTATGAGAATTACGTGTTCCTAAAACATAGACATTCTACTAAGAAAAAAATACTAAACACCATATATATATACATACACACACATATATGTATATATACATATTTTTTCCCCAAAATAATTACCTCTGGGTTTACTGATGTTCACTTTATTTTCCCTTGCATATTACATTTATGATATACATACAATTCTAAATGTGCTCAATATTAACTAAAATGTGAAAAACAAAGAGAGGTTATAAAATCATATCTCAAACATTTTTGGAATTATTTGAGAATTCACAGATTTAATGGAATATATCTTTTATTTTATGAGACACATTAAAAAAAAACTTTCAGCTGCATAAACATGATATAAACTATTTAAAATTATCTGTTACTTTTAAACTATTGTTTCCAGAAACACTATTTTATTTCAGAACTGTTACATGTCAGTTTGTTTCAAATTCTTTATATGTTCTGAAAAATATCGCTGAAAGTTTTACAAATGAGAAAACATATTATTAAACAATCTTTTTTCATTGACTGTACTACTTTTTCCCACTTTCCATATTTAACCACTGAGAATATAGCCTTTATCAGTATAAAGCTATTGCCTCTACTATTTTTATTTCTTTATAAAAGGTAAAGAAATTGTATTCTTTACCTTTACAAGTATATACTCTGTTTCCAATCCTGGAGTTGTTCCAACATGTGGGATCACTTTCTAGTTTTGCAATTACATTTTGTCCTCCTTTCATTACTCTGACATTTTAAGTTTTATATAGATAGATTATAAAATATGTTGATATTTAGAAATGTGAGTTATCATTGATATCATAGAGTACTTTATGACTTATTCATGTTTCTTCCAGCTTATAACATTTTTCTGCCAGCTAAAATTTTTGTTAATTCAAATGAAAATCATTAAATATATTATTAGAAATGTAAAAACAGTAACCTCATTATTTTTTACATTTATACCATGCTGTGTAATTTATAGCAATATGTTTTGATATGTGATGAAAAGATAAAGTTTTCTTTCTTTAAATATGATTTTTAAATATGTATTATCTCTGTTCCATGGTCTTAAAAAATGCTTCTTCACATCCAGAACTATATTTAAAAATGGAGTATATTACCACTTCAAAACTTATTTTGAAACAAGTCAGATTAAAATGAACTTATATGAACATATATCTAACTATGCATAAAACAAATAAAAGCCTTAAATTCAATTTAACACATTCTTACCATAATACTTACTTCCTAGGTGTTCATTTTCAATCAATTTCATCAAAAGACGACATAATCAGTCATAATAAAACATGAGCAAAAGAAGTACAACACCTAGATGCCTTAAATATTTGGGGAAGGTTTTTTTTTGTTTGTTTTAATTAAAGTTTATTGGGGTGACAATTGTTAGTAAAGTTGCATAGATTTCAGGTGTACAAATCTGACACCCAGAGTCAGTTCTCCTTCCATCACCATATATTTGATCCCCTTTACCCTCATCTACCCCACCCCCCTTACCCTCTGGTAACCACTAAACTATTGTCTGTGTCTATGAGTTTTTGTTTTTCATGGGGAAGGTTTTCATATTCAGCTATCCAAAGTATTAAATGCTTTTAATATTGGTATTTCTTCTACAAAATGAGTTTTCTTAAAATATTTTGGAAATTTGAAAAAAATCAATTAATTAAGGAACATCTTTGCAATTGCCTAGTCTGATAATGGTGAGAATAAAATTTCAGTCTTTAACTAGCCAAACTATGGAATTCTGTTGTAGATAGGGAAAGAGGCTTTTACCCTCTGACAATACATGCTTTGGTTGAATGGTTTTGTGCTTTATTTATACTAACAGTGGGTGATAAGACTAATGAGAAGTTCTGCGCTGCTAATGGTGGTGATAAGAAAAGACAGGGCATTATTCTTGAGTAAATCTATATATAATCAAATTCTGGATTGTCTCATTGTTGCTGGGTAAACTGTCCACTTTAAGGAAGACAAAAGAAAAACAAACCTTTATTACAGAATATATTTACAGAAAATGACTTGGGAGTCTGAAAATCTCTAGTTCCTCATTTACTTTTCTATATTAAGCCATTATTTTCAAAATATGGTTTTGATAATTTGTTTTTCTTATGAACATAATGGCAAACATTTATTGAGCACCTTATACTATGTGAAAATACAATGAGCTCCACTTAGAAGGATAGACATTAGAAATTATAGAGCAATAAAATGTTATTTGAGAGATATTTTAGCAATATAAATAAAGCACTGGTTGAGTGTAAAGAATCACCATTCATCTTCAAAAAGCAGGTGATATTTGAGTTGAAACTGAAGACTGAGCAGGTTTACTAGACAGGTAAGATGACAATAATCCAGCAAAGGAAACAGAAAGAGCAAAGGCAAGCATGAAAAAGAATAGTGTGGGAGTAAATTGCAAACTATAGGGTACGTGAGAGAAAGGTTGCAATTGCAGTAAGTAATGGTAATTCATTGACAAATCTTATTGAACTGTAGTGGATGGTGTGGAATTAAGTCTTTATCCCAGAATTTGATGTCCTGTAATTTAAAGGCCACCTGCATCAGAGCACCCTGAAGGACTTGTTAAATTTTCAGTATCCAATGTGTGCCAGAGTTTTACTGCATCAAAAGCCCTCTGGGTGTGGTACAGGAATCTGCACTTTAATGAACCCTTTGATCATATGCCCAATAAACTTTTAGCTCAATTTTCTATTGATAAAATGCAGTGTGAAATCTGAATGCTCTATGCATTACCCAAGATGGTGAGAGAGATGATTTATTGGTGTGTCTAATGTGCAGGTAGTTGCTGTATCCTTCATTTGGCCTAAATATCACAGTGTGGTGTGTAAGACATCATCAGAGAAGAGATTGCCTTCCCATATCCATTTGCTTCCAATGTGTTCAAATGTATTGAATTTTAGCTATGCTGGGTTAAATTGTTTAATATATTTATCTTTTTGCTTTTTTTTTTTAAATCTCAGTTTAAGGGAATTTACACTTAAGACTATTGGTTAGTCTGCCAATTGAAGCTTCCTGTTTTGTGAGCTGTTTCATTTATGAAAACCACTGAAAAAACTATCAAGCAAATTAACCTTAGCACTCCAAATTGTTAAAAAAAAATAATAATAATTTTAAGAAGGTGAATGTGTTTATACTATTAATACATATATAAAAATTAAAATGATGGAACTATGTTTTGCTTATTAAGCCAGAAGATATTCTGGGTTAACAGATCTTTCTTTCTGTAAAAGAAATGTTGCAGTCAATAGAAATGACAGCATAGGAATTAAAAACACTAAAATACAAATGATCTTGCTGAAGAATTTTAATATCTCTCATTGCCTATGACAGTGACCTTCAAAATTTTTTTTTAAATCACAGAATCCATCATGAACAGTTTTGAGCACAAACCTAGTGATTGTTTGTTTACTCTTATTTCTGTACTGTTCCAACCTACACTGTTCTATTATAAATGTTACAAATTATTTCAAAAATAGAAATAAAATGCAGAAATAAAGGCAAACAAATCAAGAGTTAAAAGCAGTGCTTATGGTATTGATTTCATAAGTTTGTTTTAAGTACTAAATAGACCTTACATATGAAAAATTAGGGGCATATGGTGAGTATTTGGCATATGGTGAGTATTTAAAAAAGTTACATCCCATTATCCCTGTTGGTTTGATGTTGAAGTTCTAACTGGCTTGAATGTCCTTTTCTTGTTGTTGCATGATCCAACAAATTTTATTTTTCACTCTCAGAATTTCCTAAGCCTGGGCTTCTGATTTTGTGGACAAATTAATGCTATTACAAAATAATGTCATACTTTGAATGGTATATTTAATGTGGAAGATAGTTATATTCTAAATGGATATATTTAGTGTAAGTCAATGGTACAGATAAATAGGTGTATTATTGCTTTAGATATTCTGGGTTTATTTTGTTATCACACACTCTGTATCAGAATGCAGTTTTCCATAACTCAGTGCTTCATTTCAAAATATAAAAGAAAGTTCTGATTCTGTCAGTTTCACTATACATGATTTCAGGGCTTAAAGCCACAAAGTAGTTTAAGCTGTACTTGCCATTTTTTTCTTGTATTTAATGAAAAGAAAGTTATGTTGTGTTTGCTTCTCTCTGGGATTGCTTTTAATGTTACTGATATTAAAAAAGTTTTTCTTTCAAAAATGCATGGATAGTTTTTTTTTTCTTTCTATTAAAGCATGCCTTTAATAGATACTAAAGAATAGTGAAGAGATAAATATACTTTTTACAACAAAAGTTTGCATGTATACACAGGTCTGTCTAACATACTGAATAGGTATGCAGTATAATTACTCAATGTATTTTTGCAGTCATTTATAAATCCGTATGTGTATACACTGTAGGAACATATTAATATCATATTGTTATTTATATTTCATAGTTATATATACATGTATATAAACGTATATTCTGACATTGATTTTCCACACCCTTAACTTTTAAAAATAGCAATCAATAAATGAAAAATAAGAAAAATAATTCATTAATGGTCTCTCTACTTCAGAGCTAGCCCTTGCTAACATTTTAAAATTTTAATTTTATTTTTTTTACAAAATGATACACATGGTGACAGTCATATTATATATAAATTTTATATCATATATGTTATTTTAAAATTATATTGAGTTTATGCCAAAATGTCATTGAAAATTATTTTTTTAATTTTTTATTAAAGTTTATTGGGGTGACAAAGGTTAGTAAAGTTACATAGATTTCAAGTATACAATTCTGTAATACGTCATCTATATATCACATTGTGTATTCACCACACAGAGTCAGTTCTCCTTCCATCACCATATATTTGATCCCATCTACCTTTATCTACTACCCCGCTCTCTCCTTACCCTCTGATAACCACTAAACTATTGTCTGTGTCTATGAGTTTTTGTTTTTTTATTTGTTTGTCTTGTTCCTTTGTTGCTTTCAGTTTATATCCCACAATGAGGTATCACATAACACCAGTTAGACTGGCTATCATCAACAAGACAAATAATTACAAGTGTTGGAGAGTCTGTGGCAAAAAAAGGAACCCTCGTACACTGTTGGTGGGGATGCAGATTGGTGCAGCCACTATGGAATGCAGTGTGGAGGTTTCTTGAAAAATTAAGAATAGAATTACCATATGACACAGCATTCCCTTCCCTCTCCTGGGTATCTACCCAAAAAATCTGAAAACATGTATTTGTAAAGATATATGTGCTCTGATGTTCATTGCAGCTTTATTTACAGTGACCAAGACATGGAAACAACCAGTGTCCTTTGATAGATGAATGGATAAAGAAGATGTGGTATATATACACAATGGAAAACTATTCTGCCATAAGGAAAGATGAAATAGTGCCATTTGCAACAATATGAATGTATCTTGAGATCATTATGTTACACGAAATAAGTCAAACAGAAAAAGTCTAGAACCATATTATTTCACTGAAAATTCTTCATTAAAAGATGCTTCATGTTCTGTTACATATGTGTGTGGCTCAGGCCAAACACCTTGGAGTCTTCTTTCTACTCTATAACCAATCTATTGGCAAATTATGTTTTGGGTAATCCTGAAAATATACTCAAAATCAGAACACCTCAACCCTGTTTGTTGCAAATAAAATAAAATCCTAAATTAGACAAGGTCACTTCCTCGCTAAAAACCTAGTGGTTTCACATTGCACATATACAGTATAAGTACATAAAAACCAGTGGAACATGACTCATAAGTAGTGTTGAAGTTTTTGTTCTTAACAGAGTACACATGAAATAATTAAAGACCTATCACAACAGACACTAAAATTTTAAATTAATTAATTATCTAATAGTAAAAGTATCAAAAATCATGTTATTCAGGTTATTTTAGAAATAGGTATATAAGAGCATATTGAGGAAAAAATGACCAAGCCTATATGAAAATCAAATATAATGATGGAAGTAATTGTTTTAATTCAAATCTTATCTAAAAGTAAATTTTAAGATAAAGGAGATTTCTAGTTAAAATAGTGGAGTAAAGGGATTGTACTTCACAAAAGTGAACAAAAATAAAAGCAAAAGAAAATATATAGCATGATATGTGGGGAATATTTTCAAATACTTTTTTTCAGAAGTAAGGAATAGTCAGAATCCCAAGGCAAATTAACAACAAAGTTAGTGAATGAGTGTTCCCGACAGTGAAATAGTAATAGAATTGTTAATTAAAGTTTTTCATTGTCAACTCTTCCCAAGCTATATTTCAAAGATAAATAATAATAGGAAAAATAATTAGTACCAGTCCTATTTATATATGGTACAAAATAGTGAATAAAGAATATTAAATGAAGTATGGCTCAAGAAAACTGAGTTCAGATAGATAGATTTCCATAGGATCAAAAAATTACAGGCTGTAGTCTGGCAGAGTTCAGAATTCAATGTAGGGGAAAATAAAATACAGAGATAGAAGCTATATTAGAACTAATAGAACTAGAATAAACATACTATAAAACCAATAAAAGACATAGAAGACAGATTTGAGGAAATCACACAAAAGGAAGATGAGCAGAACAAAATTATAAAACATTGTGGAAAAGATGAAATAAAAGAAGACAGACTATCCTATGGATAAGTAATTCATGTGAAATACCAGAAAGAACATTTTACATTGGAAAATATCCTAAAAGACACAAGAAGCAAAGTTGAGAAGGAAGCACTGAAATTACTGATGAAAAGGAAAAATATTATTCCAATAGAACTTGTTTCAACAAAAAATTTCCAAGTGAATTTATTAACTCAAGTATATGGATATCATTTATAGTATGGACATCAAGCATAAAGAGGAAGTCTTATGTTAAATTGTAATGTGCAACATTAGGTAATAGTTATAGATGAGGATCCAACATTTGTGAGTTCAAGATGGCAACTTCCAGCTCCTATTACTAACTTTGTCACCATAAATAACCTCTCTATCTGAACCCTTCTTTTTGATTTTTAAATGGATTTAACAAAGTAACCAACTTAAAGACAGCTTCTGGACAGTATATTAGGTAATAGGTATTGGGACTTAGCAATCTTGTCAGAAATTAAGCATTTTCTAAGGTATTGTACACAAACTTTTAAGAACTTTGAGAGTAAAGCATCTATCACTGCTACAATCTTTCTAGGAAGAAAGAATTACACAAAATTCTCACAAAACAGTAGTGTATAAACTAACAAACTCAGAAATGGAGAAGATACCAAAGGAATAGTGAGAAAGTTTAAATCCACCAAAATAAAATGGATTATTTTCAGCTATAATGCCTATGGAAACACAACAGATATAAATATTACAAAAGGTGACACCGCATTGTTAATGATACAGCTATGGGAGATAGGAAGACAGCGACAGTAGATATTCAACTTTTTTGGGGGGTAAAAAGTCATTAGATACTGCTGAATCATACTAAAAAAAAAATTACAACCAGTTAATATATTTTGTGATATTTTTCCTAAATTAAAATAGATTTTGGAAACTATCATGTCTTGTTATAAATAAATATTTATAGAAATTCACAGATATTTTTTGATTTGTGTCTCTTTACCTTATGACAATTTTTAATAAAATTAATGTGATGTATTTCATTTTGAACCAATAAATATTTGATCACATTTTATAAAATACTATCTATGAATTCTATATTATCCACTATATATCTAATATGTACATTTACATATATATGTAGAAAGACTGGAATATTGTTAACAATGATTCTTTAAGGGTGACGGAATTTGTATTTGGTTTTCTTCTTTTTTAAATTGTTTTGATTTCTTTGAATGTGTCATAAAGAGCACATGCCATTTCTCTAAATTACAGTTATAAGATCCATGCATGGTGTGCCGCATATATCTCATTACATGAATATACCAAACTTTACTTATACATTATGCTATTGATGGACATTTCGGATTCCATTTTTCTTTTCTCTGAATGATGTTGCATAAAAATCACCAGAAAAATTTCAGTGCTTTCCAACAATAACTGTTCATATAATACTTAAATGTCTACAGGTTGGCTGAATCTTTGGCTCCCATGGATTAAGCAATTCCTAGGACTCAGTTTAGGTGTGCTCCATAGGTGACTCATGGACCAAGGCTGAAGAAATAGCTGATATCTGGGGATTGTTTTGTTTTGTTTGTTTGTTTGTTTGTTTGTTTTTGTTTTGTTTTTTAATCATAGAGGATAAGAGTTGAGGTGGAGTTGAAGTTATTCACTATGCCTCTTATGAAACTCAGCTTGGACCTGTTATAATGTCAACATGCCCATATTGTATTAGTAAAGTAAGTCACTTGGCCAAGTTGAAAGTCAGGTGCTGGAGGAAGTAGGTATACAATTTACATTACTGGGAATCCCTGCAATGTCACATTACAAAGGAAATAATTACGTAATTTTATTTTATAGGTAAGTAGGGGAAAGTTGGAAACAATAACATACGTGTGAGTTATTTTCCAGCAACATTTGACTGTAATAGTGAACCATTAACTGTTATGAATAATGTCACTATGAACATTCTTATATAGGTCTTTTGATGCAAAATATGAATGCCTTTCTGTTCAGTATGTAAATAGGAATTGAGTTGTTGGACACTGATATAGAGAAATTCAGCTGTAATTTATAATGTCTCTTTCTCAAAGAGGTTATACCAATTTATAACCACAATTAGAGTTGCTAATATTTTGTTTAGAATATTTCTGCTTAATGTTTAGGGACGAATTCAGTCTCTACTTTGTTCCTTGTAAGATTATTTTTGTTTTGTTTTGTTTTGCTTTAATTAAAGTTATGTTAATCTCACTAAAAGTGTCTATTCTCTGGGAGAGTTTGTGAATTGTTAGTCAAATTTCTAATCATATGTCTTGTCTTATTACTCCATTATCTGGTTCATGTGTGGATCTGTAGCTGCTATTTGTTGTTTCTTTTGATTTTCATTTGCGTGGTCCTTGTATGCCTGGTAATTGTTGAATGAATGCTATATATTATTTATGAAAAAATGTACATTATTAGCATTTAGTTTCCTCCAAAGAGGATTTGGTTTCTTTATGGCTAGCAGTTAGAGAATGTCTAAGCATCCTTACTTCTGTCAAGGGTTGTCACGTTTCAAGGCTATTCTTCACTATGATGAACTAGGACTCAATGAAAAAATGGTTGATTTGAGGGCTGACACAGTAAAAAGTGGACTAAAACAACTTGTGTCAGAAAGAATCGTAGTGCTTAAGAATATGATTTTATTTTATTCACAGATCAACTCTAAAAAAGTGATTATTTCCATTAATGGAAACTGAGTGTCAAGTGTCTTCCCTAATGACTGATTTAATCCCAGGTCTGATTTAAAATTTAGCTTTTTTCCTCCATCAATTTACTCATCCATTTATTCAATAAAATTACCGAGTATTTTTTTGTGTGCCAGAAATGACATTATACATTGAAAATGTGAAGGTTAGGCTGCTCTAGAGATATTCAGAGGCAATTTGTTCATTTTGAAATTTCTTACAATATTATTACTGTGGAGAATTCTGTTTCTGGACAGGACACAAGTAATCCATAATACCAGGATAGTAAAAAATATAGTTAGATATTGGCTGGAATGTTATGGGACTATTTATCTTCAGTTTTTATTGTGAACGAGAGTATTATATTACAGGATATATGCTATATCAAGGAAATCTAACATGTTTGATGTAGGTCTCAGTAAATCACCACACGGGAAGGCCTGCCACCTTTCAGCCTGACCCTGGGTCTGAGGCAGGGTTGGGGTCAGGGTTCTGAACGTGGGTCCAGGCTTGGGTAAATCCCATCCTGGTTGACTGCTTGCGGGCTGGGCAGAGATCAAGGCCCACAGTCTCAGGCTCATAGACCCAGTCCAGGTAGCATCGGCCTTCTGTGCCAGGTGGTCTGCACTAGGAGTGGACCTTGTGCCGTAGTTTTATTTTATACTCTTTAAAGTTAATATTGCCAGTTCAAAACTGATGAAGAATTTGTTCTAATAAATATAAGTATTTTAACAGTCTAACTTAAGATAGATGGTTCATTTATTCCACGTGCATATGTTTTATACCCTCTGAGGAAAGTTACTGGAAGCCTGTGACTTCTGCTGTTCTACTCATATACTTACCTTCAACAGGACTAGACATTGACTCATCCATACGTATTATAGGATTTAACCCCCAAAGCACAGTTATCTGTACCAGAAGTGGACACTGATCCAAGCCAAGACAATCAGATTCTTTTTTGCCAGTTTTTGGAATTGGGAAAAATAATTCATTTTAATCATTTTGATTTATTTGAATTGAGGACCTAGGAATTCTCCAGTGGTGAAGTTGACATGTTTTAAACAGGAATATTAAAGATGTAAAATTCAGTTCACAGAAAGAAAGGAGTGAATTAGAGAGAAATAAAAAAAAAAAAGAAAAAGCAGAATTGTGAGCCTATGCATGTTAAATAAAAGCAAGTCAGACAAAGAACATCTCTCAAGTTCCTGAAAACCCCCTCTTCCTGGTGCTAGCCCATAAGAATCCTGGTGACACTTCTTGGTCTTTGGTTCCATAAAAATACTCCTGAACCCTTCTGCTCAATTTCACTTTCTACTTCTGCTCTTTGTAAAGGATTTGCTGTGACATGGAACAAAGCACCCTGGCAGTCAAATCAGAGACTACTAAAGAACATGGAAGGAATCAATACCTAACAAAGAATCCTAAAAATGATGAGTTTATTATTAGCATGGATTAAAAGCACTGTGGATTTTTTTTATTTGAATCAAATTACATTGTTTGAAGTCAAACATTACAGTCCCTTAATTTCAGAATCATTATTTAAATAGTTTTGATCACAGCAACTCTTTACAGATAACATTTTCTAAATAAACTTATCCAGATAAATTCTTAATGCAGTGATACATTTATACTGAAAATCCATATTCCAATAAGTAAAATTATGAAATATACTCCAGAGCTGCAAACAAATTTGGCTAGTATCATAGAAGGTGCACTTTCATTTCTCTGTAAAATTAATACAATCTAATTATAAAACGAGATGAATTAGATAACTTCCAAGATATTAAAGTAAAATAGAACATATATTTAGAAGGGAACAATACATATTAATCCCATGGAAAATATTTTATTGATTAAATGAAGTATATGATTTGTACATGTCCTTTTAAGATTTTGAATAAAGCTTCCCTTCATTTTTTAAAAAATAAAACAATTCCTTGAATAATTTCTTCACACTTTGGCTGTTTCTCAAACTCTCCATTTTAATTAGAGTTCTATAACCATTAATACTATATCCTAATTAAGAAATCCATTAAGTCTCTATAATAGTTGCTTTAAAGATAATGTTAAATTTACTGGAGTTTTAAATAATAAATTCATGTGATGGGATTTTAATGTGCAATTTAAGAAGTTATTAATATTTGAAAGAAGCAGTCATTGCTTCTGCATTCAATCAATACTAAGTTTTTGTCATATACTTAGTTATAAATTTTACCATTTCTAATTTTTTATGAATATTCTTAAGTATGCTTCATGGAAAGGAATGTCTTACTTTAGTGAAACTTCTTTGTTCAAGAATTAAGTATTTATACTCACTTATCTCAATAGAAAAATATGCCTGATATAAATTAGTTCTACCTCTTTGTGAAGTGTGACCTCCTATGACTTACACTTTGCAATATGTTTTACTCCTTAGTCCTAAAATGCAAAATTTGTATACCACATAATTTATACTTATAAGAACATGATATTTAAAAGAAACTGGGGGAATCTATGAATCATAAACTAACTTGACAACCTAGGAGGCTAATCGAAAGCCCTGGGACTCCTTCAAATTGCTTATGTTAAAATACCAATTCATGCCACAGATTATCTTTGGGCATCTGTTTCTTGATCTGTAAAATAAGAGTCCCCAGTAGCCTGAGCTAACTTTCATCCATTAAAAGATAAAAATATATTTTAAATCTAGTTAAGTAAAATTCTTAAGCTGTTACAAAAGAACACATCTAATCAATCATGTTCTGAATAAGTTTTGTAAGCCATCACAAAACATATTTTTAACATTAAAATTTAAAAAAATATGTTTTAATTATATTGATTATATCCTAAGCTTTTTATGCAAATACAAAAAATTGAACAAAATTTGGGAAGGGTAACTTAATATTAATATAATGAAAACTCTAACTATTCTTAAAATTTAGTGGTTCATTTGCAATTTTATCACTTAAAAGAGATTTGAAACTAGGTTGAGGGGGTGGGAAAGGAAATATATAGATTGTTATCATAAGGCAAGGTACTCTGCAGATAATTTCTCTTCAAGATGGATGATATTAAAAGCCTCAAGCCAGGAACAAAGAGAAAGAAGATCCTTGAAAGTATAGTAGAGAAATAAGAGAGCAAGCAAGAGAAGAAGATACATTCCACAGGCAAGGGCCAGAAACAGTAAGGCTAATAAGCAAAAATAGTTTGGAAGTCATTATGAATGCAATGGAACACTATGGGAGAATTTTAGCAGGAAGCATTGTAATTATTATTATTTTTACTTTTCATTTGAAATAATATTTGATGTAATGAAATGTTATGTAGCTGAAGGACTTCCCATATATCCTTCACCCAGTTTCTCCTAATAACATCTTATATAAACAGTGCTACATTGAACAAAATTAAGAAATAAACATGCTATAATGTTATTAAATGATTATTATTCAAGATTCAACAGTTTTCCCACTTATATCATTTTCTTTCTTTTTTTTTCCAATTAAAGTTTATTGGGTGTCAAATGTTAGTAAATTTTACACTTGAAACCTATGTAACTTTGTCTATGTCCTTTTCAAGTGTCCAATTCAAGATGGCATGCCATCATGTCTCTTTAATCTTCTTTAGACTTTTGACAGATTTTTAGTCTTCCCTTGATGTTCGTGACTTCTTAAGTATCATGCAAAATATTCCTTAGTTTGAGTTTGTTTGATGTTTTATCCTGATTGTACTGGGTTTATGGATCTGGGGAAACAATACCAGACAGATGATGTGTCCTTCTCATACCATCACAGGAGAGAAATGTCATGATATCAGCATGGCTTCCTAGTGGTGATGTTAACCTTGATTATTTGGATAAACTAGTGTCAGGTTTCTATACACAATTTTCCCCTTTCTGTACTGTAGTAATTAGAAACAAGTCACTAAGTCCAAACCATGATAAAAGGAAGTAAAACTGAGCTCTACTTCTCTTGAGGGAGGAGTATCAAAGAATTTCAGGTATTTTATAACTACTACAATATTAAATGAATATTATTGGGTGACACTTTTAAGCTGTGCAAATATCCTGCATTTTCTTGAAGTCTTTCCCACTAATATTAGCATTCACCCGTGGATATTGCCTGTAGCAATTATTACTGTACTGTTCTAATGGTGATTTTCTATTTCTTCTAAATTTATTACTTGGAATTCTTTAGGGAAGATTTATCCGTTCTCCTCCATTTATTTTTCAAATAAATAATTTGTTTATCTGTATGAGCAGATAAGACATGCATTTTATTCTTTGGGTTATAGTTCCATAGTATCATCATTTACATTGTTGCTCAAATTGTTCCAGATTTAGCTATCAGGAGAGTTTTCAGGTTGGCTCCTGGGTCCCTTTGATGTGGCCCTATCTCTTCACTTTTTGAGTACTTTCTTATTTTCTGTCACTACAACATATTCTACAGGCTCATGTTATATGTTCTCAGCCTCAGAATCACCCATGTCTCCAGTAATCACAGGTTCCCTTTATTAAAGAATTATATTTAGACACTAAGATAAAGATGCTAGGTATCCTCACTGCTACTGGATGATTACTGTTTCTAGCCAGCTCAGTACACCAAGCTAAAAAATATATGTGTGTATATTATCCCATGCATATACATACATACTTATAATTATTTTTTAAATTTTTTAAATTAATTTTATTCGGGTGACATTGGTTAATAAAATTATATAGTTTCAAGTGAACAATTCTACAATATATCATCTATATATTGCATTCTATTTCTATCTACATCTATATTAAAATAAATATGAGTTCACACTGATATCTCCAATCATAATCCAGTATCATAGGGTCCATTAACTATATCATGAGTTCTTTCTCAGACAGCACAGAACGTGGTGCCCATTTGCAACATTTTATTTATTTGTGAGATTCCTGTATTCATGTAAAGCAGTTTCAGACTTGTTAACTCCTACCCCTGTGAGAAACAATTAACCAATAAAAACATAGTCTTTATGCTTTTTTGTTTTAAACTTTACAGTATTTAGTCAAAATGTTATTTTCCAAAGTTATCTAAATTAACTATTTTCTTCTTCCATCCTTTTGGGTGAGATTATGTCACACATGTATAATACAGCTAGTTTCATTTGTCACAGTCTGCATTTCCTCCTGGAATTCCCTAATATTGTGCTTAATTTTTCTTTTAATTTGCATAAATTTCACTCTTTATGATATACGGTTCTATGGGTTTTAACGAGTGCAGAGGCATTATTATTATTTTCTATGTAATTGTACCTCTATTCAAGAGCCAGTTGGAGAAAAGGAGAAGTTGGTGGGCAAAATTGGTAGCAGTGAGAACAGTTATAAAGTTAACTGCTATTGTCTGTGGGAGAAATGATAGTGATTTTAACAATCAGATGATTTTTTTCTGAATTTTCAATATGATCAGTATTACATTATCTTTCAGGCAATCACAATATCCTTATTTTTATGAGATAGATTTTTTAAAATTCAGTATAAAAGAGATTTCAGTTTCTAGTTTGAATACGAAAAATCTTAAGAGTAATATGTTAGATATAACTTCATGTTATGTATTAAGATTTGTGATTATTTGAAAGTAGTTCTAGTATGCTTAACTGATAATTTGGGTGCAAGATCTGAAGTAAAAATATTATTTAAGAATAATTCTGAGGTTTTTATTTTAATTAAATGGTGGCTCCATTTCAAAGAGCTAGTAAGCACCTTTATAAATTTAGTGAACACATTTTGTTTTCTAAAACAACAATAATAAAAATTATATGGATTAAGTAAATAATGTAAAATTAATTGTTAAATGTTTATTCTTCTAAGTAGATGTAAAAAAGAAAAAACATAGATACTTTGTAATTACTTGTTATCTCAAGAAACTTCTTATGTCTTCTATTAGATTGGTGCAAAAGTAATTGCAATTATTTTTAACATTTTAAACCACAATTACTTTTACGCCAACCTAATAAATGCACAACATACGAGAATGAGCATGCATATAATAAAATTTCATTAAATCATTTTATATCAATGATGTGTTCTCTTATAGGCATGGCTATAAACTTTGATCTTGTAAGTTGTAGAAAATAAGAGTAATTTGTTAACTCCGCTGGTCTATCAAGAGAACATAAAAAGTACTAATATAGTACAGGGAAAATACAGTGGGATTCTCATAAGATTTATTCCTCTAACAACTAAACAAATATTATTAAGATCTATTATTTCTTTTTATTTAAACCAAAACTGAATCTGAAATACTTGAGTTAATAATCTCCCCTTCTAAATATTAACTATAAAGCCATCAGACATGAATGGAATATCAGGGGTCTGTTTGGAATCTAGTACCCACCATTCCCAGGACCCTAGAATACCACTGTTGATTTTTCTATTCACTTACAATCTATAACTTTTTAGCATGCATATCTATTAGCAAACTTCAAGATAAGAAATAGAATGCCATAATGCAATCTGCCTTATTCTTTTATTTATACATTTATCAATTTAATATCTGTTAATGTTCACTTTTGATTACATCTGATTTATAAAATATTTTCTTCATTTAGTTCTTTGTTGAAATAATCTAGTTTTAATCTAACTGAAAGAAAAATCTAAGAGGTGCCTCTTCCTTTAAAACATAGTAAAAGCATATTTAAAAATAAACTAAATCTTCGGTTCCACCCAGACTTTGAATTATCTGAACTGCTTGATTTTTATTTTTTAAAAGATTTTGGCTCTTTAACATAATGAGCTTTATCACACAGTGAAAGATAAGAAAGAGAGAGGGACTTTAAGGTATAAATTACTATATATTTTTAACATTTTTGAGCTCTGAGAAAACGCTTTAATGTCAGGGTGTTGAATCAATAGCTAAAGGTTGACACTGTTTCTGTAACTAAAGTCTGCATAAATCTTTTTGAAATGAAAATCATGCGAGAATTTACATTCATGATAAACATTTATCTCTGGAACAGTGTGAAGACCACTTGTCACCATGCTGATTTGAGACTAAATGGGTTAAAGTTTAGACAGAACAATAAATTGTTCTAAACAGGAAAATCATGCCATAGTAATAAATGTAATGGAGAAAACAGGAAAATGTAAGGAGTAAAAAGGATTTCTTTTGGTATTTTTCTTATTCTATGCTGTAAAAAGGGATATGCTAAATGTCATTCTCAAGAGAAAAAAATTCCTCCTGTTAATTAAGTATAACGAAGAGATAGATTCCTAAAAAATAAGTAATGCTTTTTGCCAGCAATTCAATGAAAATACAGCACATTTAATGGAAAAACTAAAGGTAAGATGAGGGTATCGCTAGTATATTAGGATTATTTGTATTCAAACTAGAAAATCATACCACTGCTTTATTTCATTTGTTTTTAAATCTGCCTCATAAAATGAAAACATAATTGTCTGAAAGAGAATATAATATTAATTATATTAAAAATTCAGAAATATGTTAACAGGTAAGTTCTCAAGCAAATTATTAGATTATGAATAAATGCGTACAAGAATGTTTCATCAGAATAGGAAATTAATTTTTTTCCACTGCTTTATTCTAGCTACAAACATATTTTTCAGAGAAAAAGTAATACATGGTATGCTTAGACATAGCATTATGATTATATATATATGTATTTATGCATGTTTAATTAACCAGAATTTTCTAGCAAAAATTTTCCTATGTAAGTTGAAAACAAAATGACCAAGGGTATTTTGTGTTCTCTTAATCTTAAAATTTACATCATCATTATTACTTATAATTTTTCAGACACAACATTTAACTTTAAGCATTTAAAGTATACCTTCAATCTATGATACGCAGGCAATCTTTCAGTTTTGCATTAATTAATATACCTTGATTGCCTCAAATGTTCCATGACTGTGCCAACATTTTCACACATATTGACCTAGTAAATCTGTAAGAAAGAACTTTTGATATAGATATTATATTTTACAATTGATATATTTACAAGAAGATAAGACAGACACTGAATAAATTATCAAGCCAGAACAGCAATATAAAACTTAAATCAGACATAGTGCATTTTCAATTAAATCACTACTGCCTCCAAGTAAAAACCAATTAGTGTATCTGGAAAGATTTAGAACAAAACAGAGAGCGTGACATTTTTCAGGCCAACAATGGCAGTCCTAGGCTGACGGCAAGTGTCTGGGTCACCCTCTGGACTGCACTCCACTGCCAATATGTGAGGAGGCTCCATCAAAAATCTGCATCTGCCATGTTATTCTTGAGATTTGTAGACATATTAAAAATCATGAAAAGGAAAACACAGAAACAACCAGGGCTTTTGAAAGCTGATTTGGATTTGAAATTAACGAGGTGTTGAACATTAGGGGAATTTTCCCTCCTTCACTCCAACTTCTTAGCTGTGCTAGCTTTTCTGTTAGCACTGAAGCTAGTTTTCAGTTCAAGCCAGTTCAATACTATGAGACTCTAAAACCTGTTCTACAACACACACTTTTCTGAGTATTATGCAAACATTACAAAAATGTGCTCTCTGTTTTCAAATAGCTTGGCATATTGCAAGGGAAAGAAATAGAAAAAACTGAGAAAGCTCCTGGGATGGTAGAAATAGAGTGGAATTCAAAATGCAGGTGAGAGTTCAGAGGGAGCAGTTCCTAACTCATCTGAATAATTACAAGAAAGTTGGACAAAGCAGGTTACACACATGCTGAATCCTGAAAGCTTGCAAATGGACACACTGCAAATGAACATGGGACTTAAGATAAAAGACGTCTTTGTGGGACAAACAGAGAAATAAATCAGTATTAGCTATGTAAGAGGTAATCGCAGCTCAAATATTATAAGACAGTCAACACAATCATAGGAGTTTGGATATTACTCATTCTTAATTTATTAAAAAGTATTAAATGGGGAATAATAAAATCAGGTATGTGTTTGACTATGGCATTTAATAAATACAATTTTTGTAACTAATATTTTTTGAGTGCCTATAATATTCAAAGCACTATGAAGTTATATTTTCAAGTAAAAGGAAAAACACAAAATGATAGTGAAAGGTGGCAGAATATGCCACCCCAAAATATTCCAATAAGGATTATTTTGAACTCAAGGCACTTATAAAACAGCAGATGCAAGACAGGCATTTTGATCTCCTCTTTTCTTCCTGTAAATACAAGATAAAAACTGCCATGTGAAAGATGCGCTCACTGTACCAGGGAAACAGGAACATTCTTTGACTGGGAGTCAAAACCAACAGAATTCTGTACAAACAGCGTTGGTTAAAATATTTATTAATTTAATTTAGTCTCTTATATAGTTTAATTATGTTTCCACTGTTGCCTTTCTTTGGTCAACCTAGTATAAAAGCATTTGGATTTTGCCACTTCTTTGGGTCTTCATTGCTTATGAAGGCTTCCATGTCATGTAAAACATGTATTCGCATGCTTTTCACCTGTTAATCTGTTTTATTTCAGTTTAATTATCAGGTCAGGCTGAAAAACCTTAAGAAGGTGGAGGTAAAATTTTGCCTCCCTTATAATAGAATATGCTTAAGACTGATGTAATGGTCATAAACATATTGGGAATCTTTGTGATTTGCCTCCTATTTAACATCTGCGTAAGTCTGCCAGTTAAACAAGTTTATTAAAACGTGATTCTGCAAAAAGTACATGATAATTTTCAAACAATCCTAGCTATATTTGCCAACAGAATAGATTTATTGCACCCAAATAGGAAAGAGAAACTTGTTTGTTTGCTTTTCATCTTTGGCTAATTTTGTTTCTCTGCCTCTAGAGTTCTGCCCCAGATTCAAAATATTTTTAAATTGTTTTCCTCCTAATGGCTCATCTCGCTTTTATACATGAAAGAGGCATATATTTTCTGCTTTACAATAATATATATTGTAAAGTACAAAGAAAATGTTTAACATCCCTTCATTTTTCTTTTTCTTTGTAAATTAAATTCATTGGGGTGACATTGGTTAGTAAAATTACATAGGTTTTCAAGTGTACAATTCTATATTATCTATATGTATTACATTGTGTGCCCACCATCCAGAGTCAGTTTTCCTTCCATCACCATATATTTGACCTCTTTTCCCTCTTCTAGTATTCTCCCTCCCTCCTTACTCTCTGGTAACCACCAAACTGTTGTCTGTGTCTAAGGGTTTTTGTTTGTTTATTTTGTTCTTTGGTTGCTTTCAGTTTTATATCCCACATATGAGTGAAGTCATATTTATTCAACATTATGTAACTACTAGACTCAGTGCTCCATGCTCTGAGTAATATAATGAGCAGGACAGACAGGATACCTGCCAGAGTGGAATTATACTTTAGTGTAGGAAACAGAAAATGATTTTAAAAAATGACTCAAATAAATATAGAGTATTTAAGTGCTGTGAAGGAAATGCTGTGATTTTGTGATACAGGATAACAAGGAGGATGGCCTCCAGGATGGGATGATATTTCAGCTGAAACGTGCAGGATGCTAAGGGACAGAACTGCCAGGTGGCAGGAGAAAAGAGCAAAATATAAATGTAAAGACTTTGAATTAGGAAGAACTTGGCATGTTTGTTCTGGAAATTGCCAAAAGATACCATGTTCAGAAGACAGTGAATGAGTTAGAGAGTTCCAAGAGATGAAATCAGCAAAGTGGGCTAGATCATGTAAGGATTTATAGGTCCTGGGCAAAGGCTTTAATTTCTTTCTAAGTATAATGAGAAATCATTTAAGCTGGGAATAGCATACTTTGGTTTTTAAACAAGATTTCTCTGTTCAGTGGAGAGTCTGGAGAAAGAAAGCAGGGAAGACAGAGAGGAAGCCAATGAACCTACCGAAACAAGAAACTATAGTGATTTTACCAAAAAAGTGGAGATAGGTAAATGAGGATGGATCAGAGATGCAGTTTGGAGGTAACATGAACAAGATTTGAAGGTTGATGGAACATGAGTGCAAAAAATAATTTTTAAATGTCAGTGCACATGCAGATATTGCAGGGCAAATCGTGCACCTAAAAGACAGTCAGCTATATAAATTGACTTAAAATTTCTAGGAATTACCCCCAAACTGTGCCAAAATATCTCCGGCATCCTTCTGGTATATTACTTGGAATCCTTTCCTGACCATTTCCTCTTTTTATTAAGTCGTTGCAGATAACAAGGAAGTATTTATTATACTCATTAAATTCAGTATGTATTAGAATCCTAAATAATTTTCAATCCTAAATAATTTCCCATCAGTAACTAGTTCATCTTTTTTCCATTTTCAGTATTTTCAAAATTCATAGCCAAAGGAATAGAAAGAAGGTAAATAGAAAGCATAGAGAAAAGGGATTCTCTATTATGAAATATTTCTGTGTCATAATATTCTCCAGTGGAAGTGAATCTCCTACTCCTTTTCACTGAAGAAACTGGAGATATTGAAAGTTGTGCTGCAGCATTTGAATTAAACTTTCTATTTCCACAAAAGAAAGGCTCAATGCTACTTGATATACTCGTACCTCAATGATTAAAAAGGATTTATGTTAATCATCTCCATTTTTTTAAATTTGCCTAAAATATTCAACACTAATTTAATCTTGTGAACACTTGGGCAGTGGAGGTTTCTAATATTTCATTGCATTTAAAACCCCAAGAAAGAAAGTGTATTCAATGTATTGGGTTGACCTTGGTTAATACAATTATATAGGTTTCAAGTGTACAATTCAATAATACATTATCTATATATTGCTTTGTGTGTTCACCACCCAAAGTCAAATCTCCAGTCACCATATATTTGACCCCTTTCACCTTCTTCTCCTCCCGCCTCCTCCCTTACCGTCTTGTAGCCACTAAACTGTTGTTTGTCTCTATGAGGTTTTGCTTGTTTATTTGTCTTATTTATTTGTTGCGTTCACTTTTATGTACCATACATGAGTGGAATCATATAGTTCTCAACTTTTTCAGTCTGACTTTTTTCGCTTAGTTTGATAATCTCAAGATCCATCTATGTTGCTGCAAATAGCAGTATTTCATATTTTCTTATGGCTGAGTAATATTCCATTGTATTTTTGTTGTTTTTGTACTTTTGTTGTCTCCATGTCTTGGCAACTGTGAATAATGCTGCACTGAACATAGGGGTACATATGTCTTTACAGGTACATGTTTTCTGACTTTTTGGATAGATACCCAAAAGAGGGATTGCTGAGTTGTATGGTAATTCTATTCTCAATTTTTTAAGCAACTTCTATGCTAAGAAATTTTTATTTAACAGAAATTTTAGTTCTGTATTTGTACAAATGAATGTAGTGTATAAGCTGTGTTATATATATTTAATCAATTTCAGGAATATTAATGAAGTATCAGAAAGCTGCTAAAGTGATAAAGGGATTAATTATTTCATAGACAGATAGTTACTTTTTTAATGCTGTGAAGTAAACTGCCTTTGCAAAGCTTTAAAAAATGATCATCGATATTATTAAAGTAATTTCACACAAAAAAATGTGTTTAAATTCTAGAAAATATACATTCATTAACTGAGCCAATGGGAAGAATTCAATTAATTGTAAAACTAAAATAATAAGGCTCTGCATAGAAAACTACAAAATGGCAATAGTTACAATAGACAGAATATATAATAACTGAATAAAAACACATCAACCATTTTTAAGCAATCGAAATTTACATTTACAGTCTATGAAACAACGCGTTTCTTCATTTTGTAAAGCAAGAATTAACAATCCTTCTCAAATTATGAGTTTTTATATGACTATAATATCCATAGAATTTTCATTGAAAAATACATGCAATACTCTGGGGAAAATATAAAAGAATAATTTATTTCTAGAAAACAATAATTTATTTCTGCAATTAGATCTATTTAATATCAAGAAGAATTGGAAGGACTATAATTAGATATCCTATACTTATCACTTGGTAATTGTATAAATGATTACCATTATATATGTATATATACACTCCCAAGCATGAGTATAATAGACCACATCTTATGTCACTAATTCTGTCAATGAATACATCCTATTTGAAATGTGATGTTGTAGACTGAATAATGTCTTCCCCATCCCAAAGTATACATATACTAATCCTCAAACCTTCTACAGCGAAATGACTTTGCAGATGTGATTATGTTAAGGATCTTGAAGTGAGAAGGTGAGTCAGATTATCTAGGTGGGCAACATGTAATTATAAGTGTCCTTATAAAAAGGAGGCAGTGGAGTTAGAGGCTGAGAGAGTAGATAATGTTATGAAGGAAGGAGGGAGAGGGAGAAGAGGTGATCTGATGCTTGGCCACAAGCAATGAATGAGGATTGCCTCTAGCATTTGGTAAAATAGAGAATGGGTTGTCCCTACAGCCTTCAGAAGGAACTAGCTCTGCTGACATCTTGACTTTAGCTTAGTCAAGATTGCTGACTTTAGAAATGAAAATTTCAGACTTTAAATTTCTGACTTCTAGAATGGTAAGATAATACATTTATGTTTTTTAATCCATTAAGTGTGTGTTAATTTGCCATAGCAGCAATAAGAAACTAATACAGATTTTGGAACCAGGAATGGGGTTCTGATGTAACAAATATATAAACATGTGGACGTGGCTTTGGAATTGGGTAATGAGTAGAGAGAGGCAGGATGAATTTTGAGAAGCATTATAGAAAACGCCAACACAACTTTAACAGACTGTTAGTAGAAATACCAATATAAAAGACTGCTGGTGAGGGCTTAGAAATAAGGAAGAAAATGGTACCAAACCTTATAGTCATCTTAGAGAATAATTAGATTGTCATAAACAGACTGTTCCTAGAAACATGGACATTAAAGGTGCTGCTACTGAGGGCTCAAAATGCAGTGAAGAACATGGTAGATAAAGCCCATATATCATAGAGAATTCTGAAATGATTTTAAATAGGCTTTTGGTAGAATATGGATGTTATAGATACTGTTAATTAGAAATCAGATTGAAATGAGGAACATGTTATATAAAAATGTGAAGAAAATGGATATATAGTGACTGAAAGCATGGCGATTTTGAGTCCTAAAGTTCTGTAGAAAGTAGAATTTGTAAGGGATGTACTTGGATATTTTGCTAGGATTTTCCAGCAAACTGTTGAAAATAACTTTGTTCTTTCTTGCTGTTTATAGTAAAATACAAGAGGGAAGAGATAAACTGAGGGAAGAGTTTTAAACAAAAATAATCAGGATTTCATTTGAGAAACTCTCAGTCTATTCAGATTGTAAAAGAGCTAAAATTAGGAGAATCAATGTAATGATTGAATGAATTTAAGAGAAAGCCAAGAATGTGCCTGACTTTTTTTCTAGTGCCTCAGAAGGAACAAGGGGGTACATCTTTTAATCACAAAGAAGGTTCTTTGAAGATTTTAAGTATGTGACTTGTGGATCTACGCAGTCATCTCATTGGAAACCAAATATACAGATGAGGTTATCTAGGAAAGACGTGTGTAAAAGCCTTTTGTCTAATGGAGTGAATCCCCTAGACATAATTGGAAGACCCAGAAGATTCCTAAAAATGTAATATCAACAGAAATGCTGTTGGCTTGGACTGAAATGGACAGAGAGGGCAAATGAGAAAAAGGCTATTAGACTCCCAAAACGGCTATCAGATGCCCATTCTACTGATAAGAAACAGACTGATAAAGCTACTCAACTCCGAGCATATGCTCTCCTTCATGAAAAAGGAAGCATGATTCCTAGAGTACAGCCAAGCGCCCAGACACAGAGCTGAGGGACAACAGGGTGGAGCCTAAGGCCACAAAAGACAATTCCCAGGCTTCGAAACCTAATGGTGGATGACCAATTGAATTTTGAAATTGTTTGAAACTGGTGGTACTTTTTTTGTTTTTCCTTTTTATTTTCTGCCTTTTGAAAGGAACAATAGCTAGTATCCTATAATTATCACACCAATCTATTTTGGAAGCAGATAGGTGGCTTTCTAGTTTTCCAAGTGTACATTTGGCAAGGAATTTTAACAGCATAAATCACAGCCAGAGTCTTGCCCATACCTGATTTAGATGACAAAATTTGGAACTTTTGAACTCATAAGACTTATATGAGATTTTGGAGTTGAGTTGATTCTGTAATAGGTTGAGATTTTGGGGACCTTGGGGTGAATGCATTTTGAATACTATGAGTATTGGAGAGCCAGAGAGCACCCTGTGGTGGGCTGACTCATGCCTCCCTCCAACTTTTCCTAGTTCTTTGTTTGTTTTTTCATACTTATATAGTATTGAGTTAAATAAACTTCACTTTTGATATAATTAAATTCCTCAGTCTTTGGTTACTCATGTTTCCTATATTCTTTGCCTTTAAAAAAATCTTTTCCTACCTTGATGACATTTATTTTTCATTTTTAATTTTATTTTTCGTTTCAAAATGCTGTTTAATATATGTATGCTTCTCATTTATTTACTGGGTTTTTTTTTACAAGTCAGGGATGTAATTTGAATGTTTATTTTAATAAATACACCTAAAGTTATGTAGTTCTCTTCTAATACTGTTTACTTTCATTCCACAAATTTTGATATGCATTGCTTTTATGTGTAGTTCAGTTTAAATAAAACTACATTTCAAAACTGCACTTTCTCTTTAATTTTTTTTTTTTTTTTTTTAATTGGGGTGACAATTGTTAGTAGAATTACATAGATTTCAGTTGTGCAATTCTGAATCACATCATCCATAAATCACACTGTGTGTTCACCACCCAGAGTCAGCTCCCCTTCCATCACCGTACATTTGATCCCCCTCACCCTCATCCCCCACCCCCCAACCCCCTTACGCTCTGGTAACCACCAAATTACATTCCCCAGAATAATTTTCAAACCCCGTGGCCATCCTGTGGTCACCGACTGCCCTCCAATCCCCTCACCCTCCCCCCCACCCCCCACTCCCCCCGCCCATCTCTTTAACTTTTGATACACTGAAGAAAGTGTCCATTTAGTTTTTATAGGTGTTATTGTTCTATTAGTTTTGTTGTTGTTGTTGTGATATTTTTGTTTCCTCTTTTTTTTTGCTATTAATGGCTTTTAACTCAGGATCTCTGTGGTTCCTGATAGACTATCTATCTATCATCTATCTATCTATCTATCTATCTATCTATCTATCTATCTATCTATCTATAATTTATATAAGTCTAAAGTTATTTAGTATTTTCTATTCACTCTCAACTTCTAAGAGGAGAACCTTATCAAGGTCTGTCTCCCCACAGAATTATATTGTCATTTCTTATTTTTAACTTAAGTTCTGTATGGCCAGTGTTTTATTTTAACCCTTCTTTAAACACCAGTTATTATCGACTTAATGTTTATATCCCCACAAAATGCATATGTTGAAGCTCTAACCTCAATTGTGCCTGGATTTGGAGACAGATGCCTAAGGAAGTAATTAAAGTTAAATGAGGTCATAAGAATGGCCCTGAAATGATAGCATTAGTGTCCTTATAAGAAGAGACACTAGAGAGCTAGCTTGCACTATCTGCATGCATGCATCAAGGAAAGGTCTTATGAGGACAGAGAGAGAAGGTGGCCATCTATAAGCTAGGAAGGGAGCTCTCACCAAAACCTGAATAAGCCAGAACCTTTATCTTGGACTTTTAGCCTTCAGAACTCTGACATTTCTACTGTTGAATCCACCCAGTCTGTGGTATAATACATCAACATATTTATAGTTATTATTTTTCTTAATTAAGAGTTAATCTGATTTTTCAATATATTTTACTAATTCATATGCTGAACCTTCATCATCTCTCCTTATATCTAAGTAGAATTTGCTTTTTTTCTGACATAACTCCTTTAGTGGTTATTTCTTCTACAAGTGTTTTTGAAAGGTAATTTTCTCAATTTGTTTCTTTTGTATCCATAGAATATATTTCACCCTCATTCTTGAATGATTTTGCATCTGGATATAGAAATACCTCCAGTAATGTGACTACTCTTCATATTCAGATAAACTGAAATATCATTCTGTCTTTGTTGTTATTATATAATACATGTAAAAATGAACTTCTCAGTCTTAGTCTTTGAAATGATTTAAATATCTAACTCTTTTGTGCTCTGTGCAGATTTATTGGTCTTTCAAGGTAAGATCTCTTTCCTGCACTGTGTCCAATATAGAAATTATCCCATCAAATACATTTCATTTCATTTTGCTTCTATTTATTAAACTTTTTTCATTGTCTGATTGTTTAAAGTGTGTGTGTATCTAAGTGTTCTTGTCTCATGTGTTTACGTACTTACTAACTTGTTTTTTATTAGGCAGATTATTTCTTTAGATCTTTTAAAATCTAAAGCGTTTTTTAAAAATTCATTTTGAGCTACTGCTAAAACTTGCATTTCTTTGAAAATGAATTTATATCTTAATTATCTATACTATTGTGTCTTTCTTAGTATTATTTTCCTTGATAGGATTGGTCACTTATCTCATAGATTTACCTTGTTATTGGTGTATGTTGAATATTGCACTTTTAATACAGTTTCCCTTTCTTAAAATGTATATACATTTGTGTGTGTGCGCGCGTGTGTGTGTGTGTGTGTATTTCAGAATTATTAACCCATGTTCTCCATAGGAAACAATTTCATCAAATAGAATATATACATTTGATTTTGAGTTCCAGTTCTTCTCATTCCCACTATGATAATGTTGTCCTTAATAATTAATGCACATAAATATTTTTATTATCAAAGAAACAAGCAAGGAAAATATCAGAGAGAAGTCAATGTGTATATAATGCATCTATGATGATAAAAAACAAATAGATAATAAAGTATATGAATCATCATATTTACACATTTGGCTTAAAATATATGTTAAAATGTTCGCATTTTTGTTTGTTTAGTAAAACTAAGCAACTATATTTGTGTTCCTTGTTTGTCTACTAAGGATACTCTGCTGAGAGTTTAATACCAGAAAAGAAAGAATTTGAACCTTGACCCAATAACACTCACAAGGGATTGAAAGTTTTTAAAATAATAAATACATGTGTAATAAGAATAATTCTTAGGAGAAATTAAATGGTTTAATTTAAAAAATGACTAATTATGCTCCTATACATCAGAGAATTGCTTATTCGCTTCATCTGGCTTAAGAACTCTGTTAGTTGGTTAATGACCTCATACTTCATTTGGATAGATTCCAATGACTGAATTCAGTATCTTTCATTCAGAAACCTGCCTATATTCACATTTTTATTGTTTTCAAACCTCATAGTACTGAATTCCTGTGTAAACTAAAATGTTGTGTCTGCTCTCTAGTCAGAGAAAATACATTTGAGGAAGTCTATTAGCTTTGAGTCTTGCTACACAGCAGGATAGAAATAAAAACACAATACAATAAGTAAGTTAGATGCAGTCAAAGAAAATAGAAAAATTCAGTCATCTGAAAAAAAAATCTGAACTTTAGTTGTTGGCTGTTTCTTTGTTTGTTAGTTTGTTTTGTTTTTCACTTTTTAGCAAGTGCAAAATACTAACCCACCTAGACACTTATGTATAAATAAAGCTTTTGGTTTTCCAACCCAGTAACATTTGCTACAATCAGTAATACCTTTCTTACTTGCAGTAATATGGTCTGACTCCTATTAAACTTCCCTGGTCTTTTCCCTGACCAACAACTTGAAATCCAAAGGTAAATTTTATAAATGGAAAGAACAAATTAACATATCATCTTTTCAGTGTGACCTTGGGAGAAAGGGTGAAGACCTCTCTCTCTATATATATAAGATTAGGTAACGAGAGGAGTACAAATTATTTCTTTTTGTATGTGAATCGTTGAAGAACTTGTCCCCCAAAAGTGGCTTAGTGGTGATAAATGTATTTGACTCTTGAAGTTATTTGGGAAAAACAGCAAACTGTAACTCAGAGTTTTATGGTCCCGTATAACTTTGAGACCTAAAGTTACTATTTCCTCTTCTTTCTGGGAACACAATTTGTCAAGAAGAAATTTGTAGAAGATTGCCAGTCCTGTATAATTTATAAGACCAAAAAAGAATCATGGAAAGTGCTGAGTTTTGAAGGATACATAGGATGTTGTGGTTTGGTTTGGTTTGGTTTTGGGTTTTATTTTGTTTTATTTTAATAGCAGATGAATATGTTGGAGTAGAAGGAAAAATAAAATAAAATAAAATCAGGTAAGATAAAATAATAAAATAAAATAAAATATAGGACTATGTGGAGAGAATGAAGACATAGTATTAGGAAGGAGAAAAAGTCCCAATGGGACATTCTTTGCAGGTACAAGAATTCAAATTTTGACAAAATTTTGAAAAAAGTTAGACTATTAGAGATTATGTAGTTACTGTGGGCTTAGGTTATCCTACCTAACTAACTAGGATAAAAGAAACCCTAGACCAACTTGTAAGACTTCTTTATGGAGCTTTTATGGAAAATGAATGTGTTGTGCGTATGTCCCATAATATGATAGAACTAGGAATACATTGTTAAAAAGAGAAGCCCATTTATTCATAGTGTTGGTTATGGTGAATTTGGAACTTCCTAGAATGGTTTTGGAAGTGAGAAAATTTTAAACATTACTCTGTTTTATGACTCAATACTGCAAATGTACCAAGAGTAGCCAGATTTAATAGTACTAGCATCAGCCCATTTAAAGTTCCGGTCTGTTGTTATGTCCTATAAGCCAGTTTTGGTAACTACTTCAAACTGAGCTACACATTTACTGCATGCTCCCAAACCAACAGATCGAGGACGTAGGCCAGGATGAGGCAGCTTCTCTCCTACATCAGCTGATTATGTTTCCCAGGTAAAAGACAAAGAGACTTATTTGAACATCTTTACCTTTTATGATTTTTCAATGCCTGCAAAATGTTAGTTGAGGGCCAGCCATTTTTATCTTTCATTATTGTGATGTGATATCAACTATGTTATAGTGATAGTTACATCTAATATTTGTAAGGCCCCAGAATGATTGGGCAGTGTTCAACAGTCATTATCTTTGTCAAAGAAAGGTATTTATTTGAAGGATTTGATTAAAAGTTACTAATTAATAGCATTATTTCAGAGTACCAAAACCATTTTAATTGTATATTGGTGTAAGGCAAAATAAATCAGAGAAAATTAATATGTGTGTAAATTTTTACAAAAGACTGGTTTATTTAAATTCTGCTGTGTACAAAATGCCCTAGATTTCTTAGTAGCAAGCTAGTTTAGTTTCAGATTAGAAGATAATTTCAGCTTTAGAAAGTGGAGAAACATATTCATCTGGCCAATTGGATATTGTTCTTAATTCAAAGGGGCCTTGCATCCTGGTAATACTGATATTTGAGGATGTTCCTCTACATATTCAGGAGTATGAATTATCTAGAGGTGAAGGTGTATCTTGACAACTTAATTGAATTTAAAAGGGTTTGAAAAAGTATGATCAATGAATTTGGGAAAAAGTCAATTCTAAAGAGTCACATAATGATTTTCAATTTTGTCATATCTTAGTGAAGTATGTTGGACACACAATAGCCCAACCAACCTTAAAGAACATTCGGGAAAAAGAAAAGCCTCCTCATATTTTGTAATCCTACAAATGAATGTTAAGGAAATTAAAAATGTTTAGTAGTTAGTGGCATTTGAAGTAGTGTGTCCAAGAACTAGTTAATGTGAAAAAAAAATGTATCTTAGAGAGTTGATGTTGGAAAACCATGTGAGCGTGGCTGGTTAAATGCAACTGTAGAAGATGTACTCTGTGCTACCACCCATACACATCACTGTGGAAGGGTTAAGGAGAAACCTTCAAGAAGTGCCACTATACTATTTTTGTTAATTCTAATATGCATTTATATTAAATGTTGACACTATGTCTGGATTTGAGGCATAGGGTATTTCTGTGGAGAAAATATATTACATTTTCTCATGGATGTTTGATTGGAAAACTTTGTATTTATCAACATTATTAATTGCTAGCCATAGAAAATAACTGGCTAATTCAAACAGAAAAAGAGTCTCTATTTTATTCTTGTATGTGAAATTATTTGCATGCAACCTACATTCAGAATGTGAAGACAACTAAATATGGTATTTTTTTTTAGTGAAATTGCTACCAAAATGAGCATATTTTTAACAGATATGGAAGGGGAAGTAGAATAATTACAAAGGAGTGGATACAGGTAGAGTGGTAAAGCTATAGAAGTGCATCCCTTCACAGAGGGACTCAATAGTAATTCTGGACTAGATGCTATAAGAAACAGTGAGCTTAGCAAGTTCACAAGCAACGTAGAGGCGATGGACAGCCCTAGTGTTCTCACTGAGGCCAAGGTATGCTTGGTTTGTATTTGATGATGAAGAAGATGATGAAGAAGGAACTTTATTCATCAAAATTTTTCTACATCAATGTGGATGTCTCCAGCCCTAGGTTTGATTTTAAAGGATTTTAAAGTAGTGAGAATTTACATATCAAATATAACACATTTCTTTTTTTCTTATTTAAACTTATTTTATTAGTTTCAGGAGCACAAAACAATGTAATAGTTAGACGTGTATCATTTATATCCCTCACACAGTGACAGTCCCCCTCCCCCCATTCACTACCCTTCTGACATCACACACAGCCATTACATTTCCACTGTCTCTATTCCTAATGCTGTATTCTGCTTCTTGTGTGTGTGTGTGTGTGTATATATATATATATATATATATATATATATATATATATATATATATATATAATTGTAGTTGACATTCATTATTGTTCAGCTTCAGCTTCAGGTGTGCAGTGCAGTGATCAGGCATCTACCTCATCCCTGAGGTGGTCTCCCTAATGAGACAAGATAGCATTTCTTTTGGCACCAAGCTGTAAATGTTAGTAGCATTTGGCTCATTGATGATTCTGAGCATATTAAAACTAGCAATGGTTTTTCCATCCTTGGCATTTGAGTTGTGAGCCATTAAAGGAAGCTTGTGTGATGATGGCAGCATCTGTGTTTTCCCGAGATAGACTTTTGTGCTTCCCTTCATTTTTGTCAGAACCATAGTATATGTCCCCTGAAGAGAAGCTCAGAGATCTAGCCTTGTATTAGTCACCAGCATGAACAGCCATTGCTCTATGTTTAACTGGACAACTACATTGTCAAATCTGTATTCGTTCAGATGTTGAGCATTAAAAACTAGTTTGGTGAGGTTCACCGATTTCCAGTCAATAATTCTGTGCCAGAAAAGGCAACATCATTTATAGTTATCCTGATTTTCTATCTCTTTTACTGCACTGGACATATCTTTGCAGAGAGATATGTTTCCAAGTTTAGGTACAATAGCTGCTTCATTCTACACGTTTGCTGGGAACAGGTAGATTTTTGTTCTTTAGAGAAATATTTCAATATTAGAACTGAATGAAATTAATGAAGTTATTTTTGAATAACTAAAGAAGATAGGTTTCTTCTTTAGTATCACTTTTTTGGGGGGGATTTAAAAAACAAATTAAAAAGAAAATGGCATCCTCACTCTTATAAACCTGAAAATTCCTCCAGACATAATTTACAAATACTTTTCACTGACCTCAATAACACATGATAAGATGCTTAGGTATTTCATAAAAAGATTTTGACTTAAATAGTATCTTAATGTAAGCATCTCATTTTAAAATACTAAAATTCTACTCTGTGCAAGGCAATGTACTTGATATTTTAAAAGCAATTTTAATAGATAATGTTATTCCAATATTGTAGATGAAGAAAACAAAGTTCGTGACTGGAGGTCACATAATGCCAAATACTGTATTTCTTTCTTGTTTTTTGCTCTCCTTCCTCTCTATGTGTGTTGCTGTCTGTATCTGGGTGCCATAATGCACCCAGATTTAGTGAGTATATACTCTGTGTGCCCCCCAGAATCCTGAAGAGTTTTTGCTCACAGGGATATGAAGCTATTCAGGCTCAATCGAAAGTACCTAATTGGATATCATGGAGATAAGAAACAAGGCCTCATATGTGCATGTCTCACTGTGTGCATTTGAGTTTTTCAAATGAAATACACAGAATTTCAGAACAATATGCATAAACATAGTAATATGCATGCCTTTATATGTGCTTAATTCCATCATAACATAAATCCTGTTTTCATTTTGTCAGGTCTACAGTATCTCGTCCTGGGATGCCTGAGATTGTTCTTGACTTTTGTTTACCTCTCTTTCTTACTGACTCATATAGCTCTATTCCAAAAATTCAATACCAATTTAATATTTTTTCCCTTCTAAGATTGCATGCTATAATTAACTCGAAAGGTGAAGCCTGATATATTATGGTATGGCATCATAGATATATATAGCATTACACTATGTATCATATCATATTGCATGACATCATATCATATTACCCTTTTAATGATTTCAACTCTGGCTTAAAATAAGAAGGCAGGTTTAACTATTATATGTTATGAAATCTCAATGCTTTTGTACTATAAGCTTCGTATCAGGTAATGAACTGATAAAATAATTTGTGTACTTACTACATCTTGGAGTACTACATTCATCACTTAAAAATGAGAAAATATTAATTGTGACTTCATTAGAAATAACAGCATTATTTCTTATTGATTCACTTTGCTTTATTTCCTGTTTTGTTCAACTGTGTTTCAATCAATCTCATAACATATATTGCCACATCTGTCTACAAAATTGTAAATGCAAAATTGCAATAATATAAGTTCTAAACATTCATAAAGACTATGCTAAATTTTCTAGGTCTTTCCCCACACAGACAGATACATTTTTCTTATGTGAGTCTTTGTGCATAATCTACAATAACAGATGATATGTTCACTTCCTCCCTAGTTCAGAAAGAAAACGCAAGCCACAGAAAGCTGTATATGATTGAGTCCTTCTGACTCTCACAGACTTCAAATACACTTGTAAGAGTGCTCTTCATAATAAACATAAACTTCAAACTTCACACAAGTATTGATTTAACCTGCAAAAACATATCAAAGTAAATGTAATTTAACCATTGACAAACATGTCACCTCTTTTCCAAGCAGTGGTGTTTTGCTAATGTCAATGTTTTGCAGAGTTGTTTTAAGATAAAAAAGACTTTCTCTTTTTCTTGAAGAAAGAAAAAGTAAATTGTTGATACTTTCTTATCTAGAAAATGCCATTCCATTCAGTTAATGCCTAATTTTTACATTCTTATATTCATAGACCAGCTCTTCCTTTGTTTCATCAAACGCAATTCACATCTGGCTTTGGTGATTGTTAATCCATGCTGACATGAGCAAGGTCACTTGTGGACAGAAGAAATTCATACTGCCACTAGAAGCTTTGTTAAGGATTTTTATTGCTTTCTTCTCTTTGTTATGAAAAGACACAGGAAGGACATTTTGATTCTACAAAAACATGTTGTAGATAAACACTTACTCCTACTCAGACATTATCAGCTTTTAACAGAAATGAATTCTTGACACAGTATTTTGTAGGTAATTAGCCAATTCAGTAATCTACTGAAGCAGAAAATAAATGAGTACCTAAGGGTGAGTGACCAATATTTGAGATACTAAGCATTTCCTTTTGAAATACACAGTCTATATTTAATATTGTGTTTAAAATTAGCCACTGTCAATAGAACTAGCAGAACAGGCAAGAGCTCATTAAAAAGTAGAGAAATTTGATGCTTTTATAAAGCCTTCTCAGGATCATTCTTATATATAGTCTGAAAGGCATATGGATAGGAGCAATCATTTTAAATGATTCTTATTAAACATTTAAAATATAACCACTAAAATAAAAAATACTATGTTATACTAAGACATGATTATTCTTACTGTTTTTGAAATGTACAAAGAGAGAATATCAGTTTTTTGTGCTTCATGATTATTGACACTTTCTGGAGTGTTCAAGGAAAGAACACAAAGTTCGAAGAGAAGGTCTAAGACAGAACCTAATGTGGAAATGCTTTTGGATGAACAAAGCGAAAAATAGCCTGTTGGATTTTAAGGTGGCACAGTCACATTATATAAAGACTGAGGGAGAGGCTGGCCTTTTTGGAATACCAATAAAGAAGATCATTTCAAAAAACAGGGATTTTTGTTATAAACATCCCAAGCAGTTCAACCAAATAAAGAATGAAACATGACCGTTGGATATAAACATTAGAGTGTTGGGGAGTTTATATGCAGTATTGAGGGTAGAAAGGGGCTGGAATTGGGGAGAGTTCATTTCTTTTTCAATAAGTTCAGCATGACTTAGAGGAAGAATTAAAGTAAACAATAATATTTATTATTGTTGATGTTGTTTTTGTCATTAAAGTGGAAAAAATTTTAGCATAAGGCCTCTACATTTAAGTTCTCCATAAATGTTATTGGACTAATATTTACATTCCGATAGAAGGCAGCTACAGGAGAGGGGGATTTTAAAACAACAATGGAGGAAGGACAAATGCTATAGCAAGTTTTTAGAAGAGTAGGAACGGAATGTATTGAGAGTACTATAAAAGTTTGAGGAAAGGCGAACAATATGAGAGGAAAGTATTAAGTTTATAGTGAGAATTAAATAAAGTTATGGAATTCCAAGTGTAATAACATGGTGATTAAGAGAGTATGATACATTTGCTGTAAGAGATGTCCTATTAGCTGTAAAAGTGATTTGTAGAACAAAATGAGGCAAAGTCCAGGAATTTTTTTTTCTTGATTTGTTTTGTTGGAAGTGAATTGAACTTTTTAATTAGTAAAGTGGAAGTGACCAGGGGAAAGGAAAATTTACAAAATTAGAGACAGGATTTCAGTTTGCATTATGTTACACTCTAGTGTTTTTCTCCTGGGAATTCCCACTAAGAAGGTAAAAATACTTGAACAAAATTGTTCAATACTTTGAACAAAAGAAATTCAGAAGTACTGCCACCAAGAGAAACAGAGTTATCCTGCAATTAGAAAGGGGGGTCCTAGGAAAGCATATATAGAGTTTGAATAAGGGTAGAATTTCTAAACTGATAAATTAATATATTTTTCAGTCTTAGAAACTTCATAACATTATTGATAGATTTTAGATTATGCTTAGAGTTCAACAGGGAGGGAGGTGTTTCTGAAGAAGAAATTAATTCTATGCTAGTGAGTAGATGGTATTCTGCAAGCAGGATGGTCATGCATATTTATGCATTCTGTGCATTATGCAGAGGTTCCTGATAAAGGAGGATGAAAGAAGTAGAATCAAGCTTGTGCTCTGCACTACAAGTCATGCCCCCGGGTACCATTTTCCTGTACATATAGAAATGTCTACTCACCAAGCCGTCAGGTGAGCAATCTCTGCCTCTCATATGGAATATGTACTATTTTCGTATATCATAACCTCTTTCCTTGTATTTGGTAAGATAGTCACTATGAATAGAATCAATTTGTCACTACATTAAGTTAAATATTAGATATATATTTAAATTTAATATATAGTATGAATCCACGATAAATAATATAAAAGTATAAAATATTAATATAAGCCAAAAGAATACGAGGAAAAACAAAAAGCTGAACTAGAAGAACAAAACTACCAGGCATATGAATATATAAGAAGAAAAGAGTAATATTTAACGCATTACCTATATAGTTATGCTTACAGAGTCACAGTTCAGGTAAAGGGACTCCTGAAATGAATGAAGTGACACACAGTGACGGTGACACAAAGTCTATACTGCCTCCTGACAGTAGTGAGCAAGAGGTTTCTGCAGATGAAAGACAATTACTCCTCTCTATCTTCTTCCCAAATTATCAAAAATGCACCCTTGACTTTTGATGTCCTCAGGCTGCAGTTGCTTAAGGAAGAGTTCTTTATGATCTGTCTTTTCCTGTGCACTTCCAACTTGCATATGTGTATTTGGAATTGTAAGGAATTAGCTGACCAAAGGTTATCAGACTGCAGAGAGTTAAAAAGCTGTTGAAAAAAATATTTGTCAGCATTCATTGTATAAAATATAAAATGTAGATATTAGGTTAGGTAGGATATTAGTTATTTTGAAAAATCATTCTTGTCTGTTTTTCTAATTAGTAAAGATAATTTTGTATGCTTCCTCAAATAGAGCAAATTATTAATAATTCCCCTATCAATATTTTTGGAATCATTATGCACTTTATGTACATATTTCTGAAGTGATTTTTTAAAGTGCAAAAAATAAAGAATATTTTATATGGAATTATTCTGCTGTTATTAGACTCAGGAATTGAAACTAGCCATGGTGTATCATTTCATCAACAATAAATTTCTACCTGAATCTCTTTGTGAGTTTTGTAGGATTATCTGCACTGTTCTTTTTAATTACAACATTCATATGCATTACTCTCTGGCTATTTTACTTCTAATTAGGTTTATTTGAAAAAGTTAATTACATGCTACTCAATTTCTTTCACTTTCTATTTAATCACAGCAGATTCTCAATAAAACCAAGAGATAGATTTTCTGCTAATAGATATATTACAAAACATGAAGCTTAGGCTTTGATAATATATTTTTTCAGTATGCTGCCAAATTTATGTATTATTTTATTATTTTAACCCAAGTATAATTTATAAATATTTTGCCTTATATTCCACTTATATTTTAAACATTTATATTGAGCAAGCTTGTGTATAACATGTGGTTTCCTGTTAGATTCATTATGTTGCATTGAGAGATTAAAGCAGGAAGTGATTATTGCTATACATATAATAAAAAAGACATCAACCATCATCATAATACCCATCAACACAATAGCACATTGAGCTTCCATAAATATGTGGTGCCATGCTGGCATTCCATAAAACAAATTATATAGCCTAGTCTCCAGGACTCTATAAAGTTATGCTCACTGACAAAAGTATGCCCTAATAACCCAGCCAACAAACATGAAAAAGAATAAACTTTTAGAACATACATAAATACCAATAATGATCACCACTAAATAAAAATTTTTCAGTATGGTAGAATTATTTATTGTACCAGAATTTAAAAGAAATTAAATCAGAAACTAATGCTACTTCATCTTTATGAATTCCTTAATTAACTTCATGAATTCCTTAATTAACTTGACTGGCCATTTCTGAATTAGGAAGGCAAAACTATTCTGGTTGCATGCAGGATACAAAATGCTGTACATTTTCTTTCTATTCAGCTAAGATGCTGTCTGATTATCAAATAAAACCTGCACTTCAATAAAGCTTTAAAGGATTATTTTGTTGTTGTTGTTTATCTCTTGCAATTGAAAGAAAAAAGCCATGCTCACACACTCTGCTGGATGAGGAATAGCTGCCTTATTTGGCCTGTCAGGTACTTTCAAAGAAGCTGAGCACTTAGAAATGTAAACCATGAACATTTCTTGCAAAGCTAAGATATCTTGAGAAGTGGATGCTTTTGTTGACTAATGCAGTTCCAAATGTGAAGATAAGTGTTCAAAACTCATGAATCAATCCAGCATTGTTGATTTAAGAAGATAAATGACATATTTTGTAAATTTATCACTAGACTTCCTGTATTAAGATTTATAAACTATACCTAATGTCAAAGAGAATATAAATGTTCATGTTTTATAATTATATCAATTCTCTCAAGTCATAGAAACTAGGTAACATGTATATAAGAATATGTTTTCAGCTGGCACACCCACAGGATAGCAGAGAACTAAGTGGGTTTACTCCATTCTCCCCAAATCTACCTGATCTTTGACATAAGATTATGTTGGAGAATGAAGTCCAGTGACAGGCCGTTATTTACAAAATATACCATTTACACAAAATGTAGAAAAAAAATCCCTACATTGAGAGAGATTTGAGGGAAAATTGATTGAGCAGCTACATGTTAATCATTCACCCCATCCTTGTACATCATAGTTGACTGGAAAAAAAATTAATCTTTTTGCTTTCTCAAAACAATTAGATGACTCATATTAATAATAATCAAGTTCTTTAGAATTCAGAAAAAAAGTAGAATAATGTTAGAAAACATCTAAATATTATTACAATTGAACAAAAGTCAATTTTATTAAAAACCAATTTCTAGTAATTTTTTTTGTTTTTACTATTTTCTAGAAGAGAATCACTGCAATACATTATTCAAATAAAATTCACACAAATGAAAGTAGAATTTTACAGAAGTTGTTAAATTGTATATAGTTTTGTGTTAATAGAGAAATATGTTCCTAATTGGTACCCAAACCAAAAGATTCTCATTCCAACAAAAATAATAAAGACCTCCTACATAATCCCATTCAGATACAAAATAAGTAATAAGAGCAGAATACAGAGACAGCAGGCAACTAAACAAAAATCAGCTGTGCCACTGAAATGGAGGGAGATATTCACAGGTTGTAAGGAGACAGAATATTACGTTGGAGGGAGAAAATCTTCCTGAGGAACATCCTCAACAAAGACTTTGTAGGGAAAATGAGCTTTTACTTGATCTTGTGCATAGATTATGCATAGATTTTTGTTTTTGCTTTTTTTTTTTGGGGGGGGGGTGGTTAACAAGCATTTATCCTAAGGAAGTGACACAAGTGAGAATGGTTTGGGATAAAAACAGCACAAGTTTTATTGAAGACTATCCCTAGAATAAGAATGAGCTAAAGGAGGCCATACAAGAATACATAAGACAACTTTGGCTAAGTGTTCTTAAATATCTAAAATAAGATATTTCGGAATTTATATAATTTTATTCAGATACTCTCTATTTTTTTATATAGTATTATTATCTATAAAAGATTCATAGTTACCATTGTATATATGATTTGTCCTTTTCAATAATTTGTTTATTTCTTTAAAAATATTTATAAATTATCATCCTAGGCATTATTAAATATAGATTAAGAATTTTATTACGGCCCAGATTACTGCTCATGGAATAAGGGTAAGAAACTTTAATTAATAAGGGAATCTATGTAGTTACCTAAAAATCTAAAGGCCATACGGAGATATAATTATGAGTGACAGACAAATTATGTCCTAAATATATATACTATACTAAGTATATAACCTAAATATACTAAGTATACTAATAATATAGTTTACTAGGAGAAATGAAATATGTGCTTAAGAAATACAATAGGAGTTTAAGATTGTTTCTGAATATAAATACTACTATCAGTTCAGCTTTAGAGCTTTTTTGGAAAATGTGGCCTTGTTCCAACATGATTGATATTTAAGGGAATAATTTGAGCATAATGCAAATTTGCAAATTATGTTTATATGTTAATTTGGTTACAAGAAGCAGTAGGTGAATGCAGAAAACTTTACCTCGTTGAATCAAGGCTTATAGGAATATGCAAAACACACAAAATATACACACCTCCATCATCTAAGAACTACCTCAATCCAACATGTCCTATTTCATGTAACCCCATCACCATTTTATACCTGTCCAATGGCCAGTCAATAAGCAAACTTCAGGTCTTTCCAAGATAAAGTGCTATTTTAAGAGCTAGTAGTTAATCATCTAACATTTGTAAAACTGTGCTACCATTTTTCTTATCTTTTATTCTGTTTCTGTCACTGAGGAAGTTTTTTAGTGTTTTGTCCCCACCTCACTTTTACCACAAACCCTGTAAATTGATTGGACAGTTTTGCAAAGTGCAGTAGTATTTAGGAATGCATATATCACGTTACAGCAGAACTAACCGTGTTAGGCTGTCAGGAAAAATAGTATTGTATATACAGAGTCAGAAAAAGTTTTCATTGTTGTATTTTTTCATGAAACATCAGAAAGCATTTAGGAAAATTTTTAAAATGGGCATTTCTGTAGCTCTAGTGATAGAAAACAGGAAAACAAAAGGCACAGAGTAAGAAAACACAGGGCATACATGTTGAATATAAAGGAATTAAGCTGGTTTGGGCTAAAAGTTATACCACTTAAGAAAGAAATAAGGACTCATCCTTAGCAAAATATCTCAAGACAAAGATGTATGGTGTCTTAATTACTGCATTAAAATGCATTTTTTTTCCTCAAAATGTGTAAATAAATCAAGGAAGATGAAAGCATTTACTTTCAATGTCATAGTAAATTATTTAATAAGCCAACCTAAGGATGATTTAATTCTCTGGGATCCCAAACATCATAAAGTTTAATGTTAACTTGTACAATATTGTTTTCTAGAGATTCAACTTATAGATAGATAATCTATAATTTTATTGCCCTGAAGGAAATTACCAGTTTTTGTTCTAATGTTGCAATCTTAATCTACCAATTTTTTTTTTCTGTCTGTAAAAATCTAGTTACAGAAATGCTATTGGAATTGGTTTTTCCTCAATTTTTAATGGAGTGAATAAAATACTTGGCACATGTTCATTTTACATTTTATATTTGCATGAGGCATGTCTACAATTTATTGTATATTATATTTTTATGAGTATTTTCCTCTGTAGAGGAAGTATACACATATGGAAGTTTATCAGTCCAAAGTTTAAGGTAGAAAACAGGTTTGTTAGAAGATGATCTCATCTCTTACATGCTGTATTATATATACTTCAATGTCTCAATGTTGTACCAGTGGAGCATCAGAATAAGTTTTAGGTATTTGACCATTGGCCTTCTAGATGATAGACTGCAAACAGAAACCTGGGAAGAGCACACATTGATGACAATTCGTGTAGACATTTCACACAGGAAATGTGATGTGCTTCCAATTTAGGAGAAAATGGCTTGGTTGTATCTTAAGTGGATGCAGGTGGTCTTCTTTCACATAGAGAATATGCCACATTGCAGGGTCTGTCTTTCAACCATGTGGTCTCAGAACATTGTTTGGTTAGGATTAGATATATCAAAGTAAAAAGACAGATACATAAAACCAGCATATCAATATTAATATATATCAAACTCATATATATTGAACTGTGCAATTGTTAGTTATCCAACTACTTGTGCTGGCATACATAGTACATTCCTACTCTGTAAACTATTTCTTGGAAATTGAAGTCTTCTTTGGTTAACATAGAATTAGTGTGATGAAACCTTTTTCATATAAGGGTAGCTTTTCATTCTCAAATTTGCTTGATCCCTTTACTGCTGCAGGTTTCTATCCCTGCCCTCTTGAACAGTAAGTAGCATTCGTATTTGACGTGTTTCCATCAAGTCTGACAGATACAAGAGCTCTTTTTGGTGAATTTACGTTGCTTTCCTTAACAGCATTTCTCTTCTAGATTAGCTATAATTTATTCATTCTGTATCCATCTTTCTTTATTCCTTAGAAGGAGGCTTACTTCAAATACCAAGAACAGAACACTGAAATATCTTGAACTAAAAACCAATAAGTGTTCATACCACATACCACCTGACCTTAAGAAAATTAATAAATATATTTTTATGAATTATTTTAATAAATATGAATTGAGTATCGCAATGTGATGTGAAATGTGATTGGGGCTACAGTTTTAACATGGAACATAATATCCTGTACTCCAGGATAATGTCTGTAAAAGGATGGGGCTGGAACCTTCCTTAGTATCCTTTAAGGTTACCTGATTCTCAATTGACACAACTTTCACACAACCTCACTCATATCACGGCCTTTTTGACTTACTGACCACTGATGGCTAAATTTAATAATGATAATAAATTCTAGTTTATTTTTTTAAATAAATTATAGGTCTAGGAACATAGATTATGCACTGGGACTATTTTAATTGTTACAATTCTAGTAATAATAGTTTTGTAAGAAGATTATTGTATAATGTGTTTAAAGGAATCTATAAATCAGGAATATGATTTAATTATAACTGCACAAAAATAAATACTCATGTCATGTATTTCTACTATTTAGGAAGATGTATGGGGGAATACTTATGATTTGCCTTCTTAAATAATTTAAAACTATTTTGAAGAAGGAAACAAAAAATCTATATTAAATGTATTAGTGTTCAATTATGTTTTAAAAACAAGAAATGTGGCCCAATTTTGCTTTGAATATCCTATTTTTCATCAAATTTTTGTTGTTATTATGGTGTGGTATTTATTTCTATTCAGTAAGACATGTTTAAACAACAAGCTTTGATTAACATTCTTCTATTAATACATTATATATATATTTTTTTATTTTTTTATTATTTTTATTAGTTTCAGGTGTACAAAACAATGTAATAGTTAGAAATTTATCATTTATATTCCTCACAAAGTGATAACTCCTCTCCCCCAATCTATTACCTCTCTGACATTGCATACTGCAATTACATTTCCACTGCCTCTATTCCTAATGCTGTACTCCACTTCTTGTAAATATATATATATATATAAATATAAAATTATATATAATATATAAATATATATATAATATATAAAATTATATTATATATATTATATATATATAATTATAGTTGACATTCATTATTGTTCAGCTTCAGCTTCAGGTGTACAGTGCAGTGATCAGGCATCTACCTCATCCCTTAGGTGGTCTCCCTAATAAGACAAGTATTCATTGGATACCCTACAAAATCTTAACAACATTATTGATTAGATTCCCCAAATTGACTTTCGTATCCCCGTGGCAATCTTGTGGTTACTGACTATGCTTTCTAATCCCTTCACCTTCCCCTTTATCCCCAACTCCCCTCCCATCTAGCAACTCTCAGTTTTTCCTCTATGTCTCTGAGACTGTTTCTGATTAGTTTGTTCATTTATTCTTTTCTTACCATTTGCAACAATATGGATGGACCTAGAGAATATTATGCTAAGTGAAATAAGTCAGCCAGAAAAAGACAAATACCATATGATCTCACTTATATGTTCATTAATGTTTTGTATGCTGCAAAGTACGTTATAATATGTTACATTAGTAATGACATTTTATGATGTCAAATCTATAAGACTTTTTGTAACTATTTCACTTTAAAACATCCGTCAAGATAGCAAAGTTTTTCATTTATGTTATTTGATTAACAGATTTTTTAAAAGCACCTACTATACATTAAAGATTTTTTTTTGATGAGGACTATTTTTGTGAATAGGAAATCAGTTATCAGAACCTATTGATTGAAACAGAAAAATGGATAATTTTCAATCAGATGACTGCTCTGACATGTGCTGGCATACAGATTTCTAAAGAAATACACTGAATGGTAACTAACCCAATCCTAAGAAGGTCTTTTCAGATGTCATAGCAAAGTAACTTCTAAGGTATGACTTAAGAAAACCAGATAAGGAAAAAGAGAAACTCCCAGGTAGATCAAAGCACAAAAACCCAGAAGTAAGAGATAATTACATATTTTATGGAATTATGAAAAGCTTATTTTATTTATTTATTATTTTACATATACCCTAAATTTCTATCAATTCACAAAATGTCTAAATTGTCTTCTTAAACCAATCACATTACTGTCAACATTATTCTTTGACATCTGAATTTAAAATGGTTCAGAATAACCTGTGTGAGATTGCAAGATCAGTTTTGTCAATTTCACAATTTAATCTCTGATGAAAAAATGACCTAGTTTTTAAAATATTTTTACCCAATGACTGCAGATCCAAACTTTGTAAAAAGTAATCAAAACAAGACAGAAACAGTCCTAGAATTTTACATATTAACTGACAATAAATTTGCTACCTTATGCATTAATATTCTGAAACTTTATTTCATACCTAAATCAAATATCTAAGATATGGGATTGTGTACACAACAACAGTTCATGTTTTTGTTGTTGTTGTTAAGGCAGTTGGGACTCCATATTTACACAGAATACATGAAATTAATTTAATAGTCTATTGCACTTTCCTGAATCTTATAAAATAAATGGACCCTCTGTTTGTTTTCCTTGCCTCCTTATTGGAAAATGCCTAGGTAGGTTTTCAGTTAGTTTGGGCAGTATGTTTTGAATGATCTCACTTAAATATATGCTTTGAGCATATGAAAGTTTTGTGTTGGGTGCTTCATGTTGCAGCCCATAGATGGAGGCAGTCATTTTACTTAGCTACTAAAAAATGATTTATAAGGAAAGATTCATGTGTCACATGATCAAGAGATTTGTCATATGCATTAACAGTTAATAGACAGAGAAAAGCAACATTGGTTTTGTAATATGAGTCATGAATCAAAAGAAACAAGTGTAAATTCCTCTAGATTGCAGATACTGATTTGTTTTTATAACTGCAACTCTACAGAAGCATTTTCTGAGGTTCATACAGTAGCAGGGATTACCTGTGGTTGATTACTCTTGATAGGCAATCCTAGAGAAGGATCCTTAGTTACTTCATTTAAATACCAAGTAGAAAATTAAAATTATTGATTCTGTTGACGAAAAAATAAGTATTATAAATGTAATTCAGTTGAAACAAATTTGCAAATAATTAAAGGTGAAAAAAGTTGTTAAATTTTATCTTCAAAGGAAACATGCATGGAACTTCAGCTCATCCACTTTCTATCGAAGAATTAAGAAAAAACAAAAAATAAAGACTATACATAAACTGTAAATTCTATTGATTAATTTTGTAATTGTGACTCTGACTGAAATACCCTTTAGAGAAAGAACATCTATAATTTGACAAGAATTCATTCCATTTTTTAAAGTACATATTTTTAGGAATATACTTTGTACACGAGTAAAAATTTGACTCCAGTTCATTGACATAAACAAGGGGTGTGATCAAACAATACAGTGAATGTTAAAATAAAATAAAAATTATTACACTAAAAAACACATTGCTATTAATCCCCCTCAAAATACTCCCCCACGCTTCACACACTCTTATCCCACCATTCTTGCCACTTTCTGAAGCAATTCTGAAAGTCCTCTTTCATGAGTGTCTTTAGTTGCACTGTCGTGGCTGCCTCTATGTCCTGAAACATTTTGACTTTGGGGAAGAGCCAGAAGTCAAACGGTGTCAGATGTGGTGAATAAGGTGGATGAGGACACACCGTAATGTTTTTATTTGGCAGAAATTGCCATACTGGAAGCAATGTGTGACATGGAGCACTGTCATGATGAAAGATGACTTATGGCACACTTTAAAACACACCTTCTTTCAACCATAGCTCACACATAACTGACTGCACCGAACAAGTCGAAACTTGTCACACACTGTTACTAACGTTCCATGCACCACTTCCCATATTGAAAATCCCTGCCTTTCTGTTGGATGGCACTTGGCAGCAGCATTCACCATATTCTTTGATCACAACAAAAAGGCTGTGTGTCACACATTGCTTCTGGTATATGCGAATGTCTGTCAAATAAAAACATTGCAGTGTGTCCTCATCTGCCTTATTCACTGGATCTTGCACTGTGTGACTTCTGGCTCTTCCTTGAAGTCAAAATGACCATGAAAGGAAAATGTTCTGAATTGATTCAGGACATCGAGGCAGCCACAACAACACAACTAAAGACACTCACAAAAGTCGACTTCCAGAACTGCTTCAGAAAGTGGCAAGAACAATGGAATAAATGTGTTCAAAGTGAGAGAGAGTATTTTGAGGGGGATTAATGGCAATGTGTCTTTTATTGTAATATAAATGTATATATATATATATATATATATATATATATATATAGATATAGATATAGATATAGATATAGATATAGATATAGATATAGATATAGATATAGATATAGATATAGATATATTTAGTCATTCACTATATATTTTGATCATACCTCGTATAAGGCAGAACATTGTCAGGGTGAACAAACCACAAATTAAAGCCCAGCTAATTCAAGCTGCTGAAACAGTGATTTTACTGGCAAGACATGGTCTGCATGCTGTTCTGAGTCAGGTGCCAAGGATACTCAAGGCACACTAAGGAGGCCAGTGTGATTGGATAGTGGCAGGATAATTTGCATTTTAGACATTAGCTATTTCTTTTATTATAAAATGGCATCTGTGCAGTAACAGAATTTGTGATGAATTTGTATTCCAAAGGCCTGGATCTCAGGGGGAATGGTGTAATTTACTAAATATTAGACATTGGGTAAATCATATAACTTTTTGAATCTGTCTTTACCTGTGTAAAATGGTGTATTCATACCTAATTTTCTGAAAGCTTGTTGAATCAATTCAATGACATCTTTACAAAAAGACGTGAAGGAAATGCAAAATGCTATATCCTATATTCAAACTGTTTCCTTTCTTACTCTTCTCCAATCACTGGCCTCCTTAGTGTGCCTTGAATATCCTAGGAAATAGAAAACAGAGCTGTGGCCCTTGCTTTTCCTCCTGCCTTGAACAAATGTACATCCTACAGAATGCACAGTCATTTGTTCAGTATTGCTTTTTCTGGTCACTATAAGATTTTACCCCACCTCCACACTCATTCCTTATCCTCCTTTCATGTTTTTGTTTTGTTTTATAACATATGAATATTTATGTATTCATCTATTTCACTGTCTCTCCAATTTGAATGTAAACTGCATGAAAGTAGTAAATTTTATGTATTTGTTGACTGTCAGAACCAAGTGTCTAGAGAAGTATCAGTGACATTTTAGTAAAAGCTTGATTATTTTTTTCATTAATGAATAAATGCTATATTGCTGCTAATTTTTTCTGTTATTAAGTGGAAAAAAAACATTCATTTTTTTAGTGAGTAACTGCTTCTTTTTATTTTTATATGTTTATAAGGTGAAAGTGAAGAATATTAACTAAGAAAAGCGGAGAAATTTTTGAGGGCCAAACAAGAATGGCAAATGTTATTTTCATCATGCTATTCTCACTCTTGGTAGCAACTTCCTGGAACATTACGCTGAAGAGATTTTTCATCCTGGATAAGACATGAGTACTTTAATCAATGAAAGTACCTAATTTGGGGTCTTGGAGTTAGGGGGTGGTGTCAAATGAGTGACAGTCTCTGTGTCACATATTTGGCATGCCCAAAGTAAATATTTCAGGAAATGTTATCAGTAGATATTTGTCACCAAAGAGCTGCTCATTTAGTTTTTTAAACCCATGGCAATTCCAATCTCTCTCTAAAGAAATATCTCCATTTACTGCATGCTCAAATGAGAGCCTTTTAGAGTCTTTAAAACTTCCACAGACCATTGTATAATGGAAATTTAACAAACAGAACTTGTAAAACGTAAAGTAATCGACACAATAAAGATTGTGGGTTCTCAGAATGCACATGATTTTTTGAAACAGTTTAAGTAGTTGGATGCTGTGAAATATAACATATGCAATGCTCAGAGCTAGAAGGAGTTGTCTACAGCGATAGAACATTAGTTTATAGAGCTTAGTTTCCGTTAAAAATGAAGCGTTGACAGACATCCTGGGAGAAACTATTTGCGAAAGAGATACCTGATAAAAGACTGCTATCCGTATATACAAAGAACTTTTAAAACTGAGCAACAAGTAAATAATTCAAAAAATGGGCAAAAGACCTGAAAAGACCTCAACAAAGAAGATATATGGATGGCAAAAAGCATATGAAAAGATGCTCTACATCATATGTTATCAGAGAAATACAAGTTTACAAGTTCCATTAATAAAAATTAAGAGTTACCATTACGTACCTATAAGAATGGCCACAATCCAAAACACTGACAAATCAAATGCTGACAAGGAGGTAGAGCAACAGAAATTCTCATTCATTGCTGGGGAGAAAGTGAAATGGTCCAGCCACTTTGGAAGACAGTTGGCAGTTTCTAACAAAACTAAACATACTCTTACCATATGATTCAGCAACCGTGCTCCTTGGTTTTATCCGAATGAGTTGAAAATTTGTCCACATAAAAATCCACACACGGATGTTTATAACAGCTTTATTCATAATTGCCAAAATTTGGAAACAACCAAGATATCCTTTAGTAGATGAATGGATAAATGAACTATTATTGTACATCCAGATTATAAAATATTCAGTGCTATAAAAAACAAGCTAACAAGCTACAAAAAGACATGGAAGAACCTCAAATACATATTGCCAAGTGAAATAAGCCGATCTGAAAAAGCTACATATTATATGATTCCAACATTTTGGAAAAGGAAAAAGTATGGAGATCATATAAAAAGCATTGGTTGCCAGGGATTAGGAAGGGAAGAGGGAAAAACGGGCAGAACACAGAAGAGTTTTAGGGGAGTGAAAACTATTCTGTATGATGCTATAATGGTGGATACATGCCATTACAGTTTTGTCAAAACCCATATAATGTACAACACAAAGAATGAAATTTAATGTAAGCTATAGACTTTGGATGATAATAATGTGTCAGTGTGGATTCATCAGTTGTAAAACATGTCCCATTCTAGTGTAGGACATTGATAGTATGGCAGGCAAGGGTGAGGGAGAGTGGGGAGCAGGGGGTTCATGGGAATGTCTGTACCTTCTACTCAATTTTTCTGCAAACATGAAACTGCTCTAAAAAAAGGTCTGTTAGAAAAAAAAAAATCATCTAGATTTTATGAGCCTATGTCAGAGAATGTGTGTTGAGGGAAAGTTGGCCTACCAACTGTTTTTTATCCAGTTTTGAATTCACAGAAAAACATATTTCATATAGATTTCATTAATTCATTAATTCAGATCTGCTCATTCTGATGCATGATATTCCAGCTGAATTGAAGAATACTTTTGTAGTCCTACCCAATACTCCCTTCAAAAAAGGGGGGGTTCCAAATGGGGAAATGTTGAATAGAGAATTCTTACTATGCTCAAAATATCTATCTGTTTTCAACATTTTAAACACTTTAAGAGATTCATTGTATATATGAATGGTTGAAATGTTACAATATAAAACCCTTATCTACATATATATGATTGCCCATCCGCAAATTTCTTTGCTTTGAAAATTTTTAGTTAAGTTATATAGCAATATAAATGCTTGCCTTTTAAATTATCTCTAAAATTGACTTTTTTGCTAAATATTTCTGATTCCTGCCTCTTAAAATTTTTCAAAATAAATTTTGATATTAAGGTTATGTGCAGAATACTTATTACTGAAAATTGCTTTTTATTATAATATGAATTACTCCTAATTTTGTCTTAATTTTAAATAATGTATATTAGACTACCAATAAGAAAAAAGAAAACATAAATCAGGCTTTCAGATCTATAAATGCATTTTGTACATCAAAGACAAATTTTTGCTCATGAAGATCAAACGAAATAAAGTAAAACTTAAAAATAATTTTAAAAAAATTATTTAACAAATCTAAACACAATATAAACAATACACTATGCATGTTCATTTTGGATGATTTTTCTGCATGAGATATCTTAAAGTACAAGTCCAATGAGTTTGGAATTAAGATTTTTTTTTCTTCTATTAGTGTCCCTTGAACAAGCATTGGCGTTCTTGATTCTTCCAAAACCATTTCAGAAAGCTAAATATTTGGATTATGTGACCCAATGTAAAATTGTTTAAAAATTCTTCTGTCTTTAAATGGTAAATACTGTGGGAGAGGAAGATTCTTTCTCTTCAGTGAGCTTTTTTATTTGTTTATTTGTTTCTGAAAATGGGAATTTATTTTTTTATGTGGTAGTTTCTTCCCCAAAGGATTTATATTGGCTTACAAAAAATACATAAACGATAACAGTATTAGAACACAAGGAATAAATGTGTTTAATTTTCTTAATGTTTTTTTAAATATGCATTTAAATTTAATTTTCTACTCTCTATTTAATCTTTCTTACATTTTACTTTCTATGAATAGCCATCATATTTCAACTCTGATTTTCATCCTTTTTTTTAATTAAATTTATTTTGGTGACGATGGTTAATAAAATTTCATAGATTTCAAGATTTAATCCTTATTTCATCTAAATTAAATATTTAGATGCTTCTTCAAACTTTTTAGTTAACTTTTCTGGAAAACTACGATTTGGGGTTCACAATTAGTATCATGCTCTAAAGAACCTTATTATGCTAACCTGTACATTTCATACATAATAAAACATCTTTCCAGTTTTCTTAATTATAGTTTTGTTTCCTGATGTGTTAGCTTGTTTTTGTTTAGTTTTATTTATTTAACCTTAGATTTTAATTAAAAATGCTTTTATCTTTAACCAGCACTAATTGTATTTACCTAGCACCAACCGGATTTTATCTAGGTGTTGGTCCATATTTAAAAGGCTATATGTATGAGTTTGGTTATTTTTAACCATATATAGTAATGAGAAAAGAAAAGTCATTAGTTAGGATTTACCAAAAACCTAAATTATTTGTTATTGTAATTATCACGTACTACATAATTTCAAGCAAAGAAACTGATCATGTGGAGTACCTCTTAAGAAAACAAGGGTAAGTCTATAGTTTGCAAAAATTCACATCTCAGTTTTTCATTTCCTGTTTGCATGACAGTGACAAGATACTTAATCTTTTGTTCAAATATATTTTGGAGGTCTTCAGAATATTGTGGTTTCCGTGTAATGATATGCATGAATAATGTTAATATGAAACAAATAGCTAGATATTTCTCCAGCAAAATGGGTTTATTTGGGAACAACAAAAAAATTGCAATTCAGAACACGGAGTCTAATGGCAAACTGTGTGCAAGTCTAGAGAAACAAAGGAGAGACACTCTTTTGTGGACTTTGGATGGGCGGTTGTTAGAGGAAGCTAAATTTGAAGTATAGTGAATTTTCATTGGCTAAGTTAATGCAGTCTTCCATTGGCTGATCTGTCACTGGGCTGAGAGGAATCTTTCATTCCTCCTGCTGAGGTAGTAAAATAGTTTCACTTCCTGTGACAGACAGCTTGAATATCTTCCTTATGCCGTCAATAGTGTGCACTGAGTGACAAGTGTGAGAGATCTCTCTTCTAGCCTCCTGATTCCATTTTAAATGAGCTTGCTGTTTATAAATTTTCATACGTCCCACACACCCAGGGAGTCCAGAAAGACAAGGAAAATGTTTATTTCCCCTATAGTGTGTTAGCAGGATATAAAATTTTAAGTTATAGTATTCTGAAAATTGTGTGGTAGATATGAAATGAGGTCCAATTTTAAAATGCATATAAGGAATATGTCATAAATTGGTACCCAATCATTCAACTAAGTAAAAAAAAAAAAGTGAATTTAAAAATTATTACATGTATTTTTTAATCTCTAAATATGCAACATCAGGTTTAATTTTTTTGTTCCTAAATATGGTGAACATTTAAAGATCAACTAATGAGTCTAGTGAGATCATGCTAATTCTTTTAAATGTTACTACACAAAGGTGGAATACCTACAGTGATGCCTATTTTGATTTTCCTAGGCAGATGTTTAATTACTAATTTATGTAATTAAGTCTTTCCCTATATTCTCTCATTATGACATTTAACACGTTTCATGTAGTTATTAACTTGCCTGTATTTCTCCTCATTACCCTGTGCTTGTAAAAAATTACTCTCTTTGCATGCATTGTCCCAGAGCTTAAAATAACAAAAATAATAGTTAACTATTACTGAATTCTTATATTGAACCCAGACATTTGTCCACCTACCTGAATATAAAATACAGTCTCTTATTCTGATTGTTGCTAGGTTCCAAATTTTTGTCCATCTTTCCCACAATAAAGAGAATAATACGTTACTTTTTATCTGTTGATTCTCTAGGATAAATATTAAGAAAAAAGACAGAAACAAACAAAAATTCCCTGATTCCCTTTCCCTCAAATTTCGTTCTGTTAGCATATTTAAAAATACATATAAATAATTCTTATAATGCTTTTTCTTTATTTTCATAAGATTTGGATTTTGGTTTCCAGGGTGGTATCTGCCACCCTTTCAAAGATATAACTATATAGATAGATATTTAGGAGATGTAAGAAAATAAAACCAAAATGAAAAACTCAGCACTGAATATGATTAAATCTATTGATAGGCTAATTGTTGACAAACATTAATCCAGGGATTGATAATAATGTCTTTAAATCCTCCGAATCTTTTTCTGGCAATTTTTCAGAATGTAGGTTTTAAAAGGTCATGTTAGATACTCATAAACACAAGAATAGCTAACATCACTGGGAGTCATCACCATGGGTGGTAGATGTTTTGTGAAAACAGTTTTAAGTTAAATGAGTTGTGATGTTCAAATAAAGGTTCTGGTTTAATTTAGTTCTCTTTCTCCCCCTCTCTCTCTTTCTCTCTAAAATATAAAAAGACAATACTTGTGTTGATTGCTTGTTTTTTGTAGTAATTACAAGACGATTTACTTTGAACAGTGTCTCTCTTAATCACAAGTAACAGCAGGTACCGAGCAATTGATATGCCACACATCTTATTCTGAACAACACCCACAAAAAAACTACATTAAAAACTACTGAAGAGTTTCCAGTTAAATAATGATGCTGCTTTTTTCCACTTGATATAACAGCTGTAACAAACTTATTGGAAATGTATTCTGAATCCCTGTGCTATTCATGTGTTACACTTTCAGAATTAAAGAGTACAAAAGAAAAAAAATGCCTATTCATCATAAGAATGTATCACCCCTTTCTGAGGCTATACGACAGCAAAAGTTTAAGTCTTTGCTAAACAAGAAGTTCTTGCAAAAATAAATAGTATTAACTTAATGCATTAAAAATGAATTTAAAAAAATATGTATGCATCAAGTGCCATGAAGTATTTTTTGTAATATAAATGACAGAATATTCTGTCAGGAAGAAGACTATCTGATGTTTAGTCTTCAGAGAACATGAAGGCCATCTAGATCAATTATACAATAACACACGGTAACTATTATATGAATGAGATAATGGCAAGGAGGCAGCATTGTGGTACTTCTTGAATCTGCCCTAATCACCTCAGGAATATAAGAGAAACTAGGATGGAAGAAGAAAAATTTTCACCAAAACTAGGTAACAGAATACCACAAACCTTATAACTAATGGTAGGAGAGGCAATATATAAAACTTTAATGAGCAGTAGCCAGACGACTAAAATAAGAGAGGCTGAAAAATAAGAGAGGCTTCTATTGCTCTTCAGAACCAGCTAATCTAACAATCATCAACTAGTTCACACACTGAAAGGAAGACTGTTACATAGAAAGAAGGCCTCAATTGCTATTCTGTGAATCCAGATAAAAGTGGGAAAGGTGATTTAAAAGGAGGCCATGGGGTATTTGGAGGATGTAGGAGGTTGCCTGAACCCACAGATATCTCAGAAATATACAAAAAAGAACAATCTCTCACAGTGAGAGGGAATCCCCAGAGAAGAGAACACAAATAGATCAGGACAGGCAATCTGAGGGACAGTAAAGGAAAGAGAGATCTGGTAGTAAATGGGAGAAGGAAGAGAGGAGTCAAATATTATAAAGTACATGACAAGAGGATATGTTTTATATTACTTTGTGAGAACAAGAATAGAAAGGACTCCACAGACATAAAGCTTGTGAAGTTATTCAGCCTTAACTTGGCCCTTGATAGAAAATTTCTTTTAAAGTACAGGAAAGTTTAATTTTCTTAAACATGTGAAACAGAAAAGACTATCTTTTTTTATTCAATGATGTCTTAAGAGTAAAATAATATGAATGCCGTCCTTGAAGAAAATGAAGACATAGCAAAAGAATATGGCAACAAACTAGAGGCAAAGTGCAAAATGAGCTAAATGGTATTAGGAAAATGATAGAAACATGAGAAAAAATGTAAATCAAAATTACTAGCACTTAGAAACAAGATACCTTGTCAATAGGAGGAAGTGCAAATGCAGTCTGTTTGCTCAACAAAAATCAGGAACATCAGGAAAAGATTTCAGAAATCAAGATTAAACGAGAAGTAGCAGAATAAGCAGATGTACTTATTATACTTGTTATAGAATGTACTTGTTGTAGATTGAATTATGCCCCCAAAATTCATATGTTGAAGCCCTAACCCCAATGTGACTGTTTTCAGAGACAGGGCATTTCAGGAGGCAATTCAGGTTAAATTAAGTCATAAGGGTGGGGTCTAATCCAATAGAACTGGTGATCTTAAGAAAAGAAAAAGATTTACCAGGAGTGCAGGTACACTGAAGAAAAGGACTTGTGAGGACACAATGAGACCATTACCATCTGCAAGCCAAGGAGAGAGGCCACAGTTAAAACCAACCCCGACAGCACATTCATCTTGAACTTCCAGCCTCCAGAACTGTGAGAAAATTAATTTCTGTTGTTTAACTACCCAGTGTGTAGTATTTTGTTATGGCAGTTTGCACAGACTGATAAAATATTTGGGGGGAAATGATATAAAAGGAAAAAATAATTCCAACAAGAAATGTAAGAGACATAAAAATTTTTGAGGAAAATTTTTAGATATAGAAAATCAGCAGAGACTATTCTGTGGATGATAGCAATTCCCAAAGAAGGCAATCGGAACAATATAAGAAAACTACTAAAAACCACAATGCCTCCTCCCAATTAAATGCAGATCAACTAACTAAAAGGGCACCTTGTTTAACTGAGGAATACTACTGTATTATAAAGAAAATGAACAACAACAACAACAAAAATTATATGGCCACACAGGCTAAAAGACCAGGTCACTTTTCAGGGATAGAAAATCATATTAGTGTCAGTCATTTTGATGGCAACATGCTATGTCCCCTAAAATGTAACTATGAAAGAAAATGTGAACCAGAGCTATTATGTGTAGTGAAATAGACCTTCAAATATAAAGATCACAGAACAACCTATAGGATCGTACAGAAACTCAGGGAACCTAAGGTGATTGGAGAAGCTTTCTCATAAGGACTAGAGGGCACTATGTAAATATTTTAAAACTCAGACAAATGGTAGACATAATGGTGATTGAAGAATATGTAACTGATTCATATTCTGACAATGTAGATCTGATAGAATTATTTTAAAATTATTTTAAATTATTTTAAAAGATTGGGAGGGAATGAGAATACATGGAGAGTTGAACAAATTCACTGATTGCTTTAGGCAGGGGTCAATAAACTAGGATTTGTGATAAATCCAGCGTGCAACCTATTTTGGTAAATACAGTTTTATTTACACACAGCCATGTAAATTTGTTGACAAATTGTCTAGACTTCTTTAATGCTACAAAGGCAGATTTGAGCGAGTGTGATAGATTGTATAGTTCACAAAGGCTAACATAAAATATATTAATGTGGCTATTTACATAAAACAATTGTGGACCCCATTTTTGGAGGTATTAGTTGAGAATAATGTGTTTGTGCTTGCGCATGTGTGTGGGGGGTACTTGATGCTTTTTTGATAAATTTCCTTTCTGAATATATGTGCAGAATTATTTTGCTTGTAACTAGGATCCCAAACTGATAAATACTCCTCATGAATTCCTTGCCCTCTATCCATAGTATACCAAAATATGAACACCCACAAGAGACATTAAGTGATCAACTTAAAAAAGTCAAGGGTATTTCATCCTGTCTATTTCTGGTGAGGGAAAAGTAATAATAAATACAGTAATCTTCACTGTCAAGCAACCAACTTGATTTATCCATTGGAATTACAATTAGAATTTAAACTGAGCTGTTGAACAGAAATTGAGATAAAGTGTGCTAAATCCCCAAAGACAAGTTATCCATTAATTATGTAAGTAGAAATACAGAACAAATGCCATAGAGTTAACATCACTGTTGAAACATAAAGATAAACTCTCTGATATCTTTGCGACATAAAATAATTTGGCAGAGGAAAAAATCTACTACAACAGCAGTTAACTACAAACACTGAGTGTATGTAATGGAAATTCTGAATTAATATTAACCAAATCATCTAACTAATTTAATCTTATATAAAGTTAGTTGGCTTCCCCAGAAGCAGGCTCTGGGAGGAAGGTTTGCATGCAGGCAGTTTATTGGAGAATGAAAGACATAGAATTGCTCAGCGGGAGGACTTGAACAGCAATGCGATCACAGCAGAGGTGCCAGTCAGTCAATCCTGTTGGGAGCTCTGGGGCTGGAATGGCCCTTCATAATTGGCCTGCATTCAGGCAAAGCATCTCGTCTTTGAATGTGCACTGTCCCAGGGCCATAGGATAAATATGTATAAGGACGCTCTCTTTAGCCAAAGGCAATTCCTGGAGATCATCTCAGCTGAGCGCTCAGTTGGCATTGCTCCCAGCAGCTGGTGAAAGAGCCTCAGCTTTCAAGAGTAGATCTTAATATCACACTGTAATGTGCTTTATAATCTACTCTCTTACTGCTTTTCTCTGTATCCCTTGTGTAAACCTGAGAGGAGCTCCTTCAGAATTGTTGCTCTCTTTTCTTGAGGGAAACTGACATGGGGAATAATCAGTGGAAGCCAATTAGACGCTAAAACTGATGCTTTGTCTCTCTCTTTTACTGATTCCAGATTTCCATCACTACATAGGGGACTTGTCTTGTGGGGAGACCCAGAATCCTCAAACTTGAGGGATTTGGGTCCTTAATCACCGTGAACTTTTCTGTCTTTGAATGCTACATTTGTTTATTTATTATCAAGATTGAACAAAGTAATACAAAGAGCTCCTCTGAAAATCACCAAAATGCCATAGCTGATTAGTTGTGAGGACTGGCCATGATTACAGTAGAGGAGTTGTGTAGGGGCTGACCCTACAGGGCAGGATTTGTTTTAGCAGGGCTCTGGTGCCTGCCCAGTTGGCTCTTTTGCATGTCATCCTTGGAGACAGCTGGGTGATGCTCTGGCTCAGTGCAAAGCTAGCCACTGGCTATGCCAGGCCCAGGTGCCCCCTGGGAGGCAACCTATTGCAAGCCAAGTTCAACCACAGTCTGCTACCTGCCTGGAGCCACCTGGAATGAGCCACAAGGCAATCCGCAGATGGCCACTGCTCACTCATGCTGTGCTTGGTTGTGCCTCAAGAACTGAGTAGCAAACTGAGTTTGGCTGTCACTAGTGCTGGTCTTAGGGTTGTTCAGCCAGGGTTATGGGACATGCTGAAGCCAGATGCTGCTTGTTTGGGTTTTGTGAATCTTTGAGAGATTTCAGGAAAGTCTGCAACATGAGTCAAGGCAAGTCATTTGTAGGGAAAATCCACTGGAAGTGGCTTGGGTATGCCTGAAAGTTGGGTGGAGTGGGGTCTCAGAATTACCAGGGCTGGGTGAACAAAAGGTGTTAGCCAGGTTGATGGAGACACAGATATGTCTCCAGCCTATGTCTGTAAGTCTGGAGGCAGGAGGGCTCAATAAAAAAATAACGGCTTCTGCCAGCTTTTCCCTCTGGACAAAAGCTGTACCTCCAGCCCTCATCCTGGAGCCAGACAACTCAGTTTCTCCCTGTATGTCCCTGGTGCCTTTCTAGCTGCTACCCCAGCACTGGAGCTCAGAGCAAGCAAGTGCATCAGCAAGGAAATCCATGAACTGGCCATTTAAGAGGAACTTCTGGTACTGCAGCCACCCTATGTCTCACTCAGCTACAATATCCACTCATTTTAACAGGTAGAAGTTATGGGTACTTCTCTCCCAGTCACTGTAACCCTGGTCTAAGGAGTCTGGTGTGGGGCTTGGAACCTCACTCCTTTCAGGGATACCTCTGCATCTGAGATATCCCTTCTGATTTTTAATGGTCCTACACAGGTGTGGGACCAGTCTGTTCTGCGTCTCTGCCCTTCTTACCAGTCTTGAGGTGGCTCCTTCTGTATGTCCTTAGTTGTAAGGCTTCAGTTCAGTGAGAGTTCAGGTGATTCTCAATGATTGTTTTTCTGTAGTTCAGTAGCAATTTTGTTGGGGTCCTGAGAGGGAGCAAACACAGCCTTCACCTACTCCGCCATCTTGACTGGAAATCTATCTACAATTTTTTTTTTTTGCTTATTTGTCTTTCTTCTATCCTCGCCCTCAAACAGACCCATCCTTCTTCAAGCTCCCTTTCTCATTTCTTCCTTCCCAATTAAGAAATATTTCTCATTATACATGGTCAAGGCTAAAATCATCTGATCAAACAAACTGACCCCAACTGCAACCTACTGATGATTATTTGCATTATATGCACTCATACTTTTTAACAAAAATATGTTCCCTTCTAATTAACTTTCCAGACTGAGTAACAAAAGAAAACCTAAAACATTCTCATCACATGAAATCTTCTCATAACATGAGTTAGGACACCTGTAGTTTACTTTCCCACTTCTTTGCTAATGGAACCACAGTATTATTTAAACAAAAATGTGGTCCTCCTCAGTAAGACTCATGCTTGATCAAAATCTATAAGTTACAGCCAACTATGTGACCCAATACTGACCCATGAGATACAGGGAGTCTTACTTTTTTTAAAAAATCAGGTCAGGCAAATCATCAAGGGCTCTGAGTTCTCTGCCCCTTTCTTTGTGGGTACACAAAATTATAAGGCCCTGATTTCTCTTTACCTGGGCCATTTTTCAGATTGTTCTTTTTTTTGCAGGAATCAATCTTAAGGGGTGATGTAATGTCTTCTTATGGGATAAAGAGCACAGTTGCTTATTGTTCTCCTATTGTATAAAAGAACAGCTTTCCAAGCTCAGTGATCTTTAGTTTCATGCAAATCCAGAACATGTGCAGCATTCATCAGGGCCCACATTGCATCATCCCCACAGGCCTTGGAGCAAGGGGAATCAATGCAAATCATGATTCTCCTGCACTTGCTGTGCCATAAGTTATAAAGGCCTATGTCTCTGACCTAGAAATCTTGTGTCTTTTGCCAAAACTGTCAAGACTGAAGTTTCTGACATTTCGTTGTACCTTACTTACAAGTTAATATGTAAGTGTGTTACTTTTTCATGGATGTTGGCTGAACACACTGTATAATATTTACTTTCTATTAAGAGGGAGGCACAGTGAAAAGGTCTGTGTTATCCCCACCCCTCCCTACAATAGCCATATTGTTAACTTAAAATTCATTATAAATTCAAAGGAATACAAAGAAAGGAAATGATGAAGAATGGGGGAGAAGGGAGAAAGGGGAAACCTTGGGGAAACCTTAAGATCAATTTCAAATGAATTAAACTTGAATAAGAATATAAATGTAGGTGTCAGTAGACATGAGAACAGCATGACCCAGCATAGTCATTTATGTTACGCATATGTAAGCTATCCTTATTGTTGTACATTTTGAAACCCATCACCGCATTACATCTATACCACACTAAAAAAACGTGTGAATCACTTAGTGCCTACATTTTAAGAGGGGGCAACAATATTTAGAATCAGAACTTAGGAATATCATTTTCCAAAGTATAACATTTGAGCCTTCATTTATTTTTATATTTCCTACATCAATATTGTTGGGCTGCAGTTAACAATTAACCTGACTAATAGTAGGCAACAAAAAAACAAATCTAGAGAAGGTGAATGAAATTTAATTTTGTGTTGCAAGATGCAATCTTTAGCTAACTTTCCCTACCCCCTCCTGCAGTACATTTGCTTATTTTCCTTAGTATTTTTCTCAAGGATACAAAAAACTATAAGTTCCAGACATCATGCCCTCCTACAAGTGTTTCCAAGAAAAAAAGACAAAGAAAGTCATCAAAAGCAAACTTTCCTTCTGAGTCTGACTTCTTTATCAGGAAGAAAATATTTTTGTAGAAGATCCTAGCACACTACCTCTTACAACCCTAACTGCTGTGGAAGCTGGGAAAGTGGATATTTGGGCAAGAAAATAAGGTTTTCATATTATGGTTACAACTATCGTTCTCTGTCAAGAATAATACGTGTGTATCTTTTCCTAGAGAGGACTGAAAATGAGACACATCTTTTTTTAAAAAAAATAATGATTATTGAGATATAATTGAATACAATAAAATTGACTATTTAAAAATGTATTATTCTATGAGTAACCAACACAATAATCAAGACAGTGAATGATTGCATTACTTCCTCTAAATCTCTCCTATTCCTTTGTGGTAAACACCCCTCCCTAACCCATCCCTATACAATCTCTGATCAGATTTTTATTTCCTAAAGTTTTGCTTTGTCAATAATTTATATAGGTAGTACCACAGCATTCACTTAGCACTTTTGAGATTCATCCAATTGTTTGTTTGTTTGTATGTTTGCTGAGTAGTATTACATTGTATTCATTTAACACAATATGTTTGTCAACTGATAAACCTTTGAGTTGTTTCAAGTTTGGGGGACTATGTATAAAGGTCTAAGTGTGTATAATTTTCTCTTTTATATTTCATATCTTTTTGTGTCTTGCTTAAGTAATTCTACATAACAACACATTACAAAAGTTTTCTCCTACTTTTACTAATAGTTTTATAGCTTAGTAATTATATTTAGCTCTATAATCTATTTCACTCTTTTTAATATCATGGAAATTATGGTCTGAAGTCACTTTTTTCTATATATGGACATGCAATTGATCCTGCCCATGTATTGAAAAGAGTATATTTTCTCCATTCAATTGTGTTAGTCTTTTTTTAAAATCAATTGTTTCTAAATGAGTGAGGGTGTATCTTTATTCTTTCATCTAATGACCTACATTTCCACTCTTTTGCCAATACCACAATGTCTTGATTATGTAACTTTACAATTTGTTCAAATCAGGTAGTATAAGTCCTTCAACTTTTTTTTTCTTCATTTTCGAACCATATTGATAATTCTAGGTCTTTTGCTTTTCCACATAACTTTTACAATCAGAATATTTATTTCTAAAAAAGAACCAACTAAAATTCTGATTGAGATTGCATTGACTCTATAGATCAATTGACATCTTATAGATCAATTGTATCTTCTGATCAAAGCACTTGATATATCTTTATTTTCTTAGTATTTCTTTATATTTTTATCAAGATATTTTGGATTGGATATTTAGACATATTTTGTGCATATTTTGTTAGATTTATTTCTAAGTATTTCCTATTTATTGATGATATCTAAATTATATATATATATATATATATATATATATATATATATATATATATATATATATATATATAAATGCTTTTTCCAAATGTTTACTGGTAGTTTATAGAAATACAATTCAATTTTGTATATTGAATTTATGTTCTTGGACTTTGCTAAATTCACTTATTAGTTATAGTAGGAATGTTTGGAAAATTTTCAGAATTCTCTGTATAACCAATCACACGATCTGTGAATACAATTTTTTTTTCTTCCTTTTTAATCTGTATACCTTCCAGTAAAATTTTATACAGAATGTTGCCTTGTTCTTGAGCTTAGAGGAAAAGTATACAGTCTTTCACTATCAAATATGAAATTAGCTGTAAGTTTTTATAGTATGAGAGTAAAATTTTCTACATTCTAAATCGAAGTGGGAGTCCTGAGGGGCCATTTTGACTACCATAATACTTTAGACATACCATTCCTACTTAATATGCAAGTGTCAGAGAAGCTGCAAAATGACAGGAGTGCCACTGGCCCACTAACAAGTGTTGGAGGCAAGCAAAAAGAAAACTGAGATTTTGCTGGAAAATAATTAAAACAATAGGCTTGTGGTAGGAAAATTTTAGTGTTTTATACATTTACTTTTTCACTTCAAATACACACATTTCATGGAATATGTTTAACATTGTATATTCCTTTGCGAAGTAAATACACTTCTGTATATTTGCAAATAATGCAAATTGAATTTAAATCTGTGTTTCACCAAGGTCTTGGTATTTTTCTTTAGTTGGTTGGATTAGCAATCATTATATATACATATATATTATGTATATAAAATATATACATGTATATATAATATATATGTATATAAAATATATAAAATACATAAAATATATGTATATAGATATATATAGTAATATATAGTATATATTATATATACTATATTATATTATATAGTACTATATATTATATATAGTATACTATATATTATATATAGTATACTATATTATATATACTATAATATATAACATATAGTAGTATATATATAGTACTATATATATATATATATATGTATATTATATACATATAATTTTCCCTAACCATTTCATTGTAGGCATCAAGAGAGCATACTGAAACTAAAATGTCTATAAATAAGACATACAAGGTGAGACAATTAAGTTAGTGAACTCATCCTAGAAAAAGTGCTACATACCTCATTGCTGAATATCACTACGGTCACCTTCCAAGTACTCCTCTTGGGAAGCTACGCACTGATGCCAGTGCCTAGTCCACCCTTCAAAGCAATTTTGGAACTCTTTTTCTGGAATGGCCATCAGAGTAGTCATCCTATTACCATTGATGTCCTGAATGTTACCAAAATGTCTTCCTTACAATAGTTCCTTTATCTTCGGGTAAAGAAAGAAGTTGCTGGGGGCCAGATCAGGAGTAGGAAGGGAGTTTCAATACAGTTCTTTGTTTATTGGGTAAAAACTCCCTCACAGACAGTGCCTCGTGAGATGGTGCATTGTTGTGATGTAAGAGCCATGAATTGTTGACAAAAAGTTCAGGTTGTCTAACTTTTTCATGCAACCTTTTCAGCACTGCCAAATAGTAAACTTGGTTAACTGTTTGGTACAAAATCATAATGAATAATCCCTCTGATATCAAAAAAGTTTAGCAACAAAGTTCGCAAATGTAATTGTCAGACTTCGTATACATAAGGTAAGACTGAAGTACAATATTCAAAACTCAATATGGTAAACATAAAATTAAAGGAATGCATTCAATTTTATTATTCTAGCACTCAAAATGTTTGCAACTTTTGCACTTTTATTATGAATTAATGTTAAATGTGAGAATGAGAAATGAAGTTCTTCTGAAATTTTTTCTTGCTTAAATAGAGTACAGAAAATATTATACTAGATAGAGAACTATAGTAAATGAGAATGTGTTCAGGATATGTTCTAGAAAAATTATAATGAACAGAACATTAATCTTGTGAGTACTTTTAAAAAACAGAAAATAAAAAGTTTATAAATACTGAAGGGCATGCTCTGGGAAAAAAGAAGCAAGAAATATTAGTTGAATTTTATAGGGTAATATACTCTACAGAATTTAGATTTGTAAGTCATTATCTGAGAAGAAATAGAAAAGCTTTTAGCAAACTGTATCTACATTTAAAAGGCAAATAAGAATTAGATTAAATTGCTAAAAGAGTTAACAATAAAAATTTTTAAGAAGACAGGAAAATGGCTGTTTTAGAAATTAGCTATAGTCATTTAAATTGCTGAATCTAGTATTCATCTTGCTAACTTTGGAATATTAGAATTTTAAAAGGTCTTCATGGACTATCAAAAATGAATGCCAAATCACTGATTTATTCTTAAGAAACAACAAAGCAAATTTAGATAATGGAAGACAGATTGGGGAGAGAAAAGAAGCATTATTTCACTTTTTAAGATCATGGGAAATGTTTCTTTATTTCACTGAAAATAGACTGTTTTCATTCACTTTATTCAACATGGCTATGACACTTTCTTGCTCTCTGTTTGTCTTTTGTATCTGCTGGACCATATTGAAGTAGTTACAAATGTCAAACAAAATGGGCACTAGGAAATATGTAGCCATGAATGGCATCTGGACTGCACTGTCGCCTTATTATCACCAGATGTGATTAGAAAGCAACTGCTAATTTCCCATTTTATATCATATTTAATAGCCACTAAAATATTCTGTAAAACTCCTGGTAAATGGCAATAAGAAAAATATTCTTTGAACGGTTTTGATTTGTATTCCCTGTTGGTTCTGGGAGCTTTAGAAACCACTGGCATTTACCACTAAACAGATGTCCTAACCCCCACGGAATTTCAAGAGCCTTTTAAATTACCACGTACCCTGTGAAGGTTAAAATACTTGTGTTGCTAACTTGCCTTCTGTTTTATTGACATCTGCCTCAACTCCTTTCTAGGACAGAGGATCAGATAGATGGACTATATATAGATAATGATAGATAAATAGATAGATAGATAGATAGATAGATAGATAGATAGATAGATAGATAGATAGATAGGGCACACACCTCCCCAGTAAACACACACGTAGACATATCCATATATATTTACACATAATATCTGTCAAACCTACTAAAAAATGAATTACGTATGAGATAAATATCTCTACCTTCTAGCTAAAATCAACTTCTTGAATTTGAAGTGGTATCTTAATTATCTTGAATCACCTATATCTTACACAGTGTTGGGCACTAGAAATGATCAAAAAGCAAAACCAAAACAACAACAAAAATAAAATAAAATAATTAAGAAACAAATGTTTTAAGTTTGTGTGACAATACTGTCGATGTGTTGCAGTCCACTGATTAATCAATCAGTGACCTTTAAACATATAAGAGAATAGTTGATTACTAAATACACTGGTTGTAAACATTCGTCAATTCTCATAGTATAGCATGAAACGTGTTTCACATAGTCATGAGAATATAGATTAGTATAAAATCCTCAGTGGAGAAAGAATTAAGGCAGTCATTTAAGTGTGAGAAATAGAAAAGAAGTGTGGTAGTTTGGGCGAAACAAAACAAGATAGTTATGCAAGCAGATGAGATTGAGATAGGAGGTAATCAGCATCAAGGTTTGGGATCAGTAAAGATTCATTTAAGATGATCCTATATTTTAAGTACGTCTTCAGTCATATTCAGCTACATTGTTGTAGGCAGGGAGTCAGTAAGAAATTTTACTTTACGTAGAATGATAGTAAGGGTTGCTATGGATACAATGGAATGATTCTAATGATTTATCATAGAATTTAAGCTAAGAGAACTTATCAAAAGTTAATGGAGAGTGGAAATAGCAAGACCAGTGGATTGAAGAACCTAGTGAAAGTCAAAGGACTGTTAATGTTGAGGTATTAAAAGAAGGAGGTGGTGAATGGAGAATGAGTTGTTTGCAAGTTGAAGCTATGGAGGTATTAAAGAATCGATAATGAGAAGATAGTCACTATGAGAGTGAGAAATTAAGGAAAGGTCTCTAGAGATAAAGATTATTATAAGAGAGAAGCTCAAGAATCTGAGTCTTAGACATTAAATGTGTCACCAATATGGATCTTGAAATCAATAAGAAAAGATTAGAGACCCACAGTGAACTAGAATGAGTCTTTTACTAATGGTATATAATTATGTCTTTTATTTTAAAAATTAAAACTACCGTTCAATTAGAATTGGCAACTCATTAGAGATCTTGTAATATGTAAACTATAAAATATATGATTTTGTGAAAAATAGGAATGCAGTTTCTTCAATTTTAAATAATCTCCATAACATAATATATTTTTCTATAGGGAACATAGTTTTATATTGAAAAAAAAGTACGTCAAAATGAAAACTTCAGAAAATTTGCCTTTATATAAATAATATGATACACTAAATTGAAAAATATCTATTAACTGATATTTGAGATGTATTCTTCAATAATAACTTTATTATAGAAATACATATATTGTTACTTAGGATTCTTCAAGCTTTTGAATATTTTACAAAATAAATAATAAATACAGGGAGTGTGTTCAAAATCAAAATAATGTAAAAAACATAAGAGTTTTATATATGTACGCCTTTATAACAATTCAAGGAAATTTATTTTAAAATTAATATTTTATTCTAATTCAGTGTATGTTTACCCTGAGAAAAATGAGTTATTTAGTAGATATACTGGGCAGAAATAGCACATTATTAGAAAATTCATTAAGTGTGTTCACTATTAGCATTTGGAGGTATAAAATATACACTAAATACAATGAATATCAACATAAATTTTATTTTCAAATGAATTCATACCACTTAAAAAATCCATAGTTTTTTTTTAATAAAATGGCAGGAATATTACCACTTAAAATACACTTCAAGTAGTGCATTAGTCTTGTTTACTAAAAAAAGTTCTATGGATATAAAGGAAATTGAGTATTATAAAGTTAGCTGTTATATAGTTGCTTATGATGTGAGTCTTAATTATATATTTTAAACATTTTCATAATGTTTTATTTTAAGTGGTTACAACAAAATTCAACTAAAATATGTTGCTAAAAAGTCTACAAGGCACTCACTATTTAATAGATAAAATATGACAGGATTCAATTTCTGGTTTTGACATTGATGAGTTTTGTGATCTTATCCTCTCTGAGCTGAAAGCTATTCTTGAATAAGAGACCATTTTATATCATTAACGTCTTTCAAATTCAACGTTCTATGAATATTTTAGATAAAATTGTACTTCTGGTGTGCTTGCATGTGCTTAAAAAGAGCTTCAAAAAAACATTAATTTTGATCTTTGTTAACAATGTCAACAAATCAAGTCAATAACTAGTTTCAAAACTCTCCAAAAATTGTAAGAGATTAGAAATTAGTGAAGTATGAAAAATGAAAGCTTATTGGTATTTCTGAACCACTCGTAAGTGGAGAATAGTATGAAATAAATTTTCAATCATTGCTTTACAGTGTCACAGAGATGAAGGTAACATCAAGTTACATTCAGGCAAAGGAAATAGTAAACTTGATTTATATGCATTCAGTATACATAATTACATATTAAAAGTGACCTTTTGTAAGCTTGATATTTTTCAATAACTGGATGTTTCTATACATGCAGTCCAAACATCAGGGGGACTGAGATTTTTCATTTTTTAAAAAAAATCAATTAACACAGAGACTAGGGAGCACGTATGATTTAAATGATGTACTATGGATCACATTTGCTCAAATCACAGGCTTGTAACCTCCATTCCTATACCAAATATTACTGTTAACTGTTTTAAAAAGACACAAAAAATGCTATTTTTAATAAATATTTTAAAATAAAAACATATTTATATATTTGTTTAAACAGAAACAAATATGAAGTTCTAGAAGTCATAACTTCTATACATACACCACACACACACACACACACACACACACACACACACACAAATTATACATGCACACTCATTTAACTCCATTTATTTTATCTGGTAATCATAACCTAAACTCAAATCTTAGCTTTATGTCAACTGCCAAAAGGGAATCAGTTTATTGCATTCAAAGTTTTCGAAACAAATAAGAACCATAACTAAAATATTTTAAGAGAATATATATTACTTTCATGTTTTAAAATTAGGAGCAAACTTTGTCAATATGTTCCAGAATATTCTGTACAACCAAGATCTATAATATGTTTTTGATTATATAATGTCACTGCCTGAAAAGACACTGCATAAAGAAGAGTTTGGAAAATAATAAAATAATGAGAAAAGGATGAATTTTGCTCCATTATTTATATAATTTAGGTCCAATTAAGAGTACACATTAGACGTAAATTCCTAGCTTTTTTGAATTTTGAAAAATGAAATTAAAACGATTTTTTGAACCTCACACCTTTCAAAAATTATTGATAAATTATAACTTTCATATATTTTAAAAATATTTATGATGCAAATTGACAAATTTTTACTTCATGTATTCATAAAATTAACCATCATCTACTGTATATTAAGCAAGTATTATCACAGTAATTCATATTAGCACTTTTTGTCTCTTATCTCCCTTTATCCTTTGGTTTATTTTAAATAAAACAGGAAGCATCTGCTTCCTATTTCAAATTGATTATGCTATTACTCAAAATAACATGGTACCCTCCAAATTTGAAGCACAGAAATAATATTGACAACTGGGCACAGTCATTTAAAGAATTTGTTTTTGTTTTTGTTTTTGGATATTAGCTATGATTTTTTATTTGTTTTGTTTTTTATTCTAGTAGCTCACACTAAATGGCAAAAGACTTTATCCTATTAGGATATGTGTGTAAATCAAAGAATACAATCTACTTTTGGCATTATCATTTGAGACAAGTAGAATCTCATTATGTAAAATGCATCTGTAATTTAAAATGTCCAAGTGTAGCTTAACTAAAATGTATAAGTTTTTATCAAACTTTAGAAAACAGGAACTAAATACCAAGGTTATCATCAGTTAATGGGAGGTTCTATCTTTACTTGGAAGAGTAGGATTAAAGAATGTGCCAAGCAAAGAATAACAATGACAAAAAGAAAATGAAACAAAACGAAGCAACAACATTTCTTTGTGTACGTGTTTGTATGATTCTATAAAAATGTAAGGTGAAGAAACACACGAGGAGATTAATTGGTCACTTCAGTGGAGTGAGAATGAAAGGTGTATATATATGTTTTTCCCTAACACAACTTTGCTGGTTTCATTAGAACCAAATTTATCTAAAAAATAATTTTGAAAGTAAAGTAAGTAATCTTTCTGTCTTTTCCTTCTATAAGTCAAATATATTGTATTATAAGTATCATAGGTATTATATTGTACCTATTATTTGAGCTACAGTATGGACACTTCCATTTTTGTAAATTACAAACTTTGTGTAACAATGACATCAATGAAATTGCAAATTATTACTGTTTCTCTTTTTAACATAAAAATATTCCTGCAACTCTATGCACATAATCACATTTAGAGGGATCTAATTCTTTTTTAAGACTGACATTAATATTCCATTATATAAATATTGTGTTATTTATCTAAAAAATATCCTATCACTGGCCACTTAGTTTGTTTCCAGATTTTTTGATATTATACACAATGCTGCAATGAAAACCTTCACACTTATAAATGAACATGCTTTTTAAATAATATCCCTATAATAAATTTAAGCAAAAAAATATGCATTTAAAGGTTGGCTAAAGTCAGATTGTCCTCCAAAATATAGCTTTGATTATATGCCATGTCTTTATTTTTTACCATACTATCAAACTTTAAAAAAGATTTCATTTTTTTCAGATCTTTAATTACTAACAAATGCAATATACTTTCAGATGCTTATTTTCAATTTATTTTTCACTGTTTATGGAAACTTTATTACTACCAGCACACTTTGATACCTATTTATTTTTTACCTAAAATTATAGAAACTATTTGTAGGCATCTTAGGCAAATCTATTTTACTTGCTGTATTTTGAATAAAGATTTATGTCAATAATTACCTTACATTTAGTTTTCTCACTTCTTAATTCATATAATTGCTGACTTTATACCTCCATAATATCATTGATCATTTTATTACCTGCATATTCATATTCTTTTTTTCATGATTTTCTCTTAATATGATAAAAATCCTCAACTTTTATCTAGGCAAGTGAATGGCTAGAGAAAATTTGGTATACAATTATCAGTATTTTTTAAAATCTCATTGTCTTCAATTATGGTTCATTTGTATATTTTTCCTACGTTTTGTCTCCCATTTTCTCTCATAGGTATTATATCATGCAAAAAAATGTGATTTGTGCTCAATGTTAGCAATCATTATATTGAGTTAAAATTATTTTAAAGGAGCCTCCTCTTCCACCAATTTAGACACCAAGCTGCTCAAGAGTAAAAACCATAACATTTCATGAAATGTAATAATTAGTGTTGAAAATAAGATCAATACTATTAGTTATTGGGTTGGTGCCAAGGTAATTGTGGTCTTTGCAATAATTTTAACCTTTTAAACCACAGTTACTTTTGCAACAACCTAATAATTTTCTTTGGTTTTAAACAAGAGAAAATAGTTCAATGTTGCTTTAAAAAATAAAATAAGTAAATGAATAATACCAAAATGACAATTGCAAAGGCACCAACAAATATAATGGACAGATCATGGAATAGCTGAAAAATTCTATGGCTAGACTAATTAATCAAACCTTTGAAGATCAGGAACAGGGCCTGTTCTAAATAACTCAGAGAAGTTAATGGAGATTCCCTTCTGAAGTCCTGCGCTTAGGTGATATAAACCCATGCTCAGGGTATCTTGGATTAACAGTCTTTTTAAATGGAGAAGAAAAAAGAGGATAATCATGGTGGCGTGTAAATTTCTAATTTTAAATCATCTATACGTCTATTTTATTCACATATTTGAAAAATAGCTGCTAGAGGCACTTTCTGGTATATTAAGAATGATTACCATTAAAGATGAATTTGAAATTAAATAAACAGCCAAACAAAGATGTATTTAAGCATTTGGATGCCAGTGGATTCTAGTGTTTGCTTTGAGGGTTATTAATTATAATACTAATCAGAATATATTGAGCATATAGGCTATGCCAGATGATACATTGGATACAATATCCTGTTCAGTCCTCAAAACCTCTCTGCAAGTAGGTAAAATTACAAAATGCCCATTTCATAGGTAATCAATCTAAGGCTTAGATTATTTCATTAGCAATGTTTTAATATTTTCCCATGTCACAGTTATATTAAAAAATTTCACATTTATTATGATGTATTGTACTTGGTAATTGTTCAATAATGTATGGTGAATAATTAAATAACTGATAAATTATTGAAAATAAACAAATGCATGAACACATTTTAAAGTCAACACTTGGTTTTTAAAATAGAAAATTATACAAACTTCCTTTAACATAATTATCATGATGACATAAGCGAACATCATTTTATATTCAGTAAGAATCAATATTTCCCTGTTTTTATTTATACCTATATAAGGGTATAGAACAGAAAGTGATTTGAACCAACCTAAACCTCCTAGGATAATTTTGTATGTGGAAAAGATGTGTAACCCATTTCTGGCTTCCAAATGTATGATACCATTTTAATTTTGGTTGGGATACATTTGTCCCTTAATTCACTATGTTTATTTACATAGTTAGATTCTGTTTAAAAATACAGAAACTTCCGTCATCTTTGGGCAGTTTCTTTTTTTCTTATTTTTATTAAATGTATCTGGGTGACATTGGTTAGTAAAATTATACATGTTTTAAGTGTACAATTCTATAATAGACAAACTATATATATAGATTATCCAGAGTCAGTTCTCCTGGGCAGTTTCTTAAAAGAAGACGTTTTAAAAATAAACAAATAATAACAACAAAAAAGCTGCTTCAGCCACTGTTTTATAGACATGGCTTTCTTAGAATTGCATTCCTTTTTCATAGTTCAGCATAACTAAATGTTATTAATCTAAAACAGGAAGAAAATAAAGAATTGGAAATTGTAGTTTCTTTATCAACAATGTCACATGTACTACCAAATCTAATAGAAAAAGCAATATTTCCTAACATGATCTTGTATTTTTTAAAGAACTGATTCTGTTATATTTGCATTTTATATTCTGAGTGAAATGTTATTGCTTGTGGCTAAAGAGTGTCCTTTGAAAGGTGTCATTGTCAGAGCAAATTAATTCATGGCTCACACTATGCATTGTCAGCATCTATTGTTATCTTTTTTCTTCGTCCCTGTCATTCAGATTAATAACATAAGTGGTGCTATATGCTTGCAGCTTTCTTCTCCTTGTCATTTGACTCAGAATCTCCTTTGCACAAGTGATTTTTCTTCAGCAAATTTAAATGCACTGCAATAGATCTGTGTTTAGTTGACTACTCTTATTAAAACTAATTTAATAGAACTCTTCTTGTTGTAGGTTTTTGTATTTCCTAAACACTTCACTGCAGAATAAATTTTAGGTTTCATACTCATACCACTTTTGGTCATAATATCACACTGTTTATGTCACATTGTAAAATGAGCTTTTTGTTAAAAATACCAAATCACTAACAACATACAGAAGACACTATCTTTTCTTAATTCTCATGTTTATGAAATTCTTGTCAGCTGTTTATGGAAATCATCCACACAACATAAATCTATGCATGAAATGCAGTAAATGTTGTAAAATATGCTATATTCAGACATAAGTGTAAGAAAAGATATGTTATACTTAATGTGTAGGTATCAGGTTCAAAAGAAATTCAGTGTTTATTCCACTGAACAAGGAAAAGGACAGAAACCTTACATTCATCGTCACTCATAAACCAGGAAGCAAGACAGCAAGGCAGATAATTTATGGAGACTTACATTCTAGACTATTTGAAGATGCTGATGCATGTTTTAATGCAGAAAACAAAACCCACTACAGTTATTTCAAACACATTGCTGGAAGATCTGTTTTTGAAGTCAGGAAACTCTCACTAGGCTTCAAGTGTATGCCACTGCAGCCACTGCTGCAATCTTAAAGTCAACAAATGGCTTTTGCCACCACTCAGAGTTCAGCATGTTGCAGGAAACCATCGCTGATTTGATGACTGCCCTATACCCATAAAGCTTGCTCTTAATACATTGAAATGAAACACAGAGGCCTTCTGTTGTATAAACTAACATCATCTTCCACTGCAGCTTGGGGATGAAGAGATTCTGCCTCCCTCTACATTCTCTGTCTAGTGTGGGCCCATTTCCTTAGAACAATCTAAATCATATCTCAAACTTTAGTGCAGAAAGAGTGTGGGAATGTAGCTTTTACCCTTTCAGTCCTTGTAATGTGGCGAGAGTGGGGTAAAGTGGGAAGGAATGGTGATTGTTAATAGACAAAAACTAGTATAGCGACTGTTTCACTGACACACAAGTTACTGTTACTTGAGGTGTTGGGATTTTCCTCTTTGCAGACTTAGAGATTCGGATAATTAGAGTCAAAGAATGTGCTCTTTAGCATCGTATTGTGCTATCTCTTCCAATTGCCTTCTTCAACTTTATGTAAAGTCTCTTCCTTTAAAAATGAAAATGAAAATGTGAGCATCTAGACCATTTCATCAGGATCCTGGAAAGGAGGGAGATAAGATATTTAATCATTATAGTTTTGTATTATGTCTCAGTGAGCCTGAAGAGCTCTGGTTTTCCCAAATCAGGAAGGGGGTTGGAGCAAAGTGACTTGTTGATTCCTTGCAAATCCTCTTCTGTGATACCTATGTGTGGGCAGAGAGAACTCTTGGAATTCACTTTCACTCCCTTGTATAATCTCTGCTTTTGAATGTGGAAAGAGTGTGAATTTGTGACTTTCTTCTAACCAATAGAATGTGGCAGAATTGATGGGATGTCATTCTTGGGTTACATAACTTTACATATGAAAGGTGAAGGGATTTCACTACCATGATTATGCTATGTTACATAGAGCACTATCTTGCTAAACAACTTGCTCTAGAGTCTCTCTCTTGTTCTCTCTCCATTGCTGACTTTGAAGATTCACTGCCATGAATCCATCAGCTGCAAAAAAATGAATACTGCAAATAACCTGTGTGAGTTGGAATTACACCCTTCTCCAGTCAAGTCTTCAGATGAGAACCCAGTCCTGAGTGACATCTTGATTATGACCTTGCAGAAGACCCAGCTAAGCCACACCCAGATTCTTGACTCACAGGTACTGTGATATAAATTTTGGATATTTTAAGATATTACATTTTTCATGATTTGTCAAACAGCAATATAAAACTAATACATGAGGATGTGGAGAATTGTAAATGTACTAGGAAAAGAGCAGTTTTAGAAGAGAAAATCTTCAGAAGAGACTATCATCTTAAGACAGTAAGTAAATTGTCATGAGTAAATAAATTATTATATAATTTCCCAAGTTTATGACATTGTGGATTGCAAACTCCTCACCTTCTTCTCATTATCTCTTCTCAGGACAAGATAGGGGTCAGTTATTTTGATAGCAGTCAGGGAAATTATTGAATGGTTTTTGCCCTTAAGGAATGAACATAGACTCATTTGAGGGAATATGATGTAAGTGTGACTATTATCACAAAATATTAGGACACTAGCATTGATCTTATGGCTTTCTTTGTGTAATTCAAGTTAATTTATTGCCCAATCTAATGAAGGATTTAATTGGTAGGGCTTGAAATTAAGTAAAAATAATAAAAGAATTATGAAAAATCTGTACCATAAGTTGACATAAAACTATCCAAACCTATAGAGAATTGTTATAAAAAAATTTTCGAGTCAAACAGAGGACACACCTGGAAGCAAGATCTCAACAGACTGAGATAAATGATTCTGAGAATAACAGTTTACAGTTTCTTTTATACATTTGAGATTAAGCAGGGAATGTAAAGAAGATGACATTAAGGCAAGAGAAAGCAAGGCAGGGATCTGATTAGGGGTAGTTAAGATTATGTACTCCCTTGAGGGTGGTCATACTTTAGAAGGAGGGGTTTCAAAGGGGGCATTTCAAAGGTGTGTTAACCTAGATGCACAGAAACAATGGACAGGGCTTGCTTAAGGCAAAGATAAACCTTTTACTAAAGAAGTTTTATGCCTCGGACATAACTACCTATCATGACCTTCTCAGTTAGGGATTTATGATCAGATCACCCTGTGAGGTTACTTTCTATAAAACCCTTTATTCATCGACACATAATAAAGAGACGCTCGATCAAACATATCTGGTCAATACTAGGTTAAACTGTGTTTGTTTGTATGTTTGGTGGTTTGTTATTGATGATGTTGTTGTTAAATTATGTATTCAATTATTTTACCTCCATTCCTCTGTAAGCCTTGACTGTGACTCAAGAAGGATAACCTGTGATAACATTGTGATGATTAATTTCTCAAAATTATTTGACTAAGGTAGACTTTAATTGAAGAACACCTAATATTCCATACAGCCAGAGTTCCCCAAAACACTTCTGGGGAATCTTTGTCTAGGTAAATGTATAAAAACTACTTCTTTAAAAAATTTCTAGAAAATCTTAAAGATTTAAAAAATTGTATTATTTCCTATTTGCCAAATTCAATAGAGAAACAAGACAGATAGTTTTCCTATCATGAGCATTGAAGCTATATAAAAACTATATACATTTTTATTTGGTGACATTTAATTAAGGTCATACTGCAATTAAGACATAGAATATGTTGCACATGTGTTTAAAATTCAGAATATTGATAATAAAAATACAGTTCAAGTTATTTCCATATTTTCAAATTATTCCTAAAACAACAGTATTCCTTTAGTGCAACAATATATTTTTAAAAATTTAGGATTAAAAATAAAGTAATTCAGTAGAATACAGTGTTTCAGTTATTGTGTAAAGCATGCCTAAAATGGCATGATTCAACTCAGAGTCTATATACATATTTAAAATAACAAGTTATATGCCATCTTCATTTACTTCATTAATCATTTTAGACTTCTCTGACATTTTCCCCCTTAAATAAGTAAGATTTTAAGAATAATGTATGTATTATAATATGACTAGTTGGAATTGAATATTACATCATGGTGTTATGTGGAGAGGCTAAATATTGAGGAATAATTTACATAATATAAAAGGTATAAACAAAACTAGAAAAGGAATGGACGGCCATTATAAATAGTTATGGAAAAGTCAGATTAATTTTACAACTGTAATTATGCCCAGTCAACCCTAAAATTGAAGCACATATAAAAGATTTTCAATTCTATGTGTTATTTTTATCTTAGGTTTTATAATGTATTGGTCAATCTGAGTGTTTTAGCATAGCAAGTTGTTAAAGCAAGTTGATCTTTAAACAGACATTAATAATTTTCATTTAAGTGTGTTTACATTGAAGACATTTATCACTGACAGAATTTTTCCTTTCAGGGGAGCTAAGGGGCCAATAGAAAGTTTTTTGGTTTTTTTTTTTTTAATATTCAGATCTGTATTTTTTGCATGTAATCCAGAGTTCTAGATCAGCTTCTTAGGGAAATCAGGCTATACAGGGTGTCATGACATTTTAATCCAAAATTATATCTTAAGCATTGGCCATAACAATCACTTAGCAATGGAAAGATATTGGTTTTTAAAACACAAAGATATTATTGAGTGAGAATTTTCGGACACTATGATAGGTAAATGTTTTGAGTAAGAGGACTTACTGAATTCCCAACTGAATTATCTTCATTATCTTTATTTTTTATAAAATATTGGTTCCATTGAGGATGTTTTGACATCTTTCTGAGGTTGGCAGTAACTTCATTCAAATTAGACGGTACTCATCAATTACTTGGAGGAAGATTCATCTAACAATACAATGAGCATATTAATGATTCTCTCTTTGGGGAGTTACAATGTTAATATAAAACTTATAATAATAATTTAGCAAAGTAATATGCTCGTATATTTCAACATACATGATATAAGAGTATTTCCAATAGTGTTGAATCATTGAATTAGTGATTTTTTCGTATGAGTTTTTTTTGAACCACTAATTTAAATTAAGATTATTTTGGTTCTAAATCGTGTACTGAGTGCCAATTTGAATTCTTAAGACCAATTATTTATATTATATCTCCCCGTTACAATTTCTGTTACATCTTCCATCCTAAACATAAACTTGACCTTCCATTGTTTATGTGTTAGACCTGTAGCTGTTAGATTGGCCTGGGGCTTATATAACCACAGATAAACTATCTTGGGAATTTTGATTAAGACATAATGACAGAATCTACTAAATACCACTGGGATATTAGGCAAGAGTAACTGAGCCACATTAATAGTGATGCAAGAAATTGTAATTCTCAAGTCACTTCTAGGGTGCCCTGAATTCAGTTATAGTCTCTATAAAGCCCAGAGAAAAACAGCAACCACTGCCCTCATGCTCCAGCGAGAGATCTATCTTAAGTAATAAACACCTCTTTTTGGTAGTTAGTAAGATACTTACCAAAAAAAGAAAAAAGAAAATAAAAAGAAAGAAAAAAAGCAAAACCCAGAGTAAAACATTTTTAAATATCACCATATTCAATGACTGTGTGAATCTTGCCAGCTCTACACGCTATGGTGTCCTACCTGACTCGTACATTGGATGATACTAATTTTTAAGGATTTTGTCTAATATTTACTTGGAAAAAATGAACTACATTCAAAAAACATTGAGACAAGGGTTTTAAGAATTGAATGTTTAACATGGAGCTCCATAAGATGTGTTTATAAGATCAAATTAGTGGAAGTGTAGTGCAGTTTACTTTGCAGTGAGTGCTTTGTCAAGCATGTTTATCTGTTATCTCTTCACATAGCAATCGTCAAACAATAAGTATTTTGGTCACTGTATTGCTGCAAAAGGTAAAACATCCAATTAACATTCCAAGGGCATGTTTTTACTGCTGCCAAGAATGAAGACAAATGTATAATACTGAAAATAATTTTTCAAGATTTTTGTGTCATTCTGTCTCTGTTTAAAAAGGAGAGAAATCACTTTATCCTATATTAATTAGCTAATTTTAGTTTCTTCTGCTACTCACAATCATTATAATTTACCATTCCAGTGAAGCTTATTAGGTTTGGTGGCTCAGAGCCAGCAAGCTCTGTAAGTTCCAATTTCTTCTAATATCAGTTTTATCCCTTGGAATTTAAATAGAGAGACCTGATGTGTATGCTCCCTAATGGTGCATTGAGAAAATGGTATTTTCAGGAAATCAACCAATCTACTGCATTGCATTTTTGAATTTAATTATGTTATCCCTTCTGTTTAAAGTTAGGAATTAGATTGGTATAAAGCAGAATCTTTGTCTGACAATTGGTACAGTGACTTTTCAGAAACCTATCAACCAAATCTCATGATGCGGCTCATCATTATCTGCATATATTGCATTTCAGGGAATTTAACATGCTGTGAGCAAACATAAGCTGTCCAGCAGATCACTTTACTTTTTCATAATGCATTAGGACATTTATGTCAGTAATGCATGTACAACATTTAGAAAAGTGCCTATTTAGTGAGTGTGAAATAAATGTTAGCTATTATTATTATTGCATATTTATCAATAAGCCTCTTTGTTATGACTTACTTTAGCTGAAGTCAGTGAAGAAAGATACCTTATCAGAGTAAAAAAGTCATTGTTATCAATGTATGTATATTTTCTAGTAGTCCATGAAAGAAGAGCTTTCACATAAACCATCTGTTTTTAGCTCCTCACTAAATATTGCACAAATAAAACAATGTGATCTCATCTGGGATTTGAATTCAGGCAAATTGCCATTCCATCTTGCTCTGCTACATAGAAACTCTGACTTTGAACCAGTCATCTAATTTCACTGAGCTTCAGTTACCTCATATGCAAACTCAAATAAAAAGTAGTAAATATTAAGTGAATTATTATGAAGTTTACATAAAATGAGATAACATATCTAAGGTACTGAGAATATCGATTCTTACAGTAAAGGATCCGTAAGAATTTTCTTCCCCAGATGTGCACTGGACCTTCTCTCACAACTCTTCCAGCACACTTCATCTCCCTTCATTGCTTGAAATTTCTCCATAGTTCCTATCACTGTCTAACGTACTAGATATGCTCATTTTAATTGTGTTTTTGTTTGTCTCCTCCCAATAGTACATTAGGTCCTTAAGGGCAAATTGTTGTGTGTTGTGGTTCCTGCTGTGTCTCTACAACCTAGAATAGTATCTAAACATGAGAAATATTGAATAAATAGTTTTGAATTAGTGAACAATGCTTCTGAACATTATTATTGAATTAAAGATAGTTAGATTAATTTTATTTGTGTTCATTGTTCTCAAAGTCATTCAAATTGACTAAATATATAATCCAAAATGCCAATCTTCTCTTTTAGCCAAAATATTAAATAAATGTAAATGTTTCTTGTTAATTAATATAAGAGTTAATTTTAAGATATAATTTCTGATTTTTTAAAACTCTTTATAAATATAATAAATCCCTAAATTCTATTCTTACCTTTATTTAAATTTTAGGTAGACTAAAACACACCAATCGGAGTATACAATGACAAATATTCATGAATGCTAAATATTTGCCAGCCTTTCTTGCAGGTATTAGAGATACAGTAGAGATAAGAAAATTCTCACCCCTTGCAGAATTCACATTTTATTGAGGAAGATGGGCAATAAACAAATTAAAATACAAAGTAAATTTTTAGGGAGTTAAAGTGATGATAAATGAAGCAGTTAAGGGGATAAACACTGACAAGCTATTTTTTTATGTGGCCTGCTCAAGACAGGTGTCTTTGAAGAGATGAAATTTCAGCCAAAACCAGAGTTTAATGAGAGTGTTAGTCCTGTGACTAATTGGTGGAAATTCCTTCTGGGCAGAAAGATCAGCACGTGTAGAGAGAGGTTCAAATGGAAAAACAAAATGTTCTAGCAGTTGAGAACATTAATAAAATTTTGATTATAACCGAATGGGAAAATAAAGTTGGAAAATTACCTGAGTTACATTTGTAAACCTTATAGGTATTGCAAACAATTTTAATTTAATTTTGACAATACCAGTAAGTCATGGACATTTCAGACCAAGAGATGAAAGGATATTTATTTGTCATTGGAAGGAGTATAGATTTTAGGAAACAAGCGTACAACAGAAAGACTGGCCAGAAGTTTAGATGACGGATTACTGGGGCTTGCCAATTTGGACTATACTGATCATGATGGAGATGATGCGAGGTCGTTTGACTTGAGGTAGATTAGAGATGAAAGGAGTTACTAATGAATTGGATGTGAGTATGAAAGATGTAGAGAAATAATGAGAATTCAAGCAATCCCATGAATAGTGTCATAACTAAGAGAAAATATTTAAAAAGTGATATATTTGCATGGCTGGCAGGAGTGGTGGTGATTGAAATCAAGAGTTGTGTTTAGACATGTTATATTTGGTAAGTTTGTGAAAGCTAACATAAGTTGAACCATTTTAAAGTGGAGCCAGAACAGCCATGCCACAGGAACTGTCTTGCAGGTCTTACTCCTTGAACTTTTGGACTATTTATACTGGACCAGATCTTCAGACTGGGACAAAAGAACATTGTCTTCCAAACAATTATTTGTAAATCCCACTGGAAAGCTGACATCCCGACCACAGGGACTGATAATTATAGGCTCTCTATTGGAAGATAGAATCAGTAACCAACCGTGTATAGCTAAAGAGTAACCTAATTTGTCAACACCAGTAGGAATTTCTTTCGTCTATTCATGTACTTATTCCTTTCCTTTTCTCATAAAAACTCCTTGTCCTTACCCTATAGTCGGTACACTATTTGGATTTCTGCCTGAATCTGTACTCCCAAATTGCAATTCTGCAGTCCCAAATAAACATTTACTGCTTCTCATGTCAGCCTTTTACTTTTAGGTTAACACTTTTAAAATGTCCAACTGGTGATGTCAGGTGTTCAGGTGACTATAGTATTCTGCATCTAGGAAAGACTCTGGGGCTCTAGGTTAATGTTTGGGAGTCACTAGTGTAGAGACACTATTAAAGCTTTGGAAGTGAATGATATCACCTAAGAAGTGAGTGTAAATTGAGCAGACAAAAGGTCTAAGGACTGAGCCTTAGGCTATACAAAAATTTATACTTAGGAAAGAAAGGAAAATTCAGCAAAGAAGACTGAAAAAGAATGGCTAGAGTGATAGCTGTAAAATTAGGGATATCATGAGGAAATCCCCTTCTAGTCTTAGGTTTCTGGGTGTTTTAATCATGAAATATCATTGGATTTTTTTTTCAAATGACATTTCCATCAGTTGAGATGATCATGAGGGTTAGGGGCACGAAAGATAGAAAAACCAGAGAGAATCAGATGATAACAAAGCCCTCAGAATGGATATTTTTCAAAGTTAATACTTTAGCTTTCTCTTAATAGGGAAAAGTCAGAGAAGATTCAAGTTTCCACCACTGAAGCAGATTTAAATAGAGAGCACACTATTTGAATATAACAGACGCCTTCCAAAGTAGCCAGATGTCAATGAGAACAGAAGCTCATTAAGTCAAGTGCAACTTTTTACATGGCACTCTTCATCTTTTTTGTTTCTTCTGAGGAGAAAAAGACTGATGAAAATGTGGACAGATAAGGCTTCTCGGAGACAGAAACCAGAATAGTTTAGGGAGAAAAAAGTATAGTTTAGTTGTCTGAGCAGCCGGTATCTTAAGGCACCAAGATATTGGAGGTAACATTATGCAGAAAAGTAAATCTAACATTCAGTATCACTTTTTCTTTCAAAGATTTAAGTGAGTAAGTTGCGAAGGCAAATTATTTAGAGTCTAATATAGTTAAGTTTTTGCTGTTGTGAACATGGAAGTAATAGTTTGATTTCTAAGAGGTATTTGCACATTTATTAATTGATGTGCCATGTAGTTGTATATCAATTCACACAACACCCTTCTCCTACATCCTGTATGGCTTTCCTTAAGAGTAACTTGCCTAACCAGTCTATTTAAAATGACTGCAATTTCCCTTCTGTGCTTTATTCTTGTCATAGCAGTTAGCATTATTTAATATCCTATGTATTTCACATATTGTGTGTGTTATGTTTTTACATCCACTACAGAGGTTTTCTGGGTGGCATAGTGCCCTACCAATTGTATATCCTACCTGGAACCTTAAAGTGTGAACTTACTTAGAAATAACATCTTTAGTTATTCGATGTAGTAAATAGTTAAGTCAGGATTAGGTTGTATTTGAATAGGGTGGATCATTATTCCAATATCCTTATAAGAAAATGAGAAAAAACACGGGTAGAATGCCATGTGAAGAAGGAGGTGGAGATTGGAGTTATACTGCCATAAGCCAAGACATGTTAAAGATTGCCAACTACCACTGGAAGCTGGGAGAGAGGCATGGAACACAGTATTCCTCTGAGAACCCAGGAAGAACTACCTACCAACACCTCGATTCCATATAGTTGTCCTCCAGAGCTGTGAAAGGATGTTTCTGATGTTTTAAGAAAGCCAAATAGAGGTACGTTGTGCCAACAGGCCTAAAACATAATAATACAGTATAAGGTCCTTGAGGGCAGAGATTTTTATCTTTATTTTTCACTGCTGAAACACTACTTTCTAGTTATAAAGACTGTATTATTGTTATTATTACATAATTTCCACTTCTTGAGGTAGTATTCCATGTGTTCACAAACACCCATAAACTAGTTTCAGATGAGGGAAGTCTTTTTTTGTCTATTTCTTAGTTAAGTCACATGGTTTAATGTTGAACTAGAATTCAAATTAGAATTTATATATTTTCAAAGGCTTTGTTTTCAAACAATGTGTTGCAGTGTTCCAGTTTCCTTTCTCTTCCTTCTTCCTCATCCTCTTCATCCTCCCTATTCTTTCCTTCTTTCCTTCCTTCCTTCCTTCCTCCCGCCCTCCCTCCCTCTCTCCCTCCCTCCCTTCTTCCCTTCCTTTTTCCCTTTTCACTCCCTACTTCTGCTCAGCCCTTAGTCAAAAGGCATGTGAAATCCCTCTTCATTTTTTGTCAAATGGCTTTTACCAATAACTTTCTACACAATGAAATATCCAGAACTTGAAATTAAATTATTGAATTCATCAACATCTAATTATGTTTTCAAATAATATGTAAGAACAAATTCAATTAATTTGTAAGAACAATTCTTACAAATTTGTTATTTGAGTAAATGTTAGTATTTATCTATTCATTATATGACTAATATAGGTTATATGTTGAATTCCTACATATATTTCCTAAAATCAAAATACACATTTTAAGAAGCCCAATATTAATTCCCTCATTTTATCAATACTCTCTACTCTTAAAGAATGTAAATGTCTTATAAGAGGAATGAATAGATATTTTTCAGAAGTTAATCGATGATAAAATCATTATCTGGTTTAAATAGATTACGCTTCATTTTTACTTAACAGTATTTGGTATAATTTATCAAATTTCTATTATGTCATGGTTAATGTGTATTTGAACATGAACAACCTGATTTATCTTCAAACACATCCTAAAATCATAGTAGAGACCATTTTGCAAATATTTAAATTGGTCATGAATGCATATTTAGCATACTTCTAATGGCTAACATTCTGCAATCACCTACTTAGAAGCAAGCGCTTAGACATTCTGTATGTTGAATTTATTTTTTGGTATTATTTTAGTTGCAGTGAAGCTGTTCTGTGAAGATAAACTTAAGACATCCTGGCTTACAATGTGCTCTACCTGATTTTTGTATTACCTTTACAGAGATTTGCATTAATTATTATGGTAGCCTACAGATTACCTTTGAATATCTAAGTGACATGTGCTTTTGATACATTATGGGTGCGAGATTTAATAGTCTTGGGAAGCTTAAATAATATTAAACTTTTATTAACTAAGGATTTTCTCTACATAATTGAACAACTCAAAGCTCTGACAGCTAGCATGACTTAGCAAAGCATAAATCATTATATTAGTTAAAAATAACTTTCATATTTTGAGTTAAGAAAGTAAACAAGTAGAAATAAACTTTCAGTTATGTCTGTTGTTTGGAGTTATATTTATGTATCACTCATGATCTAAATGATTCTTCCATATGTATTACTTTTAAGTATTTGTCATCTTTTAAGATAATTTTGGATTACAAATTCTGATGCACCATAAGCAACACAAATCCATCTTTATTTTATATTAAAACATTTTTTAATATTGTTTATTCATGAGCAAAATAATATTTGCATATTTCAATGAAAATCATATTACCATATTTTCAAGATTTCTAATTTTTGGTATTATCATTTAAATAAACTAAGGCAAACATTGACTTATTATATTCATTGACATCACATCCTTCAATGCATTTTATACTACTTAAATTCTAAATTGTATGTTGATAGAAAGCTTTTTCAGAGGCTCAATGTGTTTAATTGGCTGACTAATTTCTTAAATGTCATATTAAGATGCAATTTTACTACAAGATACCAGACTTTTTTTATTAATTACCAATTGACTTTAAGAAATGAAGTTATGTAGTTTCATACTTGGTTCAATTCAGGAATTATGTATATTATGTATATATAAAGGATGAAATAATAACACTATAACTACTTCTGTAATGCATTTTAGTAGATTGAATTCTCTTTACATGAGATGAGATCTCCCAATTTTTTCTTCCTCTTTTTCACTCTCTTAATCTTTATATTTTTCTTTTTTCTTATCCTGTGTTTTTAATCTCTTCACGTTACAATTATCCAATATTAGTACAGGCTCTGAAGTCAGACAGTCCAGACCTCCAATCTTTTCTCCATCAGTGTTTATCTGTGTAAACATGCAATTCCGTTTCTATAGAGCAAGTGAGTTTGTTACTATAGAATTTAAAGTTTTATAAAATAGGAATAATTATAGATTCTATCTCAAGGTCACTGGGAGGAATACTGTAAAAATGTAGAGTATATATTATGTGCACACACATAAGACATTAATGTATTAGCATACATTTAATACATTATGTATTAAAATTAATGTATTAAAACATTAAAAATCTTTGTGCCAACTAGGCCCTCAATACAACTTAAGTATTATTGATGATAGTGCTGATGGAAGTAAGCATCATATAGTATCTCCTATGACACAAAAACTTCACATACATTATCCAGTTCAATCTTAATGTTATTCTGTAGAGGTATTTCTTATTATGACTATTTCACAGTTGAAGCTTAGAGAGATACAGTGACTATCTCATGTCACGCAGCTATTAAATAGCAAAGCTGATTTTTAAAACTTGTACTGTATTAAAAATACTATGCTGTCTCCACGTAGTAAAACATTTTTAATTGTTTTAAATTGAATAGCATTTGAGGATGAAGAAAAAAAAATACGAGGCCTAACAATTAAGTTCGCAAACTTATTGGGACAATATCGCTCACCTTTTTTGATATTAGAGGGATTATTCATTATGAATTTGTACCAACTAGACAGTCAATCAAGTTTACTATTTGGAAGTGCTGAAAAGGCTGCATGAAAAAGTTAGACGACCTGAACTTTTCAGCAACAATTCATAGCTCTTGTATCATGACAATGCATTAGCTCACACGGCACTGTGTGTGAGGGAGTTTTTAGCCAGTAAACAAACAACTGTATTGGAACACTCTACCTACTCACCTGACCTGGCCCCCAGTGACTTCTTTCTTTATCTGAAGAACGAAGGAAATATTGAAAGGGAGACATTTTAATGACATTCAGGACATCAAGGGTAATACGATGGAAGCTTTGATGGTCATTCCAGAAAATGAATTCCAAAATTGTTGTGAAGGGACTAGGTGCTGGTGTCGGTATATAGCTTCCCAAGGGGCGTACTTTGAAGGTAACTGCAGTGATATTTAGCAATGAGAGGTGCAACACATTTTCTAGGATGAGTTTGTGAATTTAGTTGTCTGATCTGTGTGTGTGTGTGTGTGTGTGTGTGTGTTTAATCTTTATAGGATATATGCCAAGATAGGATATAGGCTGAGATGTTATTGGGCATGGGTCATGTATTGAGATTGAGATTTGAGTGTTACGGAGGAATACAGAGACAATAAATTTGTTTGCTCTTTACTATCTTATTTGGGGTCAGTAAATAATCAGTTGAAATAATCTCTTGAAAGTAAATAATCAGTTTTCTATTTAAAAGGACTGGAGAATGAAACCTTTGAAAAGACATAAAAATCAGAGAAAATATACTTATTTGAGAACTCTAAGTAGTGCAGTAAAATAGAATAACAATCTACTAATGATAACAATAAGGGGATTGATAAATAATGAGGCTGAAAAATTATCAGGAACCAAAAAAATGTCATTTAACAGACAAGTTAGTTTCAATCTATCTAAAAGCAAGGAGAAGTATGTAAGATAAAGGTTTTAGAAAGGTTTCTGTGAAAGATATACTGAAAAGAGGTAAGATTGAGTGAACAAAGTGTATATAGTTATAGCCTAAAATGGCATTTAAAACATATGCCAGATAGATAGGTAGGTAGATAGATGATAATTAGATAGATAGATAGATAGATAGATAGATAGATAGATAGATAAATAAATGCTGTCTCTACCAGACCTCATCCCTCTGTGACTAGAAAGTAGGTCCCTTTTCCTTCAGGATATAAGTCCTTGAGCCTCAGACAGCCTACGTGTCAAAACAATCCCACCAATAACTTTTACCCCAGTAATTTGTGACAGTTTTCAAAGTTTTAGCCTCATCTGTGTTCAGAAAAAAATTTTTAAAAATTTCAGTTTATTTTCCGGCTTTCTCATTTTCCACAAACTTCATGTTTTTGTTGTTAGCCAACAGCCTAGTCACAGAAATTATCTCTCTGTAACTCTACTTCTGTTTCTCTATCTGAAACCAGAGGGGCCACTGCTCTTTTCAATACTCCTCTGTACAATCAGAACTCTCCCTTAGTTCCTCAAAGCACAAACTTTTAACTGGATATAACTTTTTATGAGTATATTCTTACAGTCCAATGATAATGAAGCAAAGTGCAATAAAGAGCAATAGTTCTCCAATATTAGCATGCATAAGAGTCACCTGGAGAGCTTGTTAAAACAAAGATGTCTGGACCCAATTCCCAGCAATTTTGATTCAATAGAGCTAGAGTGGATCCCAACATATTACATTCTAATAAGCTCACAGGTAACGATAATTCTAGTCTGCAGACCTACTCTATATAATAAAGATTTATAGATCTATTGCCCAAACAGAGCCATAACCTCATGTCTCTTAAAAGACCAGCTGATCCTCTCATTTTCATCTGCCTTTAAATTGTACAGAGTTGCTGATCCCACTTCTAAATTTAACTGACCCTCTCTATTCTTAAAAATCCTGGGGAAAAAGAGACCAATCCCCGGACCTGAGAGCGCTCTTCCTATTTCATGCAAAGAATATATTCCCAATGCCTCATGTATTATTATTATTTTCTAGACATAAATTATAATAGAATGTTCACTTTCCTTCAGGAAAGTTCCTTCTTCTAAAAGATGTGGTCTATTACTATAGTTGAATAAGACAGCCACAGATATTTTGTCATTGGTACATTTTTTAATCCGTTCATGGGTTTAAGTATTTGTTAATACTTGTATAGGACTTACCATGTGCTTTTAAGCACTATATAAAGATTAACTTACTTAATCGTCATTAATTTCTTATAAAGTATAGCAACCCTCTGTACAAATATGGAAACTGAAGTACAAAGAGTTTAAGTAAATTTCTCACCTTCACACAAATTGCTAATGATAGACATGGAGTTCTAGTTTCCATCTAGAGAATTTAGTCTGGTTCTAGTCTCTGTTCTCCTTGCTACTAGTTTATACTCTATTTTGTTCTATGGCCACTCGAAATCTTTATTATTTAAACTTGTCCACATTTACCTTGTACTAGCAGGTAACTAGTAACTTTGCGGAGATGTTAGAATTCAATGGCACAAGGAACAGGGGCCAAAACGGCAGAACAAGAAGCAAGGTCACAAATGCAAGTTAGATCTCCATTGAGTTGCTGGCATTGTGAACTCTCAGCTTTTCTTTAAAGGGCCATTGTGTTATAGGGGATGGAAAAAAAGTTTGATCTCAGCTTCAACCAAATGAACACATGTAAGGTTAGAGAATGAAGTGTAAACTACTGCCAAAAAAAAAATAGGGAATATCTTGGGGTGGGGAATAGAATAATAATAGGAGGACGCAAGGTCACAGAATCTAAACCAAGGGGAAACACAGAGGACGGTACTTATCATGGATCTCCAGCTGAGATTTCTGGGTCAGCGTCGCCCGGAGAAGTCTGGAGATGGGACTCCACATGGAAATATAGCAAATGAAGAAGGGAAAAACTAAGGAATGCAAGGAAAGCTATTGGGACGTGAAGGCAGAGCAGGGACATGGAGCATCTGGGTAGAAAAAAGAAAAAGGCATTCGAAGGAATTCCCTGAACTTTTGTTTAGAATTGTTCCATACATTATGCGTGGCCTGCAGTTTGGGGTATTGCAATTTTATTTTGTTTTGTTTAATATCTGGGTATGGACAGATAGAAAAAGACAGTAAGACCCTTAAGCTCTTACAGAAAAACAAGACTATTGGCCATTCTTTCTCCACTACTCCTTTATCACTGGCATGTTTATATTTCTCATCTATGAACTGCATGCTTCATTTTAGGCCTACTTCCTTTTTTTTTTTTTTTCATATTTGAGTCATACATTGCTCAAGTGTATTTTGTCTCCTGATTTCATCAGCAACCATTGTCATCTGCCCCCTCCTGAAGAGAGACCTTGCTGGTTATTCTGAGACTAGTCTTGATTTGGTGAATTCTTCCCATTTCTTAACGTCTCTCATCATTTGTGGCACTGAATTATAACAAATATTTTAAATTAAGACAAGAGAAAAACATATGGATGATAGATCCAGTACAACTCAAAGACTAAAGATTTGAAACACAGGAAACTCAAAGCAGCTCTTGCCTCCCAAATCTGACCTTGGTAAAACAAAGGACTACTGAGTAGACAGAGTGTGGTATTTAACTACTGAGATGGAAATAACTATACATTTGCCCCACCATTCTTCATACTTTTTCCATATCTATGCCTATATTATAGTTTCATTCCCAAATCCCTACTATTATATCCCAATCAAATCACTCGACACTTATTACATACTACATGTATTACATGTATGGCCTCTCAAAAACATTTTATATAATTTTACTGCAATATGCTTGAGTTTTATATTCAAGAAAAAAACCTAACTTCAAATCTTGACTCTGCCAGTTATTTGCTTAACTTGTCCTTTCCACCCTCCATTTACTCGTTTATAAAATTGGGGTTTACGGGAATCTGACTTACATAATTTTGAAACTTTTAGAATGGTATGTGTAAAGACATTTACAAAAGGGATAAACAAAAGGAGAAATCACTGGCAGCATGAATTTCTCTTCCTATCTTATATGCAGACATGATGTATAGAGTTTTATCAGCTATCTCATGATGTACAGTGTCAAGCCTAAAGACAATAACGAAGGAGGGCAGTGAAGAAGATAAAAATAGTCTAGCCCTTGATGATATATCATTGAGCTTTTCAATGAACCCTTCTTAAATACACACACACACACACACACACATACAGACACACACATGCATAGCTAACAAAGGCATTTATGATATTGTAAGCCACCGTTAGTTGGGTTTTTGTTACTTACAGTCCAAACAATTCTTATCTGATAAATTTGATACTAGAACTTGTTACTTGGCAAGGCATTAAACAAATCTACACAATGAAAAACAGAGAGAATATGGTGACTGTGGAAGTATTCTTATCTGTAGTATAACTAGTATCTTCAGTACTTACCTAACTCACAGGATTCTTAAAGGTTTATTAGTCAGCAATGACTCTAGGCAGTTAATGAGTAAGGGATTTAGGACAGAATCAGAAGCTTAGAAGATATGCAAAGTGCTGAGAGGCAAAAGTCAGGGAAAATCAAAACTGGCTTCTAGGAAATCAGAAAGAGCTCACATCACGCTATTTTCTTTTTCTTCTGTTTATAACAATGCATCAAATCTTTCTTTTCCCCATTAAAAAAAAATCATCCTCTATCATCTTTATAAGCGAGACCAATCACTCAGTCAGTAGATCAATCTCTTTCATTGCCTATTTCAGTATTATGATGATTCCCAAAGTGGCAAATAGCAATTTCAAATTTCAGTTCATAGGAACTATTATTATGACTCTTTGAGGAAATAGTCAATATAAGGAAACTGAAATTCTAAACCAGTAAAGCCCAAGTAGTAGGACAGAAAGCAACATTAGCCTAAAAATTGAAAGGTGGTACTTCTCTTTCCACTCCTGGTTTCCTTTACCTGTGTGTTCTAGCTATGGGAGAAACCACACCACATGTGCTAAAAATGAGAAAATTTTTGTATAACTATATTATTTTTTATATTTTAATAAAACTATTTTAATATAGTTTTGTATAACTATATTATTTTCACTCAAGAGAATATTAGAAAACTAAAATTTATAATTATCTAATATCATTTAATCATGTGATTTTATTATCTAATCTCTAGTACATTTAAAAAAATTCCTAATTGTTACAAGAAGAACTTTGATGTTATGAATTACTTTAGATTCATGCCTTTCAATAACTTTATCTCTTTTGTCTTTTTTCCTCTATAAGAATTCTCCTATTTGTTTTTTAATGACAATTTTCTGAGTAGTCGAAGTCAACTGTCTTTTACGTTTTGTATACATCTAATTATTTTATTTTGGAGACACACAAATTTTTCCTATAACTTCTATATTTTCTCTACTGTAGATGTTAGGTATTAGAGGCTTGATTAAATCCAGCTTAAACATTTTGGAGTAAGAATATTTCCTAGATGATATTAGTACTTCATATTGTGTGATTTACTTACTGTAAAGTGGTAGGGATTAAACTGTTCACCAAGTTTTGATACTCCTATCAATAATATATGCTGTCTGCCTTGAATCTGTGCAGATGCTATGACTACTTTTAATAATAGTATACTGCACAAAGATTCAGTGTGAGTTTCTCTTCTCATGCCTTAAAAGATTGGAAGCTTCAAATTCTTCTATGACAGCTGACATATAACAAGTACACCCACCCTGAGACTACCAGGCACTGAGAATCATAAATACTATAAGGAGAAGCCCAGGATTAAGAGACACTGTGTGAAGAGAGAGAGAGAGTCAGTCAGCCAAAAGAACAAAATGCTAGACATGTCACTGAAGAAACCATCTTAAAGAACCATTGTAATGGATTGGATAGTATGTTCCCAAAATTCATGTCCACAGGGAGTAGCAGAATGTGACTTTATTTAGAAAGGATCTCAAGATTAAATCATCCTAAATTAGGGTGGGTCTTAAATCCAATGACTGGCATCATAAGGAGAGGAAAGGGCACAGAGAAAAAATGTCATGTGAAGACAGAGGCATAGAGAGAGAGAAGCAAATTGGAATGATATAGCTACAAGCTATAGCCACAAGCCAAGGAATGTGAAAGATTCTTGAGAACCACCTATAGCTAAGAAGAAATGAGGGATTCTTTCCTAGAGCATTTGGAAGAAACATGACCAAGCTGGACAGCTTGATTTAGGACTTCCAGCCTCCAGAAATGTGAGAGAATGTGTTTCTGATATTTTAAGCCACCAAGTTGTAATAATTTATTATGCCAGCTCTAGAAAACTAATACAATCCTGTGGCTCAATAAAACATGTGATGTTGATGATATGTTGGTCACAGATGAACCACCTAGCTGAGCCTTCCTGAATTTCTGACCCCCAAATTGTAGGCAAAATAGAATAGCTATTTTGAGCCCTAAATTTTGGGATAGCTTTGCAGCAATAGATTCTGACTACAGCAGAATTTAGTATCTGGAAGTGAGCTGTTTCCATACCAATAACATAAAACATGTGGAATTTACTTCAGGATTAGTCAGCCAACAGAAGTTGGAAGGGCTTTGAGGAGACAGTAAGGACGCGAAGAACAGTAAAAAAGATGTTAATGGAGGTTGGAAAAAGAAGATGCTTGTAGTAGCAGAATGTTTTGTTGCCTGTGATAAAATATGAGAACTGAAGATGAACTTCTAAAGGAAATGTTCAGTTTTTAAGCAGAATTTACTGACAATATAGAGAGTTTGAAACAGGCTAGGTACAGAGCTACAATTCTCAATGGAAGGAATGGCATCAGGTAAATATCAAATCTAGATCATAAAGATATAGTTTAAAGGTAAAGAAGTCAACGATGCAATGCAAAACTGTGCTCAGACTACAGAAAGATTTAAGGTGGTGACTCATGGACCCTCTCCGCTGATGAAGCTTTCTAAATATCATAAGAATGAAATCTTACAGACTAATTCTATTAAAGAATGAACACTTTTATGAATCCTAAAGGTGTCATACCGCCATAGATTTTCGGGAATCCAGAGGTAGAGAAGGGCTTTGTTTGAATTGATTTCTGTCACACAGAATATTTTTGTCAAGTAGTCCAGATATAAGATGTAAGAAAATTAATAATTCCACTGTTTCATCAGGTACATACTTCAGTGAAACTGGATCCTCCCTCCCTCCCGGTCCCCCTCCTTCCTCCCTTCCCTCCCTCCCACCAGTGAGTTCATGGTAGTACAGATTATGGATTACTAATCCAGTTTGGAAAGATTGCCTTTAACGTCAAGCTATAAGCAGTTTTATTCATGCTGGATTTCACAACAACTTTGCAAGAGTTAGAGGAGTAAAAAGACAAATACTAGTCCACTGTTAGTATTAAAATAATCTTGTGCATCCCCAAAAAGAGTCTCCGGGAGCTCCAGGGTTGTTTGAACCATATTATGAGACCCTACAGTTCACTAATGATTGTGTGTGTGTGTGTGTGTGTGTGTGTGTGTGTGTGTGTGTGTGTTTGTTTGAAATGAAGTTTTTATATCTTGCACATATTTTAATTTCAAACAAAATCTGTCTTGCTGTTTGATTTGTGGGATAAAGTCTCACAATGTTTGTAATTTAGAACTTCATCACCATCATCTATGCCTACAATGATCTGTATAGATCATTTAATTTGTCCTTCTGAAAATATTTCTAATCTGCCTATGCCCAGTTTGAAAGTATTAACTTATTAGTATTCCAATAGTAGAAATCGCTGTTATTTTAAATGATTTAGAATTTATTGAAGCGAGTGCAACATCATATTTTCAAGTTTTCTGCCTGAAAAAATAATTAAATTATTGACTATCTTCACTGTATTAAGTTCATAACTCTCTCTCAATGGGTTTATATTTCATTCTATACTGTGCCTGCTATATTTATTCATATGAGGTAAATCAGTGGAGACTATTTTGATATTATTTTCAACAAAATGCTTATTAGAATTCTTGGTTATACATTTCTCTAACATTTTGTCTTTGAAGATGTGTCACTAATTTTTGTTTGTTTGTTTCTTATTAGTATTGATGCTCTTAAAGAGGATCTGTTCAATTGAATAAACACATGAGTAGAGAGAGGTTCAGGAGATTATTCTATTGCCCTATCCATCTTGATGATAAGTTGTTTCTGCATGAATTATTTATCTTCACATTTCCCCTTAAGGAAAAAAAAAGTTTGAATGTTAATGGGAAATATGGAGGAATTCTTGTTATATGATTCTTTTTTAACATTTAATTTATTAATTTAATAAATTTATTTTGTTACTGAATTATTCAGTTATTTTTAAAAGCTCTTCACAGAAATTCATATTCCAAGACTTTAGAATCTAAAGATTGGTCTCCAGAAAAAAATTAGAATAACCTTTATGCTCTTTTACTTTAACAGGCATATACCTCAATAAGTATTATTCATAATATTAAGATTTAATATAGCCTAAAAGAAAAATGTTCCTTAAGACATTGTTCATGAATTTTTAAATACCTTGATTTGCACCCTATAGAATAGCAAAGGTATTCAAAATAGACTATTTTATGATTAAGTTTACATTAATACTCAGCTCACTCTTAGTGCTAAAAACAATGGATTGTTATATATTTTGGCTCTTAACCCCTTTTTTGATATATGTCTTACAAATATTTTCTCCCATTTCATAGGTTGTCTCTTTATTCTGTTGATTGTTTCTTTTCCTGTGCAGAAGTGTTTTCATTTAATATAACCCTACTAGTTTATTCTTGCTCTTGTTGCTTGTGTTTTTTATGTCATATCCAAAAAATTCATTGCCAACCATTGTCAAGGAGCTTTTTCCTATATTATCTTCCTGGAATTTTAATGTTTCAGGTTTTATATTTAAGTTCTAATCCATTTCTGGTTGCTGTTTGTAAGTGGTGTAAGATAGGGGTCTAATTTCGTTCTTCTGCATTTCTTTTGTCAAATGTTAGTTGACCATATATACATAGGTTTATTGCTGGCCTCTCTATTCTGTTCCACTGGTCTTTGTGTCTGTTTTTTATGCCAGTACTGTACTGTTTTGATTACTATAGCTTTGTAGTATCGTTTGAAATCAGGAAGTGTGATGCCTGGATCTTACTCTCCTTTCTCAGTATTGCTTTGGCTATTCAAGATTTTTGTGGTTCCATATGAATTTTAGGACTTTTTTTTTCTATTTCTGTGAAAAATGCCCATTGGAATCTCAATTAGGATTTCAATTAATCTGTAGATCATTGAGTTTGTAGATTGTTTTAACAATATTAATTCTTCTATTCCATCAACATAGGATATCTATGTGTGCATGTGTGTGTGTGTGTGTTTTAAATTTCTTTCATCGGTGTTTTATACTCTTCAGTGTAATGATATTTCACTTCCTTTGTTAAATTTATTACTAAATATTTTATTGTTTCTGATACCATTGTAAATGAAATTGTTTCCTTTTGGATACTTTGTTGTTAGCGTATAGAAATGCAACTGCAGTTTTACTTCTTCCTTTCTGATCAGGCATGCCTATAATTTTTCTTACCTTATTGCTCTGGGTAGGACTTCTAGTACTGTGTTGAATAGGAGTGGTGAGAGCGGGCACATTTTTCTTGGTTTTGGTTTGAAAGAAAACACTTTCAGCTCGTCCCCATTGAGTATGATATTAATTGTGGGTTTGTCATGTATGGCCTCTATTATGTTGAGGTTTTTGTCTATATACAATTTGTTGAAAGTTTTAAATATGAAAAGGTGTTCGATTTCATCACTTTTTCTGCATCCAAAGCAAGATATAATTTTTATCCTTCATTTCAACATTTTACAAATGTGTATTAGTAACCTGAAAGAATTTGAGTTCATTGTTGAAACATTTTAGATTAGATAATCTTATAATAATGATAAGTGATCAAGTCTCCTGGGCAACAATAATCATCTTCTGTTAGATTTCTTTTTAATAAAGAAGCAATCAAGAAAAATCCTCTAAGGGGATTGATTCTATATATTTGCTGCTAATAGATGTTCACTTATAATAAGAACATTTTTAATATTTTACTTTATAAAGTCTTTAAGAAAAGAGTCATCATAAATTAACAAAATTTCCATGTGTCAGCACACTGAAGAATTTTATTTTGAGCTGAAATATCAAATACAAAAAATTCAACAAGAGAAATTCACAGTTATGCAAACTTTAAAATGACTTCATTTGATTAATTGGTTGTCTATGGAGTGACAGATTGCAATTTATTAAAACACAGGACAAATGTTTTAAAGGTAGAAAAATATCCTGACTAAAATAAAGAATAATTAATTAGCATAAAATATATAGATCATTTTTTAATGAAATCAGGATTGCCATTAAAATAAATCAAAATTGAAAGACATTCATGGTTCCAAACAGAAACAATCAGCATTCTCAAATATATCAACCAGAGTTAGCAAAGACCTTTAACATATCTTTATCATTTGTGCAGTAATTATTTTAAATGTCATTCCATCATGTTTAACATGATGTTGAACATTTTCAACATCAGAATTTGAATCTCTGGTATGATTTAACATAGAAATATAAGTTAAATACATACAATTGTGATTTTAATATTCTGTATTACTCTGCTGATACTGAGACCATTAATGCTTATTTTTCCATTTAAGCAAAATTTACACCAAAAATACAATCCTAAAAATGCTCCAGCTTTAAAATGACAAAAGGAGTTAATATTTTGAAACATCTTTGAAAAAGACAGATTCTATTGACACAATGTAAAAATGAATTAAAACTTTGAACATGAGATGAAATATAAAATGTTAATTATTTCCATTTTACTGATACTGAGTTAAATATAAAAAGTACAGGAGACTTTTTGAAGAATCAGAATTGCATAAATATTAAAATGTGTTCCATCTCACATCTTATGACAAAGTTCATTATTGCTATGTTCAGAATTTTTACTTTTGAAAATAATTTTTTTCAAAGGTGAGTTCACAGGAAAAGAAATCATTACTAGACTTTAAGAAACTATAAGGAGGTAAATTGGGAAAGGAAAAAAATACATTCAAGAGAGGTATATGAAAGTCATAATGCTTTAAATTTAAATTTCAGGACCTACTATAGTAAAGTTTTATGGGTCTGAGGAGACATTTCTTCAGCCAAAAAAAGTGTTAGCCTTGGACTTTATGTCTCTAAACTGAGAAAAGAATTAAAACTTACCCTCTTCTTTCACAGATCTTGAGGCATTCAATACATGTGGGTGGTTTCTTTTTAAGACTTCTTAAAGGGAACACAAAACAAATCAGGCAAAGTGGGGGAATAACAGAGATCAAGAGAGAATAAAATTAGTGTGTTTACGTAAACTAAAATGTTGCTTTTTTTCTACCATTAATATATTTGAAGTAACAAACACTTTGGGAAATTTATTCCTTAACAAGAACAACAAAAAAAGTACAGAATAACCAATAGGGTCACTGCTGTAAATTTGAATTAAAGGCAATCTATAGATAGTACGCATCACAATTCTTCATGTGAGCACTAGAATAGGGAAAGAGTGAATTCTGAACAAATTAAAGGGACTCTGGGGGAACGGATAAAGAAGAAATGGGCATAGGTCATATTCTCAAAATTTTTCATTAAAGCAAAGACTTTTGTAAGAAAAACCTATATTTGAGAGACACTAAAAAATACTTGTCCTTGAACTTAACATTTCCACAGTGATATCTGAAGAAGAGAAAGTTTTAACTCGGTAACAGAAAAAAAAAAATCCATAAAATTCTGCTTCACAGATTCAGAAGTGATTTTTTAATTTCAGAATCAATATGGGTGAATTCTACATGATTTAAAAAGCACAGACAAGTATTACCCAAAACAGTATACAGATTTAACGCAATCCCCATAAAAATCCCAATGGCATTTTTTAAAGATAAAGAACAAAAAACCATCAGATTTGTATGGAGCCACAAAAGACCCCAAAGAGCCAAAGCAATGTTAAGAAAAAAGAACAATGCTGGAGGTATCACACTTCCTGACTTTAGCTTGTACTACAGGGCAACAATAATCAAAACAGCATGGTATTGGCAGAAAACCAGACATACAGACCAACGGAATAAAATTGAAAACCCAGAAATAAATCCACAGAAATATGGACAGATAATTTTTGAAAAAGAAACAAAAAACATACAATGGAGAAAATATGGCCTCTTCAATAAATGTTGCTGGCAGAATTGGAAAGCAACATGCAAAAGAATGAAACTGGACTGCTATCTATCACTATGTACCAAAACTAATTCAAAATGGATCAAAGACTTAAGCATAAGACCTGAAACAATAAACTGCATAGAAGAAAATATAGTACTAAACTATGAACCTTGGCTTCAAACAGCATTTTATGAATTTGACTGCAAAGACAAGGGTAGTAAAAGCTAAAATAAATTAATGGGACTATATCAAACTTAAAGTTTCTGCACAGCATAAGAAACCATTGACAAAATAAAGAGGCAACAAACTGAATGGGAGAAAATTTTTGCAAACAGTGCCTCTGATAAGGAGCTAATATCCAAAACATACAAGGAACTCATACAACTCGACAACAAAAAGAAAACAAACAACCTAATTGAAAAATGGGTAGAGGACCTGAAGAGACATTTCTCCAAAGAGGACATATAAATGGAAAATAGACATATGAAGAAATGCTCAACATCACTAATCATCAGAGAAATGCAAATAAAAACCACAATGAGATATCTTTTAGAATGGCTATCATCAACAAGACAAATAGTAACAAGTTTTGGAGAGGCTGTGGAGAAAAAGGAACCCTCATACACTGTTGGTGGGAATGCAGATTGGTGCAGCTGCTATGGAAGGCAGTGTAGAGGTTCCTCATAAAATTACGAATAGAATTACCATAAGTCCCAGAAATCCCTCTCCTGGGTATCTACCCCAAAAATCTGAAAACACTTATCCATAAAGATACATGTGCTCCAATGTTCATTGCAGCTTTACTTACGGTGGCCAAGACATGGAAACAACCAAAGTGTCCTTCTATAGAAGGATAAAGATTGCATGGATAAACATTGTGTATATATACACAATGGAATACTACTATGCCATAAGAAAAGATGAAATAGTACCATTTGTGACAGCATGAATGGATCTTGAGATTTTTATGCTAAGCGAAATAAATCACACAGAAAAAATAGAGAACAATATGATTTCATTGATATGTGGTATATTAAACAAAAACAACAAAAGAACAAGACAAACAAATGAAAGAACAAAAACTCATAGACATAGACAATAGTTTAGGGGTTAACAAAGGGTAAGGAGTGAGGGGAGCTCTAAAAGAAGGTAAATGGTGTCTAATAATATATGGTGATGGAAAGAGAACTGACTCTGGGTCGTGAACACACAATGTAAGATATACATGATGTATTACAGAATTTTACACCTGAAATCTATGTAACTTTGCTAACAATTGTCACCCCAATAAACTATAATTAAAAAATAAATAAATAAATAAATAAAAAATAAAAACAGACACACAAATGAACCTATAAACTCATAATTGTCTATAGAACAATTCTCTTCAAATGTAATTAAATAAATTGAGTTGATTTAACTGATATTTTTCGCAAATGATTCAAAATCTAAAGAAAATGTATTTGAATATTTCTAATGATTCAAATATATTTAACCAACAAAAGTTATTACTTTATTATTACATATACTTTATTATTATTCACTCAATTCTAGGCTCTATAAATGTAAATGACAGAAACATTCTTGTGAAACCCTACAAGAAGCAGTACACACAAGGAAATTTTGTGTAAGTGGCATTACTCAGAACTCACAGTCCCAGAGTCTAAAAGGCCAGGTTGCTGCTACTGCGTCCACTTCAATTACAAATCAAGGAAGTTTGCATTCCACCAAATGACATGGAAAGATCTCTGTGCCTCCTCAAGTATTCATCAAGAATAATGGAAGATCATGACTATATATATAGTGCCAAAAAATGTATACACATTTGAAAAAAGGAAAACTGTATTAAAATTGTAATACTCAATATATACCGATAACAAAAGATGAATACAAGTCGTGTTTGACTTCTGCAATTACAAGAGGTACTTAAAGTGGTTACCATCAGCGTAATTTTAATACAGTTTTTTCTTTCTTAAATTGTGTATACATTTTTCTGGCACCCTCGGGGTGAGTGTGTGTGTGTGTGTATGTACACACAATAAAATGTATACAAGTGGACACTTTGGTTAATGTTGCTCAAACAATAATTTGCTGTAATCAGAAGTGTCTGGACACTGATGGTAGCCACTTTGATCACCTCTTGTAATTATAGAAGTCAAACGTGACATGTAGTTATCTTTTTTTGTCTGTATATAATGAATATTACAATTTTAATACAGTTTCCTTTCTTAAAATGTGTGTGCTTATTTTGGCACCCTCTGTATTTAATTATATTTATTTAATTATAGTTGAAATTCAATATTATTCAGCTTCAGCTTAGGTGTACACCACAGTGGTCAGGCATGTACAAAATCTGTGAAGTGATCCCTCTGATGAGTCCAGTATCCATCTGGCACCCTACGTAATCTTTACAACATAATTGCATAGGGAATAAAGTCAATAGTATTGTAACAGTTGTATACGGTATCAGAGGGGTAGTAGACTTGGAGGGGTTATCACTTTGTAAGGGGTGTAAATGTATGATCATTATGTTGTTTTGTATACCTGGAACTAATATAAAAAATACAGTAAAATAAAATCGAATTGTGGAAGCTTAGGCAACCCAGAGGTTCGGAAGAGTTATCTTTCCATGGTTTGGACTTCAACCACAAAAATGAGAGTTTTTAGGGATCTATGGGTTAAACTCTTCTCTTTTCTTCCATTTAAACAGACAGTTCTAAGATACAGTGACCTCGTTTGGCCTCTGAAAATGTCATCTGAGACCAAGCATTCAAGTCCGATTTGTTACAACAATTAAACAAAAAACTTATTTACCTTTTTCTTTGTGCTTTCTCTACTTCCTTTTTGCCCTTATACTTCTGCTTCCATGGAATTGCATGCTGCCATAGAGTTTTGTTTTTTTTTTTTTTATAATTAAAATTTATTGCGATGACAATTGTTAGTAAAGTTACATGAATTTGAGGTATACAATTCTGTATTACATCCTCAACAAATCACATTGTGTGTTCTCCACCCAGAGTCAGTTCTTCTTCCATCACCATATATTTGATCCCCCTTACCCTTATCTCCCACCCCCCACCCCCTTGCCCTCTGGTAACCACTAAACTATTGTCTGTCTCTATGAGTTTTTGTTTCTCATTTGCTTGTCTTGTTCTTTTGTTGTTTTTTGTTTATATATGACATATCAGTGAAATCATACGGTTCTCTGCTTTTTCTGTCTGAATTAGTTCACTTAGCATTATAATCTCAAGATCCATCCATGTTGTCACAAATGGTCTTATTTCATTTTTTCTTACCGCTGAATAGTATTCCACTGTGTATATGTACCACAACTTCTTTATCCATTCATCTATCAAAAGACATTTTGGTTGTTTCCATGTCTTGGCCACCGTAAGTAAAGCTGCAGTGAACATTGGAGCACACTTGTCTTTATGGATAAGTGTTTTAAGATTTTTTGTGTAGATACCCAGAAGAGGAATTGCTGGGTCATATGGTAATGCTATTCATAATTTTTTGAGGAACCTCCACACTGCCTTCCATAGCAGCTGCACCAATCTGCATTCCCACCAACAGTGGATGAGGGTTCCTTTTTCTCCACAGCCTCTCCGGCACTTGTTACTATTCGTCTTGTTGATGATAGCCATTCTGACTGGGGTGAGGTGATAGCTCATTGTGGTTTTTATTTGCATTTCTCTGATGATTAGTGATGTTGAGCATTTCTTCATATGTCTATTTTCCATTTGTATGTCCTCTTTGGTGAAATGTCTCTTCAGGTCCTCTACCCATTTTTCAATTGGGTTGTTTTGTTGTTGTTGTTGTTGATGATGTTGAGTTGTATGAGTTCCTTCTATATTTTGGATATTAGCCCCTTATCAGAGGCACTTTTTGCAAAAATCTTCTCCCATTCAGTTAGTTGCCTCTTTATTTTGTTGATATTTTCTTTTGCTGTGCAGAAGCTTTTAAGTTTGATATAGTCCCATTCATTTATTTTAGCTTTTACTTCCCTTGCCTTTGGAGTCAAATTAAAAAAATGCTCTTTGAACCCAAGTTCCATAAGTTTAGTACTTATGTTTTTTTCTATGCGGTTTATTGTTTCAGGTTTTACGCTTAAGTCTTTGATCCATTTTGGAACATAGTGACAGATAACAGTCCAGTTTCATTTTTTTGCATGTTGCTTTCCAATTCTGCCAGCATCATTTATTGAAGAGGCTATCCAAGTTTTCCTACAGGCTCTGTTTTCTAAAGATCCTGAATTAAAATATCAATCATGGACTATCTGTAAAAAAATATACTTACGAACAAATTGTACTCCAAATATTAATGTAGTTCAAAGAAGTAATTAAAATTTATGTTATTGTTTCTTATAGTTTTATTTGGTGGTTTAAAGCAGCTAATGTTTATGTATTTCATCCAAAACACTTAGGAAATAACTCTTCTATAATCAGGATATTTTGGTTTTTCTCCTCTTTGAGAGTCAATATGCATTTCAAGAACACTTTTTTTTTTTTTTTAAATAAGGCTACATTCTCCTTCATACATGGATTACTAGGAAAAGTTGAGAGCCTCCATACATTGAATTATCGTGATAAGATCATCTTTCCTCCCAACCCTTAACCAGTATAGCCCATCACTACTGAGACCACTGATGTCAGTGATCACAATAAAACATGTACCCTTATCCCTGTGACTCTAATTATGTGGTTTTTGCATATCTCCTTCTCTTAATCTATTTTCCATCCCCAATCAACTTTGAAACCTTTTCACTGTATCTTCTGGAACTTGGAGTCAGTAATTAATGAATTCTCTTATAATCAGGGGGAAAAAAAACAAAAAACAAAAAAAAGAAAACTTCTCTGAAAATTCCCTTTCATTTTTGTTGTAACTGAGATGGACCTTTCCTCAGGACACTGCTTCCCGACAGCCTTCCCCTTGTTGGATGTTTTCTCACATATACTCTCAAATATTGGGAGAAGAAGGGTAGGTGTCCTCTTTAGTCTTTACTACTGCTTTCAGATTATTCTCTCTCTCTCCTCCCTAAAACTTCAGCTTTGAATTTTAGAACATTAGAATATTCTACTTTCTCCTATCCCTAGGGAAGTAATCTACTATCCCCATAGCACTTCCTTTTTATTCGCTAAAGACTGTACCTTCTGTTTATAGTTATTCTCACTCACTAAGCCTACCAATATAATTTGTGATTTCAGTTTCTATCTAGATTCGTGCAATAACTGGGCTTCTCAGTTCTTAGACCACCTGGATAAGAATTCTGTCATCCTTCCTCATCCTGTATTCACTAACTTCTTTGGTCACACCCCAAAACTTGTTATTACCTATAAATGACACTTTTTCATGATTTCTATTCCCAGTATCCCACTTTCTAACTGAATATTCTTGCCTGCCTAGAAGTAAATCTAAATAAAGGTAGAAGAGTGTAAAGGGGATCAAATATATGTTGATGGAAGGAGATATGATTCTGGGGGGTGAGCACACAATGTGATATATAGATGATGTATTATGGAATTGTACATTGAAACCTATATAATTTTACTAACCATTTTTTTAATCCCAATAAATTTTAATTTATAAAAATTGTCTTAAAAAAAAAGTATACGTATTAGGCAAAAAAAAAAGAAGAAGCACCAGATTATGTAATTTTGTTCACATAAAATTCAAAATAATGTCTACAAAGAATTGCTAGAATTAATAAGAAATTGTTTGTTGGATATGTGATCTTCAAAATAATCAATTTACTTTTTAAGTATTGGCAGCAATTAATTAGAGAATATAGTAAAAATGATACATATTTACAATAATAACAAGTCTAAATATTGAGATAAATTTCTATAACTTACGGAAGAAATTTATGGAGAAATTTATTTTTTGAAAGACACTAATGACAATGTATATGTGAAAAAATATTGTCTTTGTGAACTGAGAGGCAATATTGTAAAAATTTGATTCTTTCCGTATTTACAAAAATGGCTTGCATTTAAGTTGGAGAGCTCATGAAAATTGTGTATATTATTTCTGCTTAAATCCAAATTTAGTCACAAGGACATAATTCCATTACATAAAGAAAAAATGGTTTTGGGGAGTACGACTAGCAAAGTACCAGAAGACCTTCATTTGGACATCAAGATAGTAATAATGAGAATTTTATCATTGGTAAAAACAAAAGAAACAAACAAAAAAAAAAACCTGTGACTCCTTGGGAAAAACATTAGCTGTAAAAAAACATTTCTATTAGTAATTTCTGATTCTTTGTTTTACCTGACCAAACTAAATATTCAGGTTATCCAATAAGTAAATTGTTTATTACTTTTTAAATAATTAATTTAAAAACATGAGAAAAATAAATCTCTAGTTCATTTTAAAAAACCTAAATGCAATACTATGACTTCTGGAAAAATAGTAACATCCATGAAAATAATCTTTTTAATATAAAGGAATTCAGTATGTATAGTTACAAAGCGTAATATTAATAGCATATAGTCTCATAATAGTGTATTGTCTTCTTATACACTATGATAACTTTAGGTTGGTGACAAATATTATGTACTCTTTTGTTGTGTTATTTATATTGCTATGTAATACACATACAGAAAAAATAAAATACTAAGTGATAATGGTTGCAATTAAGCATAGTTCAACTTATTATCAATGAGTGAAACATTTTAAATAGTTGGCATAAATGAATATTCCCATTCCTAAAAATGGGGACAAACTCCATGTATAATGTATAACTTTTAATGGTATAAATGACCAAGTCATTCTTTGGCTAATTTCTATTTCTCTATCAATATTATGATGTAGCATCCTAATAAATTATTGCAGGGATATCACTGTGAAGATATCCTATAATAATGCATCATCAGAACTGTGATAAAAGCTGCCCTTGTGACGATGCATTGGTCTGATTCATATGCACACATTTAGAGAGTACTTGCTACAAAATTAGGAAGACCCTTTGTAAAATCCAAGCAAGCAAAATGCATAAATGATAAGAAATATTGCATGTTTGGTTGCTATGCAATTATTCATATAAATAATAGTTGAGTGGAGAGGTGATTATATAAGGGTCATGGAAGAAAAGCTCTTATATTGTGCTTTTTGACTGAGTCATGTTTAAAAATTTTCATTTTAAGATTATCAAGAAAAGAGGAATACAAAAACATTCACCAAGAATGTGTCCTAATGTTACAAAGTTTCTAGTGCCTATGAAGTCTACTATATCTACAATGAAGGTTGACTGATTGAATGATTGATTTTATTTCTTCCACAATACTTAAATTAGTAAGTTGTCAGTGGCAGAACCAGGATTCAAATATAGGTCTATCTAAATCTAAAGGCAGTGCTTGGAATTATTATTCCCTAAAACGTCTCAGCAGTATGGTAAAGAAACTTGAAATATTTTGGTTTTTTTTCCTCCCAACAGAATGATTTATTGGTGCAATTTCTGGTGATCATAATTAAATGAACTATTCAGCTAACTAGACTCATTTCGGCATCAAGTACTTGCTTGAAGAAGTTTTTGGAATATAGTACATATCCTTGATTAATAAGCTGACCTTTTAAGTGTTAAGAAGTAGGAAAAGAGTCTTATGTTATCATTTCAGTTTAGAGGTCCCACCTACCTCTATAGGGATACTGCCAGCAGGATTAAAGGGTAAAAAATTTGGGATATTTGTCAGTTTGCTAAGAGGTTGATGCCAGCCTAGGTCAAAGCAGTTCTATTCCTTTCATTTTTCTGATAAGTGATAGACTGAATGTCTAACTCATTCCTTCCTCCCTTAATTTAAAATTTTTATTAAACATTTTCAATATGCTAGTTAGTATGCTAAACGCTGAGAATAACAGAGTGGAATGAACTTGTTTCTCTGCTTAAGGGTCTCACAGTCTATAGTTTACAGCGGACAAGTAATTCCAATGATGTGAAAAAGTATAGAATAAACACTTAAGCGCTAATTCATACAAAGAAAATTTTTGCTTTCCAAAATTTAACTTCACAGATTTTTGTAGTAAATAAAATGATTTCTTTCCTTATTTCAATGTCATATTATTTTTATTGTATCAAGCTGAGTATTTTGTTTTATTGTAAGAAAAATTCAACTATTACATTTTTGATAACTTGGCTCCAAATTTCTACAATGATATTGAAATAGTGTTGTGTTTTCCATTATCACCATAGGGTGTAGGATATTCAAGGTATCAAGTCAGTAATAGTAAAGCAATTACCTTCGTAGAATAAGAAGAAGGACAAAAACTAGATATACTTTTCAGTTCAGTGAGTAAACATGTTTTATTTGTTGTGTTTAAGAAGCTCCCATACTGTGTTCTCAAACTAAATAGTCCAAGTATTTATATTTTTATTGCTGCAATTATTTCTGTCCTTAATTTTAGACTGATCTTTCTATTCCACTCATGCCCTTTACAGTCCTTTTTAACCTAACAGTCAGAAATGTTAAGCTGTAAATGAGTGGCCTGGGCTCAAAAATCCTCCACTGGTTTCACATTTTGCTCAGGTAAAAACAATTACTCTGTGGGAGGCTGCGAGACCACACGTGATCTCCTATGTCTCTAACTTCATCTTCTATGATACATTCCATTGCTTTCAACATGCCAGGAGTTTCAACCCTTTCCTCTTCCTCGACCATTTAGAGCGAACGTTTGTCTCAGGGTCCATGCACTTGCCATTTCTGTGAGTAGGGAGATGATATGAAAGAAACTTGGTAAATGTTTTTCACAAAATCAATAGTAATCATAACAGCTGACATGACAGTACTAATTACATATTATGAAACCAAAAGATACTTTTCTAAACTATCAATTAAAAAGAAAAATTAATTTTGATAAGATACATCATGGAAAAGAATAATTCAATTTTTTAAAATTTTATTCAATTATAGTTTCTATATAATCTTAATCTTATATTGGTTATATTAGTTTCAGGTGTACAATACAGTGATTTGACATGTTTATACCTTACAATATGATCATCCCACTAATTGTGGTAATCATTTATCACCATATAAACGTATCACAATATTAGTAACTATACTCCCCTTCCCCTTTTCACCTATCCCCTACCTCCTCCCTTCTGGTAACCGTAGCTTTGGTTTTTATTTCTGAGTCTGTTTTTGTTTTGTTTTGTTTTGTTTTGTTTAGATGCCACATATAAGTGAAACCATATGGTATTTGTTGTTCTCTGTCTGACTTATTTCACTTAGCATAAAATCTATAGATCCATTCATGTAGTGGCAAATGGCAAGATTTCATTATTTTCATTGCTGTGTAATATTCCTGTGTGTGTGTGTGTGTGTATGTGTGTGTTATGTATGTGTCTGAGTATGTCACACATCTGTATTTATTCATCAAGAGACACCTAGGTTGCTTCAATATCTTGGTTATTGTAAATAATGCTGCAATGAACATAGGGGTACATACGAGTATATCTTTTCAAATTAGTGTTTTTCTTTTCTTTGGATAAATACCCAGAAGTGGAATTGCTGGGTCACCTGGTGTATCTATTTTCAGTTTTTTGAGGAATCTCCATACTGTTTTCCTTAAGCGCTGCACCAGTTTGCAGTCCTCCTACCAACAATGCATGAGTTCTCGTTCTTCACATCCTCGCCAACATATGTTATTTGTTAATTTCTTGATAATAGACATTCTGATGGTGTGAAGTGGTATCTCACTGTGGTTTTGATTTGCATATCCCTGATGATTAGTGATGTTCAGCATCTTTTCATATGTCTGTTGGCCATCTGTATGTCTTCTCTGGAGAAATCTTTTCAAGTTCTCTGCCCATTTTTCTATTGTATTCACAATAAAATTTTAATTTGAGTAAGTGAATAAGAAGAATATGGTTAGAAAATGTATAGAAAAGTTACTATAGAGTAGAGATGGATCAGGAAGTTAATGATACGTGTTATAAATACATTATAAATTACATTTACATAAGTTATTTATTTTTAAAATATAAAATTATAAATACAGTATGTTTTCTGGATTTTCATGTTTTTTCATGGTATTTCATGATTTTCATGGTATTTCCAACAGTTTTAAATTTGTAAATGGTTATGATTTCTTTTCTCTAGCTAAATACATGTTTACTTTCACAACTAATCCTTTTATTGTATTTCTTTAAAAGAGCTCTCATAATTGCAGAAACTTCAACTTCAATAAAGCTGAGGTCTATCCTGCTCTAACCCCACACAAAGGCACTAAAAATTCATTCAATTCTTTTTCTTAATCAAAGTTCATGAAGAGTGTAAGAGAGACTCTCTTCCATTTCTGTGCTTCCTTCCCCCCCCATTTTATTTTTCTGTTACTTTTATATTTGAAAATTCTATACATGTACAATCGGTGACATATTATTACTATTGAATTTATAGAACATCGATATGAAAAACAATTTTAGAAACATATAAAAGTTACTCATAGATAAAAGAGAAGAAAGAAACCTCAAATGTTCTAGCCATATTTGTTTTTGAGAGAAAACAAACATAATTTTGCTCTTTCCTGAAGCCTTACCATTTATATTGTGCTATACTGGACATAATAAACAAATGTATGCTTAAGAGTTTAGAGACAACATATTTACTATTTTTCTTCTATGTAATACCAACTATCTTAACAACTGCCAGTCATGTATTTATATTTTGCTAATTTTTTTTCAGAAGGCACAGAGTTCTGGTAAGAAAGATGATTTTCCTTCCGTGAAATGATGGGTATACCATTTTGTCCTTAGTTAAGTGGCACTTGCATTGTCACGTTAATTAGGCCCAATTACCTAGAATACTTCAGAAAAGTTTCCATGCTATTCCTCTCAAGTAAAACTAGCTTGAGGGAAAAGGAATTCATTCAGTGGCAATATATTTAAGGTTTCTTTTAATTAATTTGTGTGTAATTTAGCATTTGTACAATGAAAAATGCCATGATGAGTATAAATCAATAAAAATAAGTAATAGTTTTGTTCTCTTATAGGATGCTGAGTGCTAAATTAAATAAGTACAAACTAGAAATATAAAATTCAAAACACATTTTGCTATTTAGCAATCCATTTAGCCAATGAGGAAAAAGATTTTGGCACTATATATTATAATTGGCTAACAATATGTTGGCTTTGGAATTTGACTCAATACTTATAGAAAATAGAATGTTACCATGATATCATATAATATTGGTATTTTGCTATTTCCTCAGCTCTTATTTGAGTAAAATAATAGCTCACCTATAACAAAGTGCCTAGCTGTATCATAAATTTAAAATTTATGTTGAAAATTTTATGCTAATATATGTGTTTTATTAGTTGATACTATTTTCTTTTTACTTTCCCTATACTCTGGTTACTGATAATGCTGAACTTTACCCAGGCCCTGTGATTCTGGAGAACAGTTATGGTTAAAGAGTCCCACTCCCACTACCCTCTTGTGTTCTGGAAAATGGTTTGCTGCAAAGAACCTCCCTTCCTCATAAGACCTGAGTAAAATTCATAGATGTCCCCCTTGTTATTCCATGACAAGGCCAGACATAGTCCCTTTTGTCACATTAGAAGTTATTAGCTGAACTGTTTTATCCCTACATATCAATTGGAAAAAAAATGTTTGTGCAACAATGTTGAGTTAAGATTTTCTCCTTCTCCTGGGACCCCTGAACTTTGGTCTACCCTGAGACTGAGCCACCATACTGCCCTTCCTTAAGGATCCCTCCTGGCCTCAGCATAAACTATTTTCTCATCTACTGTCCAATTGTGCCATCTTTTCATTTTATCTCTCCATACCTTGTTCTTTCTAGTCTCATTTATTCCTTTCTCTAAAAAAACAAAAATCCTTTGACCAAGTCTTGTGAAACTAACACATCTTATATTTAGAGTATTCTCCTTATAGCAATAGTCTTTTAAAATAAAGTCTCTCCTTACAAAAGTCTGGGTATGTGTTTAATTTAACATTATGTAGTATGTTTACATTAGGAGAACTACTGTGAAGGGTATATAGGAACTACATGTACTATCTTTGCAACTCTCTTATAAGTCTCTTGAAAATAAAAACTTAAAGAAACAAAAGGATATTTCTCAGTATATACACTGTAGGACTTTTGGAATTGTGTGTGTGTGTATATATATATATGTGTGTATATATATATATATATATATATGTATGTATTGTATATATTTGTATATTTTTATATATATTTGTATATATATTTATATATATTAAAATGTATATGTATGTATGTGTGTGTGTATATATATATATTTATGTATATATATATATGAAAATTGATTATTGCTGAGGGGAAAAAAAAACCAGTAACTCAGGTAGTTTGAAATATTATGTTTGATAGTTACTCAACATCTGCATGAAGACATTGGTTAGGAGAGTGGGCTTAGGCTGGCTTCTGGTACAACTGCACTTCAGCTCTTGATACATCTGTTTTAAAATTCTATTATACACATGACTACAGCACAATATATGCCCCCATCCCTTTTCAGAAATTGCTTTTTATCAGCACCTTTAAGAGGGTCTTGTACTCACATATAATAAAATTCCAAGGCTCTCTTGAAAGAAAAACTGATTATATAGATAAATAGGTAAACAAAAGTGAAGTTAGATTTTTAGATACAAAAAGAGATTATATTTGTTCAAAAGAATGTAACACAAAGGGTATTTTTGCTTCTTGATATTTTGACCAAACATGTAAGATGCCCATCTTTTAATTATGAAGGGGTGAATTCTCTCTACTCTTTCTGAATACAAATATCATTTTTCCTGGGACTTATCTGATGTATTCTGCTTCTTTTCTACCTACTTCTCTGGCCATTTCTTCATCTGCTTTACACACTGTCCTCTGTCTCAGATCTAGATACTTACATTTCCACACAAACTTTGTCAATGTCATCTTCTACCTCAGCTATATTTTCTGCATTACCACGTTATAGAACTTTACTTTTTTTTTTTTTTAAGGACATATTTGGTATTGTTTTGCACATATGTTGTGAAATTTTCAAAACAATTTTTATGGTACAAATGCAAATTGGTATAGCCACTTTGGAAGGCAGTTGAATGGTTTCTTACCAAACTACACATATTCTTACCATATGATCCAGCAATCACATCTTTTGATATTTATCAAAAGGAGTTGGAAACTTATGTCCACACAAAAACCTACATGTGGTTCGTTGTAGCAGTTGAATTCATAACTGCCAAAACTTGAAATCAGACAAGATGTCTTTCAGTAGGTAAATGATAAATTGTGATACTCCTAGATAATGAAATATTCCATTCTAAAAAGAAATGAGCTATCAAGCCATGAAAAAACCTGGAGGAAACTTAAATGCATGTTACTAAGTGAAAGAAACCAATTTGAAAATGTTACATACTATATGATTCCAACTACAGGGGTGCCAACAAATGAATATATATTTTTAAAAAGGAAAATTATATTAAAATTATAATACTCGATGTATACTGACAACAAAAGATTAATACAAGTCACGTTTGACTTCCGCAAATACAAGAGGTGCTCAAAGTGGTTACCATCAGTATCCAGACACTTCTGATTACAGTGAACTACTGTTTGAGCAACGTTGACCAAAGTGTCCACTTGAATACATTTTTTTTTGGCACACTGGTATATTTGCTATGTAAGTAAATGGCATTTTTCAGAGTTGACATGCTGTAATTTCCAATAAAATTGTAAGATAAATAAATATATATATATAATGAATTCTTAAATATGTGTATATGTATATATACATACACACACACACACACACACACACACATAGAGAGAGAGAGAGCCTAAAAAAGTATACACATTGTAAGAAAGGAAAACACTTTATTAAAATTGTAATACCCAATATATACTAATAACAAAAGGTGAATACTAGTCATGTGTATACATTTTTTGGGATCATCCTCTGTATATGATATTCTGGAAAAGGCAAAATAAGAGACACAATAAGTGGTTGCCATGGGTTAGTGGAGAGGTAAGGATGTGTAGGCAGAACACATAAGATTTTTAGGGCAGTGAAACGACTCTTCATGATATTGTAATGATGGATACTTGTCATTAGACATTTGTCCAAAGCCATAGAATGTCCAAAAATGAGAGTGAACTCTAATGCAAACTATAAACTTTGGGTAACAATGATGTGTTAATGTAGGGTCATCAACTATAACAAATGTACCGCTCTGGTGGGTCATGTTGATAATGAAGGAGACTATGAAATGTGTGGAGGCCAGGTGCATAGAGGGAATCTCTACAATTTGCCTGAGTTTTGCTGTGAACCTAAAACTACTCTAAAAAAGTAGTCTTTAAATATGAAAATGTGACTTTTTTTTTTTTTTTTTTGGCAGTGGCGAAAAAGCAGTTTATTAGAAGTGAAAGTACACTCCAAAGGGATAGGAGCAGGCCTGAGCAGCAGAGTGGCTCAAAAGGCCGAAAATGTGACTATTTTTAAAGCAATAGAAATAGCAAAAAAATTCCAGCCACTGCTGCAATTATAGAATTTGTATTCTACATGTTTTTTACCTACAATTTGTTTTGAAATTTAGGTGACTTCTTTTTAGAACACATGTGGTACATACTTGCTAAATCCTCTTTAATATAAACCAGATAAAATTTTTCATTATAAAAATTATGTAAAAAAATTGTTCAATTTTGTGAAGTTTAAATATAAGTTTATATGAAATTACGAAAGATGGTTTATTACATTTTATTATTATTACAATACTATTGATTTTATTTTCTTAATAAAATAGCAAGAATGATTTTACTAATGTAAGCTCCACAGGCTTGGGACTGGCATACAAGAGGCAATTTGACAATAACTATAGGAAGTGGAAAGTAAACAGAGTGCTTGAGGCCAGGTCCAAACAATACCTAAAGTGAGAGATTTCAGAAAATGTTATTTAATATAAGCAGACTCAGTTTGAGAGCCTCTAGAGGTGTGCTTTTATGTCAAGCCTAAGATACTTCCCAGGGCGAATTCCCTATGAAACTTAACAGTATTTTAGAGCTGAAGTGGTAGGTTTAGCTCAAATGACCCTATGGGAGAGGGAAAAATACAGGAAGCAATGTCTGCATAGTGGAAAGCAATCCAGAAATTCAAACTTTAAAATTATTCATGATAATCTGCCCTGATCATTGTTTAATGTATGATTCTAATTAAATAAAAATAATTGAATTCCAAAGCATCTCTGTGGGATATCACAACATGTAAAAAAAAGATAAGACGTGATTCCTGGCCATTGAAAGGTAGCAGAATATGCAACCCCAAAATGACACCTCTATATGACTGTAAGAGTTCAGAGCATGCTACCCCAAAATGTGCCACATTGGTATATTGATTATTTTAAGCTTTAGGAACTTGAAAAAGAGCAAATGTAGGGAGTGGTTTTCTCTAAATTCCCTTTATCTGTCTAATGATAGATGCTCCTAAATAAATTCAGTTGTCAAATTCCCCTCCCCAGGAGTTTCATCTGATAATGGAGAAAATAAAATGGAATAAGTATTGCTAAGAGAGTCACTTAAAATGTAGCTGTGAGGCCACTTCAGAAGTGGGGCCTATACAGCCTCATGCTGAGTTCTCAGAACTGTTAAGTTGCTGACCTGTTGCTAAACTCAGCTCAATGCTGAACCATAAACATCCTGTGTCAACAACTGCTATATATGGGCTTTAGTTCCTCCTTACTATGGCAACCAGATCATCTATATTCTTTGCCTTCAAAACCAATTCCTTTCATCAGGCAGCATCCTTCATAACATAGAGGATCTGAATGGAACAGTACCTGTAGTTTTTGCTTCCTTTGTTTGGATAACGGATCTAACAAAACCCTGTTAACCTAACCAGCATACTTCATTTGCATAGATGACCTAAATGAAAATTGCACCTGTGTTTTTCTTGCCTTTATAAATCTTGCCTTCGTTTGTTCTGTCAGGTGCACCATTTGAATTGCTACCTGAATCTCTGCCTCCCTGAATACAACCACCTCCCTTTTAGTTGCTCAAATAAATGCTTTTATTCTTAATTACAACCAAAACTTTTCAGGCTTTTTTGTTTGTTTGTTTGTTTGTTTTTAACACACCACCCGGGGAAGATTGATTCTCGTCACAGGATAGGAGACTAGAAGTACACATCGGACCCAGACACATTTTGTCATATTGATCATACCTCCCATCTCTTCTTCTAAGGGCCTATTCATCTTTCCTAAAAGTCATTTACAGGTTTCCCCACTATCCAAAAGTAGAGTGTCCCTATGAAACCTTTCCCAAAGTGAAAGCTGAAGTGTTGTAAAGTGAAGAAGCAGTTGCCATTAATTTATATAGAAAAAAATTTTGAGCATTCCTAGACCAAAAATCCATTACATGTACTATGTCTTTATTTTGTTCACCACTATCAAAATGCTCAATTATGTCTAGCTTTACACTAAATGTTACACCCTTACAAGTTCTCTTAGGCTTTTCAGATACCTCAGGACACATTTTGCTAACAGATGCACAAAATAAAAAGATAAAACACAGATGTTCACAGACACAGTTCAAAGCTATAGTGGCTCGATGCTGAGATGCTGAGTGTAGTTTCAGGGAAGGAGCTCGGTGGTGCCACTCTCGCTGCTGTGGATGCACGCTGCCTCTATAATGGCTCCCTGCACACAAACACTGTATGTTATTTTTGTTTTTTATCCATTAAAGCAAAAATACTCTTTGCATTTATTTTGGTTATTCAAAATAGGTACTAATGTAGGTCTTTTGTAAAAGCAAAGTGGCAAAATGCAAACTTTTGAAATGCAAGGTGAGGGGTGGGGGATACCTCTACTCTGTCCTGAGAGGACTGTACCCCCCTGCCTTTCCCTGTTAAAACGATGTTTCAGCCTGAATTCTAAGCCTCCTGGGGGAGTTACTTATTTTCCCATGGGTATCTACATGTATATGAGAAATATATGTTAACAAACTTGTTTGTTTTTCTCTTGTTAGTCTATCTTTTATTACAGATGTCTCAGCTAAGAACTCAGAAAGGGAGAGGAAAAATTACTTCCCCCTACACCACTGACCATATTTAAAACCTAAAATTTTATTCAGTATTCAAAACCAAGTGTCTGGGACAGTAAATAATATGAAAAAGAGAAACACACCAGAGAATAATTTTTTTAACCATACAAATACAATATTAAATTTCATTGAAAAGAATCGAGTGAAACATTTTTGCATTCTAATAGTTGCAATATGAATAAAGTAATGTGAAACCATTAAATGAGATGACCTGACCTGCTAAAAGCAATTTAAATTTTACTAAAGGAAACATTCAGCACTTTTCACATGTAGATGGAAAAAGTTGCCTTCCAAAGGGTCAGTTATTTCAGAATGACTAAAATGTATGAAAGAATATCAGAAAATTACCCTTTGGATACTTAATGGAGAACATTATAAATGACCTTGTGCCTAGTGAATCTAGTCTGAAAAGATTCAGTCAGCCTGCACTGGTGAGCATAATACAATTCTTAAAAACTTTAATACCTAATCATTTTCAGCCGGGAGGCAATTATTTTTTCCTTTTCAAGTTGGCATTTTGTAGATCTTATTTTAATTTGTGATAAATGAATATATCAATTTTCTGAATTCCAAATTTGAGCATGTATAAATTCAAAACAAGTCATCCCAATATGTACTTCTATGGTATAAAGATTATTTTGAGCTAAAGTCAATAAAAACCCTGTGAGCTCCAGAGAAATGTTCCCCCGGCCCTTTAACAACCTAGAAGAATTTGAATTAGGGACCTTTCCCATAATATGACATTATTAGAGACAACCCTTTTGACCTATTTATATGGCAGGACAAACTACTAATTACTGAACATCTGCTGTTCTTATCATTCTGAAGTGACCCTCTGAAACCCCAACGTGCCTTACCTCCCCTTACTCAGAATGTCATATATGTGTATACCTCATTCTCCCTTCCTGTCTCTGAACCTTTCCTGTATGTGGTTCCCATACATGTGCGGTTCCCATATGTGCATATGTAATGCAATTTGGTTATTTTCTCTTGTTAATCTGTTTTATGTCAATTTATTAGACCAGCTGAAAGAACTTCAGAAGAGTAGAGGAAAGTTTCTTCCTCCTCCATAGCCAAAACATGCAATGAATAAATACATTTACATATTTACCCTAAATATGTTATAGCTTATATATGCTATGCAAAATTGTTTTTGGTCTTTGTCAAATATATTCATTGCCTATACTTCAAATTTTTCAGAAGGGAATTATATTCATTAAAAATTGTTCTAAGTGAAAGGTAAAAATAGTGAGTTGTAGTTGTAAAATACATAATAATATATCTACTCAGGAAAAGAATTAGAAGGAAAAATAAGAGTAAAATAAAGTTCTAAATTTCATGATAAATTTCTGTTTCATAATGTAGCTTAGAGTTAATTGTGAACGCATTCTTCATCTAAATGAAAATAACAAATACATCATCCTAAATATCAAATATTGGATTTCTCTATTTTATTAGATAAAGCAGGACATGGGTTTTAAAATATATTTATCGCTCTGAGACATATCTAGCTCTTTGAAATTCAAATATGCATTCTAGATTGTTTCTAAAAGTGTTTACTAATTAGAACATACTCATGGGATCTTAAAACAAATGCAACTTTATATAGAATACTGGACTATAACATCTGTTAAGAAAATGTTTCATTTGTTGAATGTATGATGTATATGACATTTTTAAATATGTAAAGATTGCTTTCTATATTAATGTTGCTATTTTGACCTAGCTATCTGGGTCAAAAATGAGAGTTCACCTGAAAAGATATATCACCATGTAATAATAGGAAAAAAAAGGATTAAGAGGTTTCACTCCTTATAATTATTAACTGTGTGACATTGGGCAAGTCACATGGCCATTTGAATCTCAGTTTCTAAAATATAGCTAGTATTACTTTTTAAAAAAATCCTCTGCTATCCTCCCTGGGTTTTAACAGACATATATGTAAAGTCCCTTTATTAACATAAACCTCTAAAAACTGGGAAGAAATACTCAATTTGAATGCCCTTGAAATTAAAGCTTAAAGTACACACAGACACACACAGACACAGACACACACACACACACACAAATTCTATAAAGGACAAATACATGATACTTAAAAAATGTATATCAGTAAAACCTGGCCTTGTCTTAGTGGCAGGGAAGGCTCCCCTAGAAAAGTCACATCTAAATTAAGATTTGCATTCTTATTTTGTAATCCAAATAATCACAGGTCTTTCTTTTAAGGCAATATGTAATCTTCTTTCTCAGTTTTAATTGGAATTTCTTTATCCACATTCTGTAAAAGCATTCAATTTAAAAATATGATTTACATAAACCTTTAAATATATTATAACACTTCACAAAAATATTAAAACCTTCATTTTCAGGGGCAAACAAACAAGGTCTGATGTTTCACTATAGAAGTGGACTTTGGAAATATATTCCTCACTGTTAGTCTAGACTACTAACTAACACAATAGTTCCATGATCATAATCAGTAGACAGATAGACCTTATTTATTCAGTAAATGATTCATTTATTTAAACACGTGCACCATTAATTGTGTATTCCAAATGAGATTTTTCTCTTTATCTTCAAAATTAATTCTAGTTCCTGAAACTTGTGAATTGTATCTGTTTATGTAGCTCAGTTTATAAATAATTACTTGCAGAGAACATACATTTCTTGTTATTTTGAGTAGATTATTTAGTTGTATTATCTTAAGATTTGCTGTTGAATGGTTTGTGACATTTGACAGATATATCCTTTAGGGTTGCATGTGTACTTTATGCTTTAATAATGAAAATTAAAGTATTAGTTCTCTATTTTATTTATCCATTAATTAGAAATACAGCCGGTATTTTATCACACCAATTTATTTTAGTCATAACGAATTTGAACTCATTAATTATGAATAAAATTGAATAAACATTTAAAATTTTTCAATCGGATTGTTTTATTTACATGTCTTTTATTTAAAATTTTCAATGTAAAAAGCACTAGTGGGAAATGTTTTAAAATAATTTATTTGCTATTATTTTAGTATAACCCAGCCAGAAATATAAAAGTTATTATTTTATAACTATGAAAGTCTTAATATAATGAATTGTTTTCACAAACGGACACAAATGACTAAAAATAGGAATAGGTGTTCAGTAAGTATAGTAGTTAGGTAAGAAGACAGGAATAGCTTGAAACACATTTGCATCTGGATGGAGAAAAAATTGATTCATGCTCTCAGCACTAGTTCTAATTTCTAGTTTTCTCCTCACCCTTTATGAGGTTCATTGAATTATGCCTTGGTGACAAATAGTCTCTTTAAGTAGGCATATTTAATGGAATAAAATAGCTCTAATAGGGGATAAGGGGTCATTTGTCATCTTCTCCAAACTCCCATATATGTGAAGAAAAATGGCTGTCTCCCAATGATCTGTGTACCTATAAGTCCTGGTGAAGAAAAAGTGCAGGCTTGGAAAGGGTTCTCATGGACTGATCTTAGATGGCAGACAGGGCATGATTATGGAAGATCAGCGAACAGGGTGAGGCTCTAAGGAGTCCCTCAGACAGGTAAAGGCTCTTATTAGAACAATTCTCACTTTTGGGTGCTGTGCTTCCAGACTAATGGACTGGGATCACAGCTTTAGGAGTCAAAGCTATCTGCCACAATTTGGGACATGATTTTCAATAAATGAAGAGGGGTAGATTTCGAGCTCAATTAGAAATATATTTAAGATAATGTGTAGGATAAAAAGAATGCAAAGAGCTATCAAATATAATGAGGAGAGATTCTGAAATAGATGACAAATTTTGATGATATATTATGCTCTCTGAAGCAAGGACGATAGATTTTTAACTACATAAGTTAATTACCATTGAGTGTATACTATACACAAGCAATTATGATAGGTATACTTCCTTAAAACAGATACATTAAAAAGTCTGGACATTCAAGGAATTCCTGATCTACTGAAGAAAGCAGACTTATAGAATTATAATGATACCAATGTAAGAACTACAGAGATAGATGCAAAGTCTTGCAGGAAGTATATCTGTTCATCAATGTATCCCCAAAGCCCAGTACATATGTTGTAATTGCACACTGTGGATTTACAGTGATATTCATTAAAATGGAGATCTTAAGACCACATTATGATACCTGACCTTAAATGCCGTGTTAAGGAGTAATAGTACAGTTGGAAATGGAAACAAGAGGCAGTATTTGATTATCTTTTGAATATACCTTAGTCCACCCTTATCTAGTTTTGCTTTCCATGGTTTCAGTTACCCCCAGTCAATCTCAGTCTGAAAATATTACATGGAAAATTCCAGAAATAAAAAATTTATGAGTTTTAAATAGTGCACCATTTTGAATAGCATGATGAAATCTCATGCTGTCCTACTCCATTCTGCACTGAAACGAAACACCCCTTTATTCAGCATGTCCATGTATACCACCTGTTAGTCACTTAGTAGCCATCTCGGTTATCAGATTGACAGCCACGGTGTCATAGTGCTTTTGTTCTAGTAACCCTATTTTATTGTTGTTCCAAAGCACAAGAGCAGTAATGCCAGCAGTTGAGATATGCCAAAGAGAAGCTACAAAGTGCTTCCTTTATGTGAAAAGGGTTAAGTTCTCAGCTTAATAAGAATGGAAAAAGAAAAAAAAAATATATATATATATATCATATGCTGAGGTGTTAATTTATCTACCAATATAACAATTTTACTAAGACATTTCTTTTCTATATTTGTTAAGTTCAATTGCTCTGGCAAGTGTTCTTGAGGGTCCCAGGGGAAAAGAGAAGCAATAGAACCAGAGTCACTGAGAGCAATACAGTCTGAAAACAGGTGCTCCTTTGCATCCCCTTTGGTCTTGGGCCTCTTCCTTTTTTATATACTGTTCTAGAAAAAAAACATACATGTATCTTGTAACCATGGCCAGGTATAGATAGTCCATGAACACTTTGAAAGGTAGATTTAAAATGAAAACAGATATTTTATGGGGAAGAGGATACAAGGATTTTATAAGTTTCTTAAAGGATTATTGTGGCTCAAAATTTAAAAAGCTAAGGAAAGAAGGAAGGAAGCAAGGAAGGAAAAAAGGAAGGGAAGGATGAAGGGAAGAAGGGAGGGGAGTAGGGTGGGAGGGAGGATCAAGGAAAGAAAACAGCCAGAGAATATTAGAAGGCCAAAACAGGATAACAATTTTAAAATATTAGAGCAGAGATCTCAAAATTTTTGATAAGCCTAATAAGTAGAAGTTCATTTTTGAAATGTAAAACAATTTCAGCCGAAGAATAGAGTAGCCTTACTAAAAGGGATTTAAAAATAGAAGTTGCTAAAACATATTTAAGAAATATCCCTTCCGTCACTGTTTATTGTTCAGAAATGGTTAAATTATGGTCATATTATTCCCATTTTGCATATGAAAAAGTAGTATTTTAGGGGAGTTTAGGAACTTGTTCAGGACATGTATGAGTAATATACAGACAGAAATAGCACGCAAGGCATGTGGGTATTAGTTTCTTGCTTATGTCATTACAGCCCCTCATCCTGTTATTATCACCAGATCTGGTTTTTCCACATTTCTCTTTGGTTTATTTCACTTTATTTAAATTCATGGGAACTTTTCACTATTGAGGATACATGCCCCCCAAAATAGTCTACTTATTTGGTAGTACCCATATTAACAGACTGCTTCTTTGATAAAAACAGAGCGAATCAGAAAAGAAAAATAAAAGCATTTTTGATCAATGTATGCCTGGGAGAACTTCACTGTGCCACAATATAACTTTAAACCAGGTATTTCAAACTTCTACAGATGAAGCCTCAGTAGCATTCACTCCACTGAAGATAAAAATCAATAAAATATGTTTAATCTAGAAGAACTGTACCCCTTTGATTGTGTTACTTCAAAAGGTGTTGAAATTATGCAGAAGCAACAGTTTCATACATTTTTAAAGTATTTTCAGAAGTATTCATGCTTTGGGATTATCTCTTCTCCTTCAAATTTTTTGAATCATTATCCAAAATGTTTAGTAGTTTTCATCTTTCATCCTCATGCCATGAAGTTACTTTATCACATATTTAGACACTTGCTCCAGGCTTTGCTTTCCTTAGGAGTTAGCTGCCACCCAGAAATTATTTGAAAGGTAACAGGCGGGCCACACTCATTTAAAAACAAAGCCTCCCTATTCCTTATGACAGTGCTTAGAATCCACTAAATCATTTACTCAAATTAAACATCTCTAAAAATGAAAACTGATGGGCATATTTATAAGTCATTTATCCTCTAGCATGAAAGAGCATATGAAATAACTGAAAGTATAAAGAGGGAAATAAAGAACAATGTTTTGATATTCCTATTATTGTTTTATTAAAGTTTTCCTATTTCTCCCACACTCCAAGAATCCATTTTATAAGAGCAATAAGCAAAGTCAATACTGTGGAAAAAAGCAGAAGGCACAACATATAAGAATTTGCATACCAATTTAATTCCGATGCACCCAATATTTTTAAGACCTCACAGAGTTTACAATCCATGTTACCTCTGCATTCCTCAGGTCAATATTTCAACACTGGTGTCATACCTGGTTCTTTTTCTACTTCAGTGTTTATTTGTGTGTTACATCAAGTAGTAAAGCTTTAATAACAAGTCAGAGGGAATCTGATGAACAGAAACTTAAGGTTTTCTCATGTAGAAGAGGAAAAATAATTTTTCTTCACCATTTCTGAGTGCTTAGCTAAAACCCTTATAATAAAAGACAGCTTAAAAAGAGAAATAAAAAAGCTTGTTAACATGTATACCTCCTGTATACATGGCAGACAGCAAGGGGAAAATGAGTAATTGCCTGAGGTGACTTAGAATGCAGGCTTAAGTATCTTAACAAGGAAAGGAAGCGGTGTGTGTGTGGTAGGATTTTAGGAAAAATGAATGGGCTTTTAGAAGAATAGATGGGAGGTACGATAGTTTGTGACAAAGTTTGTCCTGATGGGGTGTGGACTTCTGGCCTCCTCTCTTGTGGTAAGAGTCAATCTTCCCTGGGTGATGAAACTCCTGTGGAAAGGAGTTTTGACAATTGAGTTCCTTTTGGAGGATCTCAGGAAGATAAGGGGAGTTCAGAGAAAGCTACTCCCTGCACTTGTTGTGTTACGTGTGCCTGCAGCTCAAAGCAATATACCAAAGTGGCATGAGTTGGGGTACCATATTCTGCTACCCTTAACTCACATGACCTTTTCACAAAGGTATTTTTCTAGTTTAGAGGTAGCGGTTCCATGAAGTAGTCAAGGCACCAGACACCCTCTATGCATTTATTCTGAAATCCTCAGAAACTTGGCATTTTGTCCTGTTTCTTCATGATCCCAGGAATGTTGTAATTCCCTCCTGGTATGACATCCTTAGATGGTGTTCAAAGAAGAGAAGCAAAGGGCAGTAGAAGTTAGTTATCCTCATGAGATGTCTGCTATCACAAAGCAAAAGCTCTCCTACCAAAGACTCTGTGTACCCTGCAGATTGCTCTTTACACTGTCTGGACCAAAACTTTGTTGCCTGGCCACTCCTGGCAATAAAGAAACTGGAGATGTCAGTATCTGGCAGAGCAGAGTGAGCTTACTATGATTAGCTAAGATGAATCAAGATATACCCCTGTAGCCAGGCACTTGGAGGCCCGAAAGAAGACCGTCGGCAACGAAGGAGAGAGAGCAGCTGAGCGTGTTTACCTCAAAGGAACAAAATACTTTAGAGGAAACTGATGATTTGCTGTGCTAAATAGTTATGATATATTACTCATGTTCCCTTGAAACAAGTATAAAATATGAAAACTATTGACTAGGTCAAATTTTAAGGGTCAACAAGCTGCTCTAGTGCCGTGGACTATGGTAGGAGTGTTTTACCATACAGCTTCATCACATTCCTTCACAGAGCTTCATTTTTCTGAAATGAGAAAGGTGCCGGATATATGCATCTCAACCAAGAAAGGACAATGTTGTTTATTTGCACCTAAATTTGGCAACCAAAAGGATAGTAACTTTTCTATATGTCACATTTATGTCTCAAAATAATAAGTGAAATATCTATCAGCATATATACTTTGCATATCAATAAATCGAGACTCGTAAATGTTAAGTAATTCATCCATATGTAATCTTTTATCAATCAAAATATCAACAGAAAATTAGAAGAGCTTTAATATATGTTTTCTCCCATCATTTCAAATATTTCATCGTGATATATCACATTTACATTAATATAGATCATTTTCAGATCACACTTTTCTGTTATTAGTTTCTGGCGTGCAAAAGAACACAGTGATTAGACGTTTACACACCTCACAGAGTTTTAACCCCAGCAAGTGCGACTGTTTTGAAACTACCCATTTGTATGTCCGAATCCCTTCACCTTTCTCACCAATCCCCCCAACCCCACACCCATCTAGCAACCATCAGTGTGTTCTCTGTATCTGTGAATCTATTCCTGCTTTGTTTGTTCATTTATTCTGTTCTTCAGATTACACTTTTACAAATGTCTGCTAAATGAATTAAGGTATAATATGGACAAATAAACATGCAGAAGATGCTCATTTGTTCATTCATGCAATAAATGATTTCAGGGCATGTGCTAAACATTCAAAATATTAAAAAGAATAAGAATATATATGTATAAATGTATTCTTATTCTTTTGTATGTGTATATATATATATCATATATATATATGATAAAAATTCCTTTCCCAAGAGGCTTTGGGGTTAAAGAAGTAGATAGACAAACGCATGGGTACTGCCAAGTTTTTCATAAATGTTATGAAAGTCATGTTCATGTGGTAACATCAGAACAATGAGAGAGCACCTCTTAAGTCTACCAGTGGCATCTTGGTTATTTATATATCTGAGCAGTAGCTTTCTGTGTGTGTAGGGGGTGGTACAGAGGTATGTCTCTGGCAAAGGCAAGAGTATTTGAATGGTAAGAGGCTACAGATCACGAAGTCCAGATCTCAAGAAACAAATGTATAGCTGAAGTGTAAATAGTCTAAGTAAGGATGTGAGTATGGACAGGTATGGAGGATCTATTACTATGTAGAGAGTTTGGACTTTCCTTTCCCCATGGTATGTAGAATCACAGCAGTGGGTTCTATTATATTTATGTATTAGCTAGATCACTCTTGTTGTGGAGTAGAAAATGGGTTTATGGTTAGCAAGAACATAGGCAGGGAGACCCATAGTGGAAAGCTGGACAAGAGTTGATGATAATTTGAACTAAGATAATAGATTTGAAAACTTGATGTGTGGATAAATTTGGAAAGGGTAGTGTTGTTCAGATGTATGAGAATATCTACGTAGCTCTCTATATTATATTTATTATTAATATAATTTAAAAATATATGTTATATGTGTGTTTATAATCTTAACTCTAGAACTTTTTTTGCTCTTGCACTAGCCCTAGCTCAGGATTTCTGCTCAGGATTTCATGTATGACTTCTATATAAGCAGGCATATCTTTGTCCAATTCTGAAAACGACTCAGCTTCTAACTCTTAGACATTATATTCCCTTCATTCTTTCAGTCTGGAGTTCCTGTTCAACAAATATTTAGCAGAGTCTTTCTAAGGCTTTCTAACTGGGCAATAGATTTTCAGAAATATACTATGATAAGCACTGAACTAAAAAAAAAAAATCATTTTTAATTGTCAAGCTGATGACTCTTGGGTGGATAATTTCAGAATTGCTCCTCCTCCCCTGTAGAACATTTTAGTTCCCATATAATTTGGAGAGACTTCTAGAAATGTTAGCTTTCTAACTTTTATTTGGGATTGGATTAGAACAAATTCAGGGCTGTGTAATAATACGTAGGTAGTGTGCCCTACCACTATTTTAGCTGCTACATAAAGGATGTGGATTAAGAAAACATGGCCCAACTTCATATCTACTTGTCTGGGGAAATAGTTTACACATATCAGAACTGGGCTATCAGTGTGATCATCCATTTTGTTTGACATGTGTTGGGACCAAATCCCAGTTCTGGTCTAGGATTGAAGCAGTGGCTTCCTTTATATCCATATATTCATATTTATAATAGCAATTCACAAAATTCCAAGTTAACAAATATCATCTAATTAAGATGTATGCAGATTTCCCTACTCGAAATGAATAATATTTATTATAATAGAATATGTTTTATGTTATTATAATATATTAATATATCTTTTATAACATTATTATTTTATATAGTTTAAATGGTAGCTAGAAAAAGAGTTTTCGAGTACAATTATTTAACATACACCAGCTGTGTGATAACACTGCCATATGCTTCACAAAACCATGTGGCCTAAGGGCTGGAACATTCAGCTGCCATGATTTTATTCTAGTATGCACCAGGCCCCTTTACCTTTTTCCTGAGCTTTCTGCAATTTTCTGCAACCACTGGAGTTTGGCACGGTTTTCTTTGTAGCTCCAATATTTTTATGTATTGTCTTTTGGTTCTCTGAGTCACATGTTTTTTCTTACACAAGCACCAGGCCCCTTTACATTTTCCTGAGCTTTCTGTGCATTGGAGCTGGCAAAAAAAGCATCCCCTCACCCCATTTCACCACCAACACACAGACATACACATATGTGTTTTACTTGAAAACCTGTGGAGTCACAGTCACAGTTTCCAACTGCTGCATTCAGTCCTCTATAATAGTCATTATTCTCTAGTGGTCCATGATAGAAAGTCAATTCAAACTCACTCAAGTTCAAAATGGGATTTATTGTTCCATATATCCAGGAAGGGCAAGGGTGAAACAGGTTGAGTAAAACCAGGAAACTGAATGTCTTCAGGATTCTCTCTACATTAATAGTTTCTTATTTTCTTTTTAGATTATTTTATTTATATTCCAGGGCAGTCAGGACTATCCACCTAAGGGAAATGTTGCTGGTAGTTCTGGATTCACACTGATAATATCCGGGCTTGTCAGGGAAAAACCTCCCCACTCCTTGTAGCTTGTAAAATCTTGAAGAATGAATCACGTGTCTTGGTTTGGGTAACATGTAAGTCTTGACTTTCCAAAATTGGTTGGTGTTTTTTAACAGAAGAATAGGAAATGGAAGAAATGTGAGACAAACCACACAAACACACACAGGTGCACACGTGTGTGCAAGAAGTAGCAATCTGTGGCTCCCTCTTTGCAGAAGTTATTGGAGCTTCTACGTAGTTACCTTGTCTTTTCTGGCTTGCTTTTCGTCTTTTACCTTTTGTATTCTGTAATATGAGGAGCATAATTGCTATCTGTGGTCTGGTAACTTGTTTGTAATGAAGTGTACTTTTCAGGAGTCTTGCTCTTCATATTAATGCTTCCTTTTATCCCATCTTTTGTTTGAGTGACTTCCACTTTAATACAAAAAGGAATTCCTTTTTTCCTACTCGCTTAGTGATTTGGGCAAGCACAAATATCTCTTTTATTCTGATATTCCTGCAGGAGAAGGTGCCACATAAACTATGCAGGTTGAAAATGGTACAGTTCTCGAAGGTGCTATTCACATAGACTATGAGGTGACTAGTATCCCCATGAGTTCAAATATCCTCAAATATTTGTCTATTGTTTCTGAAAAAAATTGTTTACTACAAGAATACAGTTAACTCCAAATGCTGGATATTTAAGCTTTTCCTAGAATAGTCTCAGCTTTTGATACTCAGGATGCTCAAACTAGGTCACTACACAAGCAAACTAGTATCCAGTATTGGGTTTCTGGATCTGAAACTTGGCTTTATTATTTGCTTGGTTGTATGAAGTTTGGCAAGTTATATAGGGTAGAATTCCCCTAACCTGAAGAACTTGGGATCTTTTGGTTATTTCAGGTGTACAATTCTGTATTACATCATCTATAAATCCCATTGTGTGTTCACCACCCAGAGTCACTTCTCCTTCCATCACCATATATTTAAGATACTTCTTAAAGCCTCAATTATTCACCTGTAAAATGAGGACAGTAACAGTGACTTAACTTCCTCATAGAGCTGTGGCAAGTGTTACCTATGAAATAGAATTATATATAAAGTATTTATCACAGTGCTGGACACAGAGTAAAAGTGCAGCATGTATTAAATCTATTATCATTTATTATAACAGTCTAGTCAGAGATTGATATAATCACTCAAAAGCATAAACTTCTTATATATTTTTTAATTCCCACCATTTTATTTGCCAATATTTTAAGAGTCCATGGCCATAATTAGTTAGGTAATAGTCAAGGTTTTGTTGTTGTTGTTGTTGTTGTTGTTTTTCTTTGTTTTGTTTTGAATAGTGACCTTGAATTGAAACACTATTGTCAACATTTTGTCAGTATTTGATGTGGAATAAAATTAAATGAACAGACCATTTTAAATGTTTCAACCAAATATGCATAACCAGATGAAAGCTACATTAGACATATATTTCAACCAAACTGTAGAATTCCATGACTAGCATCGCAAAAAGCTATGAAACTGATTTTTAACTACCTATTACTACACAGTTTTTTCTCAAGGAAATTGAAGACTGACAACCTTGTTTCCATCTGGAAACATTAACATCTGTGGTTGTAAACATCAAAACACAGCTGTTGCAGTTCTGAGTAAGCACTCCGATTTATTTATTTTTGACTTAAAAAAATCTTCAGTTTTCATGAAACATCACAGTTGTTAAGCCATGTTCTTACAGCAGGAGGAAAAACAATTAAGAGAAATCACTATATCAAACATTTAAGAACAATGCTCTCTTTTGTATTTCATTCTGAGGCAATACAATCTCACTTCAATTAAAAAATGTATTTTCTGGGTGTGCTTTTTAAAGAAACTACAGAATTTAACGCTACAGAGATGTGAGAGCTTCTTGAGTGCATTTACAGTTAGAATGTGATAAAACATTTTGCAGTGAGGCAAATCGGCTACTCAAGGTCACACAGGAAAATGGTGACAAGATAAGGAACAGAAGAACCTTATCCTAATGTTTTGCAGATTACTCATAGGTGTCTCACATTAATTTTAATATGAAAATGTTTACTAAAAATAAGAGTACGTCTTGTGTAATGAGTTTTAATTGTATATGATTTTAAAATGAATTCATATAAAGAGTAATATATTACAATTAATTTTTATGTATTATAGGTACAGGTAAAGTTATAAATAACACTGAAACGTGAGTCATTTTCCCAATTCTTGGTCATAGGTCTAATTCAGTTTCAACTAGAATAGTTGAACTAACTGCTACTCCCCCCATCTGTAGCCAGTGACACCTGATAAAAAGTCCCGCAGCTTTCGTGCTCACCAGGCTGAATTCCCTACTATTCAATCCACTCCCTAGGGTGAATGGTTTTTGACTTCTTACATTGTGTATTGCTTCTGCAGTAAAGCCCAGGCCTTTCTGATTGATTCTTTGTTTAGTCTTTCTACCTGCTTGCTTCATCCTAGCATGCAGAGTCATCCAGGCTCCAGCCTGTGCAGTCTGAAGGCAAGTGCCATCATATCCAAAGCTTAGCCCAAGTCGCTGTTTCCAGGCCCTAAGCAACCTATTTACTACCTGTCTGGAAGGGAAAGACGGGTAGAATTCCCTTAACCTAAAGAACCTGGCATCTTTTGGTCATTTCACTGTTTAGGACACACTGGAAATAGTGGCAGCAATCCAGTAAAGCCAGGTTCTGATCACCAACATCATCAATTCAGGTGTACCCAGGAGTCATTTGCAAATGCTACAGATTGTGTTTTAAGCCTCTCTACTAACCTTTGAGGCACTTGAGAAACCAAGTTCAAAGCCAAAAAGTTCTGTCCTATAGTGCAAGAGTGCCTCCAAGTGGCAGAAAATTAAGGTGCATTGGGTCGTAAAACTAAATGCCATGCCAAGGTCACCCAAGTGCCACTACTGGCACCCTGGAAGTGATTATTGCTGCCACAACCAATGTCACAGAAATTTACAGGTGATATAATAACATTTCCCCTTTTGATATCTGACCTTTTTAACTCTAAGCTTTCTTTAGAATTGGAAAGGAGGATAATATGCTTTGCATAGCCAGTTTCAATATTCATCTGTAAGATTTAGATAATAAAAAGTTACTAACTCATGAGATTATTGTAAGAATTAAATGAATTAAAATGCTTATACAAGTGTCTAGTATATACAGTGTGAAATTTATAATTTATAGCATATTATATGTGGTACAAAATATATTGTATATGTTAAATAGTATAGTGTATATATATATATATATATAATATGATATATAGTATATATTTTATGTGTAAATGTAAAATATATAACTGTTGCATGCAATGTATAATACATGTTATACAATATGCCTGATATGGAATATAACAATTAATATATAATTTATAATATTATCATGAGCTGCAAAATTGTGTTATCCTCCTTTGTGGCTTCTTCCTTGGGAGGTGTCCAAGAGAGCTGTTCCTCATTAGGGATGGATTCAGTGATCTAACACATTTTGGATTTTTTTGGCTATCTTAACATGGAAACCAAGTAGCATTACTGCAACTTTCCTGTACAGCTAAGGATCCCAAATGGAAGCCCAATATTATAAAATGACACAAGATCTGGAGCCCTTCCTCTCAACATTTCAGTAGAGTAAAAGGAATTTTCTCAGATATTTTGGGAACATGTCTGCACTCCTCCCCCCCCCCCAGTCTCTGTGGCTAGAGATGAATAAAAACATCTGAGGCTAATTTTCTTTACCTATTACCTAGGCACAGCAATAAAGCAAGAGACAGGTGGGCTGAGCTGTTATGCTATCTCTTGAGTCAAAGTTGAGACTAACAAACTGGACAACCAGTTTGTGAATGTCCCACTCATTGGCTCTTATCTTATACAGAATTCCAAATTTCAGTCCTAAGAGAAGTATCTGTGACAGAGTAAAGCAGTATCTGTGACAGGTCTTGTGACATATTGAAAATTAATTTCCTATTTTGGATTGAGACTATACTAACTATATGGGTCTCAGTTGACTTCGTAGGCTATTCTTTCATCCAATAATCCCACTCTCTCCAGACTAATATTTTCTTGATAAACATTGGTAGACATTGATGATAGAAAAGTTATTTTGCGATTTGGGAGAGGAGAATCATATCATGAGAATACACTTATCTAATTCTATAGATTAATACTCCAGAACACCCTAGAATTTAGCCCTAGTTTGGCTCTCTGTTCTGAACTCCCAATGGATTAAAATAATTCTATTCTTTACATTTTTAAGTGCTTTGTATTAAATGCTATTCAATTTAATTGATTAGTTTAATTTCAATAGAAACTCTGAGGCTAAAATGCAGGCATGAATTTTTGTTCTAGGACATTTGGAGGTTACCATAAAATCTGTTTAGTACAAGAAGATGATCCATTTATATGAGATTAATAAAAAATAAAAAATAAAGTTATAAAGAATATCCTTCACTCTAGTTATTTACTTGAAACATAACTTTACTTTATTGGAAAATAAGTTAGTTTAATTGAATTTTAAATATTGAAAATTTATTATTGGTATGTCTTTCTCCTACTAAAGCTGATTCAATACTTTAAAAAAAATAGAACATGAAAGAGAAGGTTTCTCTTGTCAAAAAAATAATGTTTGCTTTACAAAGAATTCACCTTGGAACTCATTAGAATAAAAGATCTCGTCTTTAATTTAATCTTCTTTGTGATAATTTAATAAACATGTACTATGGTCTCCATTTTGTACACCAAAGAGCAGTGATGTGTGAAATTGAACAGATGTTGGATATTAAAGAACAATCTATGACATACTTTGCAAAGAAGGAAAGAAATAATATTATTGAATGCTTACACTGTGCCACATAAATAATAGTGATATTTAAAACTCACACCAACTCTATAATGAACATGTTAATATCTCAAATTTTCAGTGAAAGAAACTAAAGCCCAAGAAATGCAACTTAGTCCAAGGTCCTTAAGGAAATCCTAGCTGGATATAGACTTCCTAATCACCTATTAGGTGTCAAAGTGTGTTTACTGCACCCTGCTATTTCATATTAAAAGGGAATGCTCTTTTCTAAGATAGTACTACAAGGCATAATAATGGGAACCATTTTAAGGCATATAGTCAGCAGAATGTTGCCAGTAGGTGCTTTTGTTGGTGGCATGCTAGGGAAAATTGGTAGTGATAGAGACAGGTTCCCAGATTTCAAACTATTAATTTGGACGCTGCTCTTTCATAGGAGTAATAAGAAAATTTGGTACTGAGCTTGCAATTTAACTTTTGAATTTATTCACTATTCAAATGAATGTCACTTAGCTTCATAGCTAAGAGACTAACTACTCAAGCCAGTGTGCCCCAATTTAAATCCTAATTCTGCCAGGTACTACATGCATAATCTTGAAAAAGTCATTTAGTTATGTCTGGAGATTATAAAAGATATGAGTTATTATTCAATAAGAATGGAAAAACTTCCACATGGTAAGAACCATGTACGTTACCTACAATTATTACTGCATTTTAATATTTTAATATTTGAAGAAAACAACCCCCAGCCCCATGTTGGCTCTTCGATAGAATGAGTTTGATATGATCAGGGTCCTATGAAATAGTGGATTTGATTTTAGTTTTGGCTTCAAGGAAGAAAATAACTAATCTGAAAAATATCTACCATGAAAGAGAAAACACAACCAAATAGAACATACAGTGTATCAAAAATATCAGATCCAGAAAAAAGAGCAAATGTATAAGAGGGCAGCTGTAGGAATAAGCAAGCGATAAATAAGTTTCAGGATACATATTAAAGATTTTAATAGTAATTATATTGAATAGCTGATTTGGAGAGAAGTACTGTTATACAGAATACCAAAAATAACTTTTAAGCATTTGCAGATGAAAAGTCTGAGAGTATAGAAATTTAGGATAAACGCAAAATTCCACAAGGGTAGATGTGGAAACATATAAGAAACAAGGAGAAGATGATTGGCAGAATTGGAATAATGAGAAAGATAGTACCGTCCAGATGAGGATATTTTTGAGCCTTCGTACCACTGGCTGGTCAAATGTTATCCATGAAAAAGTATTAAAAAGGTATTTAAAGTTTTAATCAGAACTATACAATGAAAAATATATTTTATGCTCAAAATAAATTTTGATAAAATGTATAATCAACAGTTCAATTATATCAAGACTTGTGAAAGTTTTGAGATTTTAGCCTACTTGCAAGCTAACCTGTGAAACTGGCAAGATTCATGGATACTCATGAAACTCTTGGGTCAGAGATGAAGGACTTAATTACACACAGAAAAAGCAGTTGTCAGTATATCAGCATACACTGCCTTGGTTACACTGCCCTCGATATCCATGAAGTGATTTAATGGGCTCCCATAATACTGCATTCAAAGTGAGTTGTAGAATAGCTGAAAAACACAGGGTCAGAGGTCCATGGGTTTTTGAGCAAGCAGCCAACATTGGAGCAGGCAGCAAATTAGCCAGTCTGACTTCCCCTGGTGAGCAAGCAACTACATGGTAATTGTCTTGACCTATTGGTTTCCTGTGTGACTAGCCACAGAAACTCCTCAGTGTTAGAAAAAAGAGAAGCCTGGGCATTCAGCACTCTTGGCAGGAATGTGGAGGAATGCTCAGACACATGGTGGACTGCTTCTTCTCCATACAAACCATGTCAGTACTTTCTTTTATAATTTTCTTAAAGTAGGGATTCAAAGACCCATCAAATAGTTGCCATAGCTATGCCTAAACATTGGTAGAACCTACAGTTAAGATCTTATTCACAGCAGAGAATAGAAGGAAAAGCGTCAATTCCAAGGATTTGTCTTAACTCCAACTCTGTCTTAACTGAGGCGTATTTTTCCTTTAGTGAATTATATATTACACAGAGAAAAATCCTGAGCATTAGTACAATTCAATACTTAAACTGATTATGCAAAATCGAACAGTGACCCTAATTATAATTTAATGATTTCTTCTTGTCCTTATTTTACTACATATGTTCGATGACTAAAGCATGGGCTCGGTCTGAATTCATATTTTATGCAGAGATAAAGCCTTTGTAAGCATGAAAACTATTAATTTTCAGCAACAAAACGAACTTAAACATTTCCCATTGTCTTCCTCTTTTTCATTCTTTATGATTTCTCAAAAATACATATTACAATCTTTAAGTAACATATTCTTATTTCATCCCTTATATTTGAAACTTGTAGCAGTTAATCAAATTGAAAATCACAGCTATGGGCTCAACACCTGGTATCTATCTGTAATACAAATAGCGTAACAGTTATTTGTGCCAAGATAATGTATTCAATAAAAATCGTTCACCTTGGTCATAGAAATCTACTTTTTTTATTTAAAAATTACAAATGCACACATTTATATCTCAATTAGCACATATATTGCTATAGGACTGTTTTAGAGCTTAAAGGACAAATTCATAAATAAAATATTTTATTTCTGAGAAACTACATATGACTTTGTTATGAATTATGTCTCTGAGAGAGATGGGGAATAGACATTTTTGTTAATTGATGTAAATGATGCCATTTTATCAATTGTATTGCACAATATCATTGTCATTTCCATTGAAAAACACCAAAACAATAAAACCATGTGGCAACTGAAAGTATTTTCAGTGTGAATCCTAGTTCAATTTTTGTTAAAGGAAATGTATCATAGTAAGTAATAAGAACAGGTATTATTGAGAATTTACTATTGTTTACACAGGTAGATAGATGAGAGATCTGGAGACTCAAAATACAGATTTTCAATATATTTAAATACATTTTTAAAGTATATATTATATAAAGTAAAATACATATTAGTATAAGTACCATCTATAACATTATTGAACTATTAATATACATAAATATCAGTAATTTATATTACCTCTTTAGAATAAAATATTTACATTGTATTTTAAAACAATATAAAACATAAAATTTTAATTATGTTAGATCAATAATAATTACAATCTTTAAATTCTGTTTTTATTGTCGTGTCCCCCCCCCCCCCCCACTGTTGAGAACTCTTCTTCACCATCAAAAAACAATCATTGACTTAGGAGTGAAGGAGTGACTTAGGAGTGAAAAGCTTGTGAAACAGAGTGTTTTACAGGTATTGAAAGGGGATTATTCAATAGTGATGACAGAACAAACCATTGCAAAGAAATCACCTTAAAAGTTAAAGGATTTTTCTGGGAGTCTTAACATTTCCCTCCTTAGCTCATGTTCTTAATCACAGAGTTTAAAATTGCATACAGTGTATACCTAAAATAAACTGTAGTGCAAGCTGTTTCGTGTACCTCTGTGTGTGTGTGTGTGTGTGTGTGTGTGTGTGTGGTGTGCAGCAAAAATAATTATATTCGGGTTTAAAACTCTACTCCTAATGTATTGGTCTATCAATTTGAATAGTTGGAACAGTAACTATTTCATAATATTTAAGAAATGCTTCTTTGTTGTAGTTGTCATATGTGAAATAATTATTTCATATTATTCTGCTTTATAAATGGACTCATATAATATAACTGGGGTATATTAATATGAATTTTTATTAACATATTTACTTATGGTATATTTATATGACTAATATTTATCAATGCTATTATTCATATTATTAAGTAAAATATGACCTGTTGTCATTAAGATTATTTTATTTATATTACATCCATGATATATTTAAATTGCATTACAGTACAATATTAAATTATAGTAGTTTATTATATTAGTAATAAAAATTTATTAGAAAGACTAGTAACTTTGGTTGTTTAATATGCTTAACAATTTTTGAGAAAAATAGAATATTCACATTGAACTTTAAAAACTTTAACATTTTTAGAATAACACATCATGTAATATTCTTAGTATATTTTGTAAATTTGGACATAAAGGAAAAGTACAGAATAACACATTGTGTTAATTAGTGGAGATATATTCTTGATGAAATTGCATTAAGAGAACAGTGGTTCTTTTACTACTAATGTAATAATTTCTAATGTAATATGCTCTTTCTGGAAATCAATAAAGTTATTGCTGTATAAAATGGAGAAAATAGTCATAGCCTTTTGGGATTAAAAGTTTTGACATCATATATCAAAATGATTTATTTCACTTCATGGAAATTAACCAGTAGCACTGTTAAAATAAGTACAACTTGTACAAGTGAAGCACATAACAATGTTAGCTTCAACAAACCATATACCAGGGCCCTAAGCACATACCAGGATTCCTTGTAATCTCCTTAATATGCCTATGGATTATAAATAATATACAAGGTTACTCTCTCTACTGACAAGATAAAGAAAAAGATTTCAAAGATAAGATTGAAAATACAAATGGAAACTATTTCAAAATGGCTTCAAAACCAACATGCTAATAAAAAAAAATGGGAATATGGGTATATGTTTGCATTAGTTGCTTAAAATTGAATTATTTCACCACCCAGAGTCAATTCTCTTTCCAGCACCATATATTTGATCCTCTTTACCCTCATCTACCACCCCTGTTCCCCCTTATCCTCCAGTAACCACTAAACTATTGTCTGTGTCTATGAGTTTTTCTTTATTTGTCTTGCTCGTTTGTTGTTTTCAGTTTTATATAGCACATATGAGTGAAATCATATGTAACTTTCCTAATAATTGTCACTCCAATAAACTTAAAAAAAAGGTCATAGCCAGAAAAAAATGAATTATTTCTATATTTGAATTCCATTATTTAATCCACAAATAATATGCTTTTGAAAACCTAGTTTTTATGAACTATTTGAATAATTTTATCGCTGCAAAGGCATCAAAAAATAAGTTTTTTTTTCCTCTGTAATATTCCAGATTTCCTATTATGATTGTTCTTATTTTTTCTCTTACATGTTAATCAACAAAACTACATAAAGTTAATGTTATCACATCTTAATTAAAATAATGCATTATATTTGTCAGCTAACCTGATAGAGAAAGGTATTTTTGTATATTCATAGATTCTTTCTATTTACCACAATTGTGTTCTTTATTTTCAAATAATTTTAATGCTGGAAGTATATTAAATACTAGATATGGATTACACTGAATTTTATATTTTTAATGATTTAAAAGGTGCTTATCTCAAAAGACCTGCTTTAATATTGACTTCTTATTCTAGATATGTCCTGAAGGTCTGACTTTCTTGGAGATCTTTTGCACATGAGCAGTTTCAACTGTCACCTCTATGTAAAATATTTCCAAATCAATATATTTTGTCTCAATCTTTATTACAAGCCTAGTCCTGCATTTCTAACTGCCAAGATTTCTTACATCTAGTATTTAACATGAATTGCCTAAAATCATCATTATTATCCTGTGAACTATGTCTTTATCCATGGAAGTTGATCAAAGATGTCATTGTTAAGCTGAATTTCTGAACTTTGAAGGCCGAGAAAGATACAGCAAAGTGGAGAAGAGTTAAAAAGACATTCAACAGTGGGGGACACAGAATTACTAAGGTGAACATGATAAAGCTAGTATTACAAATAAGCAGCATGTTCAAACACAAGTTTGGAATTTTATGTTATTTAGATTTTGGTGATTCCCCAGTCTTTTGAGAAAATTTACTATGGGAAATTCAATGTCCTTCAAATTATACTGAGGATATTTAGGACTTCAAATCATTTAGCCATTTCTGGCTCTCAATTTTCTGCTTCTATTAAAATCATACCCACTCTGTACTCCCACAGCTACTCTTTCTCCTTGCTCTTCACTCAGATACAGAACAAATGTTCTTTTCATTATCCTTCCCCACATCATTCACTCAAGCATGTAGCAAGACATACACCAAAGAAAGTTAGGCTGGAACAGTAAGAAACTCTTAAAATGTAATAGTTCTATAGAAAACTCTGATCTTAGGAGTCAGGAACTTGGCAAAACTAGAAAATTGTCTCTGGACGTATTTCTTATCTGGGTTTCATTTATTTTACCGTATTTTCTCACTATGTGTTCTTTTCTTTTTCCCGTTTCTTTTTCACCTTCCTCACCTTTCCTCAGATCTTAGGCACCTCCACACCTCCAGAACACATAAATTTTGACTGTTTATGTTGCTATCCTTTATTTATCTGTGTTCTTAAAGAGTTGCAGACTTACCTTTCTTAATAGTCGATTAGAAACTCTGCAACTGGGAAATTGTCTCTAGCCATATTTTGCTTCAGGTTCTAGTTCTATATCATGCTCTTTCTACCATGCTCTCCCAATAGCCTAATAAAATAGTTTAAAATTGCATGCAGTTTATATCTAAAATAAACTGTAATGCAAGCTGTTTTATGTGCCTGTGTGTGTGTGTGTGTGTGTGTGTGTGTGTGTGTATGTGGGTGTGTGTACAGTACAAATAATTATACATGAGTTTAAAGCTCTACTCCTAATGTATTGGTCCATAAATCTGAATCATGATCTTCTACTACTCTCAGGACTCTTCCAAAGACGATGTTCCATAGTTCTTAATTGGAAGTTAGGAGGGATATTAGTAGACAGTTCAGAGAAGAGTTGGAAATAAATAAATAAATAAAAATAAACAAACAAACAAACAAACAAATGTGATAGGTAGTTCAAAATCATTCGTCAACCAGCAATTTTAAGAAATCAAGTAAACTTTATTTATATACATATAATTTTATATTCCTCAGAGTAGCAATAATTAGAATTATTAATTTAACATGATTTTCTGACATCTATGTGAGGAAGAAGGTACTCTTATATATATGGATAGACCTGGTGGGTTATAGCTTTTTCAGAAGGAAATTTATTAATATTTATTACATAATAATGTTAACTTAGTAACAAATTATGTTATAGTATTAATAATATTATATATCATTACATAATATGCAATGTATGTGTGTATGATCTGTGTCCTGAAAATTCTGCACATGGGAAGTATCTCATAGGAGAAACATGATAGGCAGGGATCCATGTAGAAAGATATTACTGAAGCACTATTTAAAGTGTCTAAAAAGTAGAAAGTCTCTCTCTCCCACTATCTAGCTTGAGAATCCAGTAATAGAAATTCTACAGATTATCTTCTCTTACTCTCTCATTTTAAAGCTCAAGAAATGAAGATGAGATATTGAAGTCATACTGCTGGTAATTTGCTCAGTCATCTGGAATAGGAATCCATTGACACACAGTTTCATTTTTTACTGACAAGAAATTTATGTACTGACATAAAAGTCTCTTTTCAAAATTAATCTCTGAAGGTCGGTGAGACATATACACTAAAGATTCTTATCAGCATGCTTTATAAGGAGAGGAGAGAGACATGGGGCAGGGAGTAGTGCCTCCTCTGTGTAAGAAAAAAAAATACTTTCTATGCTTCTTTATTAAAATACACAGACCCTGCTTTCAAAAAATGGCAGAATAAAAATGCTTTTATAATAAATATTTCATTGTAAAAATAATATAGTCTTTATCAAGAACATTGAAAAACACAAAACACAAAGAACACATTTTAAATATCATTAATCTTATTGATCAGGGAAAACACTTCAAAGATAATTACTGTTAAAATGTTTTTAATGCATGTGTGTAATTATTTTATTTAAAATGGGCTTACGAGGTGTTCACTAAGTTTTTCAATAAATTCTGAACATTTTTGCATGGTATTAAATTATTTTAATATTTTATATAAATAGTTACATAGTATCTTCTCAAGCAGCTAAAGAATATTTATTTATTAAACAAACTATTCACATTTGGAAGTCGGTTGGTTTCCAACTAAAGCAATTCCCAAGAATACAAGGTCTACATCCATTATTTCATCAGCACATATCCATGAAAATAGAATTTAAAATGAGAAATTTGGGATTGCGTAGGTTGGCTTTACTATTCAGTTTTGGTTACTTGGACTTTAGTTTTCAAATTGTCTGGGGTATACATACAAAATTGTTTCCCAACAGCTTCATGCATATCTGTTTATCCTACAAATATACAAGCCCTGCTTATTATTAAGTAAAAATATAATACCAATTTAATAAATGACCTGTAATAAATCATTATTTTATTTTGCTATGTGTTGAGATTGAATACTGTAAAATAATGTATTTATTGCTTATCTTATCTGTGTTTCTTGCATTTTTATTGTTAGTAAGCATTGTATGCTCTTTACGATAGTTCTTCCTTTCTTATTTTGAAAGGTTAGCATTAATGTTCTGTTCTTTTTATTAAGATTTCTACATTTTTCTTTTCTTGAAGAAATTGGTAAAAAATTTTCTTGAGTATTTATTATCATTCTTGTTTTCTCTTTTTATAATGAATCACTTTTTTGCCTTTTCTTAACAATGATTCCACATTTGAATATACTATGAAATGATCAACACAGTAAGTCTAGTTAGCGCCCATTACCATACTTAGTTACAAAATTTTTTTCTTGTGATGAGAACTGTTAAGATCTACTCTATTTTCTGTCTTCATAATCAGTGATTTCAATCTCTTCTATTAATTTGGCTATTTATTTTCTGCTTACTTCAGAAGACTACTTATTTCATATCCATAACTTAATAATAAATAACATTTTACCCTATGGTTTAGCATTGGCTACATTCCATATATTTTAATACAGTATTGTATTTGTTTTAAACTGTGCTTATACTTTAATTTCCTTCTTAAAATGAGAATTAAATAATATAAAATGATGTTTTCCCCATATAATATTATGTCTCATGCTATATATATATATATATATATATTTTTTTTTTTTTTTAAAGACTTTATTGGGGAAGGAGAACAGGACTTTATTGGGGAACAGTGTGTACTTCCAGGAAACTTTTTTTTGGAAACTTTTTTTTCCAAGTCAAGTTGTTGTCCGTTCAGTCTTAGTTGTGGAGGGCGCCCCTCAGCTCCAAGTCCAGTTGCACTTGCTAGTTGCAGGGGGCTCAGCGCACCATCCTTTGCGGGAGTCGAGGAATCTAACTGGCAACCTGGTGGTTGAAAGGATGCGCTCCAATCAACTGAGCCATCCGGGAGACAGCTCAGCTCAAGGTGCCATGTTCAATCTTAGTTGCAGGGGGCGGAGCCCACCATCCCGCGAGGAATTGATCTGTCATCCTTGTGGTTGTGAGCCCACTGGCCCATGTGGGAATCGAACCGGCAGCCTTCGGAGTTAGGAGCATGGAGCTCTAACCGCCACTGGGTTGGCCCTCATGCTGTATTTTTGATGTGATTTGCCTGATACGAGTATACTTGTACCCATCCTTTTGCATTACATTTATTATATTTGTAATTTTTTCTGATTACTTAAGGGACAAGATTGTCAATTATATCAGTCAGTATTCAGTGCTGGAAAAAGGAACTGTTTTAAAAATTTTAGGTAGGAAGGGAATCAATAGTCATGATTGGGTGCTCACAATATTATGGGAGCACTTGGAGAATCAGGGATTCATGCTGGCCCTTTATGGATCATGTGAACATTTTCATTGTGATTATTAATGTATGAGTCAGATTCAGAATCACTCAAATCAGAAGAATTAAATCACATTCAAGACGGTTTTCTGGATAAATGAACTTCTCAATGCTAGAAAGCAGAAGTCTGAGCTTTTTTTCCAGTGGACAGTGCCTCTTCATCTCTCCAGGAGAAGCAGGGAAGGGAGTGGTGTCCATGTCGTTACTCATTCTGGTTTGATAGTAAGGATATTTTTCATTGCTGTAAATGTCTTGAATTAATGTCAAAACTTTCCAGTCACTTCCTGAGTATTGATGTGAATCTTGAGTATATAAATGATGTGGCATTTTCTTCATTTGGCAAAACTGTACCATGTAAAGGAAGGCATACCAACAGTTTTATGATTCCGTAGGGCCCTGTGAGCTGAAGGAAGTCCTGCTTACTATATTATGCTGACTAGTCCTCTTTTGTAAGTCTTGCATCTAAGGATGTCTGTGTTTGAATAAGCAATTTATTTAGAATTAAGGAAGAGTGTGTGTGTGTGTGTGTGTGTAGGTCTGTGTGTGTGATCTCTACACCAATCAAGAACCAACTAAGCAAAGGATATAATGATATTCATTTTTTCATTAAAATAGCTCCATAAAATATATAGTATCCAGCCCATTTAAGAAGCATATATGCACAAAAGTAATCTCATGCATAACTGAAACATGCAGCAATTTAAACTAAGAAATATAGCTGTGTATAATATATATCAGGGAGCAAGAGAGAGATAGGATTAAAAATACCTATGAGGTAAATAAAGTTTTACCTAGATAGTAAGAATTGTGGATTATATTTTCATGTTTTCAACTTTTTAGAAATGTATTTAAAGTGTAACTAAGAAAACATTTAAACGAAATCGATTTTTCTATTCACACTGAATTAAAAATTTATATAAAATATTGGGAATTGAATATCCATTTCAAAACCAGCTCCTATAGCTTTTGTTTCACTAGAGTATAAAAGTATAAACATCAAAGTAAATGAGAAATGGACAGAACATTCTTCTTCTTCTTTTCTTTTTCCTTTTTTTCTGGAGGCTGGACATCTGAAATCAGGGTGTTAGCGTGATCAGATTCTCCCGAGGGCCTTCATCCATGGTGCAAACTGCTGACATTGTATCCTCACATGGCAGAAAGACAGTTAGTTAGCTTGCACTCTGACCTCCTCCTTTTTATCCCCAGCATTACTGAGATTTAATTGACACATGACATTATGAAAGTTTAACATATACAACTTGTTGATTTGACATTCATATGTTGCAAAGTGATCACCACCGTACCATTAGCTATCCACTCCTCCTATGCCCTCCAAATACCATCAGATTGTAATTAGGGTTTCAATATATGAATGTAGGGGGGACATGAACATTCAGTCCATTGCAATCCCTGAAGTACAGGTTTTTTCAAAGCTATTTCTAATCTCTCGGATTCATTGTAGACATGCAGTTTAGGCTCTTGCTACATGTTATTTGTTCCTTAGAACATCCTGTGAGAAAATTAGGTCAGATACCATCTCATAAAATCTCAGATTCTCCCTCTCTTTAGCTCTTTTGCTCTTTCACTCTCTCTTAACAACTTTCAAATATTCAATACAGTATTATTAACTATAGTCACCATGCTGTATATTACATCCCTATAACTTATTTATTTCATAACTGGAAGTTTGTACCTTTTGATCCCTTTCACACACACCCCCATCATACAGTAGTTCAATTTTAACTTTTCTGAGACATCTGTTTTCCATAGTAGCTGCACCAATTGCATTCCAACCATCAGTGCACGAATGTTCCCTTTTCTCCACATCCTTGCCAACACTTGTTGTTTCTTGTCCTTTTGATAATCTGTTAGAATAGTCATTCTAACAGATGTGAGCTGATAACATTGTGGTTTGATATGCATTTACTGATGATTAGTGATGTTGAGTACCTTTTCAGTTACCTTTGACTATGTGCATCTCTTCTCTGGGGAAATGTCTATTCAGATCCTCTGCCCATTTTAAAATCAGATTATTATTATTACCTTTTTTCTTTAATTTTGCTGTTGAGTTGTATGAGTTGTTTATACATTTTGTATATTAGCCTCTTATCAGATATATAATTTGAAAATATTTTCTCTCATTCAGTAGATTGCCTTTCTATTGTATTGTTTTACTTTACTGTTCAGAAGCTTTTTAGCTTGATGTAATCCTACTTGTTTATTTTGGTTTTGTTGCCTTGGACAAGAATTTCTAAAAAGTAAAACCTGAATATTGCATTTAAATTAATGTTTCTTGGACATGATAGAGGCCCATTATTCCTGGATCAGTTTTTTAACTAACTGAGTTTACAACTGTCTGATTTCCCTCTCTCCCATTCTCTCTTTTTTTGCATGCAACACACATACACACACTCACACACACTTCTTGTCACCTGATAATTTCATGAAAACTTCTCACATCTCTATTCATTCTGTTAGCTGTTTGTCTCATAGTAAGTTGGAGGTCTGGCCTCTTCCGAGATATTTCTTTCTAGTTTGTGTATTTCTGCTTCTTATCTCAAAGTGAACTTATCTCCAGAGCTCTTGATCCCAAGAGTCATTCATTCTATGCACACTTCCTCAAATAAATGCCATTGTTACCTGCAGAAACCTGTGTCATTGTTTTTTACCTGGTTTCATTATAATATGAAAACCAAGTTTTGAGCTGGTTTGAATATATGCACATAACAGAGTGAAAAACTAAAGGTGGGCTAAGTGACTAATGATGGAGTCTGTGGCCTGGACATCCACAGTTGTTTTATTGAATTAAATAGTGCCAGATTATATTTGGAAAATAATAGGAGGAAGCATACAGAAAACAGAAGATAATATTTAATCTTTATTATGCATATATTTCTCCCCCTTCTCCCGCCTCCCCCCGCCCACTCTGGTTCAAGCCGTTGTTTCTCAGTCTAGTTGTGTAGGACACAGCTCCCTGGCCCAGGCTGGGATTATGAGCCTTGCGCTCCTTCCCCCTTCTCTCCTTCCCCCTGCCCCCTTCCCTTTCCCCACCCCCAGGCAGAGCTGTTTTTCCTACACAACAGCTCTGTTGTTCACAATCTTAGCTGTGAGGGTGCAGCTCACTGGCTCATGTCGGAATCGAGCCGGCGACCTCGGTGTTAGGAGCAGGGTGCTCCAACCACCTGAGCCACTGGGCCGGCCCCCATTATACATATTTTTAAAAGCAATAGACAAGACATGAAATTAGTTTGAAATATTCCAAATATTTTACTGACAGTACATAAAATGTAATAGTATTATTTACATATACATGTGAGTAATCAATGATACCTTACATGTCTAAATTCATAATATGTAATCAAAATAATGAGCTATAGTACAAGAAACTGATTCTTTATTTACAGTTATCTTTGGTAATTATACTCAGAACAAATATTACAACAAAAACCAAAGGAGTATGTCATAATTAAAATACAAAGACGTTCTGTATTCTGATTCAAAAAGAATAAGGCAAATATCCTTAATTTAAAGGATATTTGGTAGTATAGAAGGAGCAGGTAACAGATGACTAAAACTATAATTACTATGACAGGTAGAAAAAAACAATATAGGTATGCTGAAATAATATCGAGAGGGAATTTAAACCATCTTGGGTGTTCAGGAAACTCTTGGACAGGTGGCTGTCTATAGATGCTAGGTATGAATTTGATTTACATAAAATCATTTCCCAGAAATTTGTTCATCCTGAGCCAGCAAGGTCACTGAGTTGAACAAACTATAAGCCTGTTAGGTTATAGGCAATACATTACAGTAATTTGTTTCCACAGACCTGTGCAAAGTGAGGACACAATTCTGAGGGGCATGAGTTTCAGTTAATGCAGTACCACACAAAGTGAGAACTGCTTGTACTTAAAAAATAAATTAGAATTCCGTATTTTTGCTATTCAAAATTATTTCATATTTAACAATTTCCGTATGGTTTGTAGGAATCAATACGTTGTGTGTATGAGTGGGTGTTTACTTTTATGGACTCAAGGACTACATTGTCCAAAAATAACTCTCTGGAAATTACTTTCTTAACGAAATTATCATTAGGCTCTCTAGCTTGCTACTATTCTGAAGAACATTATGTGGAAAATTGTCCTATCCATTTCATGGATATTATGAATAATTGGAATCTAACCAACAATAATAATGATTTCCATAGAAATTTTGTGTAATAGACTGGTAAGAACTAAATTGACCTACTTTCAGTGTATGTCATGTGTGGCCAATGCCTTCCAGTGTTCTGTATTAGAAAATTTTAATAAGGCCAAGTGTGATGCTGTGTTGTAATATTCAACTAACTGACAGGGCATTTTAAACATAGCCTGGCTTAGTATTATTTAGCCCAGCAGCCAGTATTCCACAAGTGCTGTGCCAGAGGAGTTTCTCATCCAGGATGTTCCCACCAGATGGTATTCATCCTGTTATATGCTGCAGTGCCTAGATAAGCATAATAATATCATGCCTGCTACTGAATTCAATAGTGAAATTTGTGACTTAAATAAAATTAAGAAATGAGGCAAAGGTGTAATAAAATCTGTTGACAGATAATTCCAGTATTTTTTTCTACTCTATGCTGCTCTATTTAAGAGAAACAAGATTGAAAATATAAATTAAGACTAATTGAATAGGTTTTTGTGCTTTCTTAACTTCTACAACATTATATATGTCTTTTAAATACTCAAAAATTAAAAATTTCAATATAAAATTAAGACTATATAGATTGTGATTACCCCAAAATATTGCATAATGCTTTAAACCTTACAAAATTTTTGAATTTCCTTGGCCAAGGCATTTCAATCTTGAGAAGGCTACTTCTTTCCCATAATGAAATTAAAACTGTTTCATTTGTTTGTCTTGATCATTTGTTGTTTTCCGTTTTATATACCACCTGAAACCTATGTAACTTTACTAACAATTGTTACCACAATAAACTTTAATTAAGAAAAATATATAATAATTAAAAAAAGAAATTAAAACTTTTTTTTCTAATACATGTCAACTAGTGAAGTACACATTTTTTTTCTAATACACGTCAACTAGTGAAGTACACATTTTTTCCATCACTAATATACTGGCGATTACAAGGAAGTCATAATATGCTAGTTAGAGACAATTAATCATATTTCAATCATAGAGTGAAATTATTTTATTATAAAAGATTTTTATTATACAAAATAGCTGTAATTAGTAAAATGCACTTCTTGTGAATGTCTCATAATAATCTCACATGTGCCTGCTTTTACTAATTCTCAAACAGCAGAGGTTATTCTTACAAAACAATAACATTTATTTTTGATTGAGGATAATGGGTTTGCATTCTTTTTTTTTTTACTTTTTCAATATAATTCAATAATTTTTTTAAATTAAAATTAATGGAGTTGGCAATGGTTATTAAAATTACATAGGTTTCAAATATACATTCTGTAATACATCATCTATACATCGCATTGTGTGTTCACCACCCAGAGTCAGTGTTTAATGAAGAATACAAACATTTGCAACAAAAACGGATGGATCTTGAGATTATTATGATACGTGAAATAAGTCAGACAGAAAAAGTTGAGAACCTTATGACTTCATCGATATGTGGGACATAAAACTGAAAGCAATAAAGGAACAAGACAAACAAATAAAGAAACAAAAACTCACAGACACAGACAATAGTTTAATGGTTACCAGAGGTTAAAGAAGGAGGGGCATGGTAGATGAGGATAAACGGGGTCAAACATGATCACACACACACACACACACACTGAAATATTCAATCTTTAAAAGGGAAATCCTGCCATTGGCAGCAATATGCATATACCTGGAGGGTATTATCCTAAGTGAAATAAGCCAGATGTAGAGAGACAATGATAGCATGATGCCTCTTTTATAAGCTATTTTATAGAGACTTGATGAATACGAGGGTTCGGGAAGATTATTCCAGGTAGAGGGAAGAACAAGTGAAAAAGGTCTGAGGAGGACATTTCTTGCTGTTTTCTTAGGAAGGCAAGTAGACAATGTCACTGGGGGTGAAAGAGAATGACGCCAAGAGTTTTGGACTCAGAAGCTACGAGGATTTAGTTGCCATTAACTTGATTGAGAGAAGAATGTAGATGAATCAGGTTTGAGGGTGGGTGGGTGAGCACAGTAAACATTTGGACATACTAAGTTTGATATATAAGATCGTTGCTGAAATGAAATGTAAAGATATATATCTTTGGAGTTCAGGATTTTGGTAAGAATTGGAGATATAAATTTGTAAACTGCTATATAACCGGGATGACACGACAAAATGAGAGCATATAGAATTAAATCAGGCCAAGACCTGAGCATTTGGGAACTCCCCCCAAAAGAGGAAAAGTGGATGAACTACTAGTATTAAGAAGAGGTGCACGTGAGGCCAAAAGAAAACTAAGATAATATGCACTCAAAGAGGAGCCATCATTTTTTTTTTTTTGAATGGTGTTGATATGTCATCAGATGATGTCTCAAATTGATTGGACTGAGCAATGTGGAAATAAGTGGGAATGGAGGTCCAAATCAGACTGGTCAGACTGGTCAGTTTCTGAGAGAAATTGGAGGAGGATTTATAGATGATTCTTTTATTTATTTACTTATTTATTTTTAAAGAACAGCAAAGAGATAAGCTAATGGCTTCTGAAGCAAATGGAATTTAAAAAAAAGTTTGTTTGTATTATGTATTCCTTTCAAAAAAGAAGAAATAATATGTTGATATTCACAAGGATATTCAGGAGATATGGAAGAGGGGATATTCTTGAAGGGGAAGGTTGAACCCAGTGCTGTCCTTGAGTAGGTGAGAGCGGACAGGATTTGGCTGCATTATGAGTAGAAATTGTTCATCTGTGGTTACAGGCAGGAAAGTATGGGAGTGCAGTTGCTGGTAGGAGGGTAGATGGGTTATATCAAAGAATGAGACCACGACCTTGGGCTACAGAGTATTAATAACCTTGTCGTCTCCTCCAGCACCCTTTCCTTATATGGTTACTATTGATAAGTGTATATCAGAGTCAAGGGAAGATGGGCCTTATAAAATCTTTGTGACTCTATCTCAGTGTTGAATTACGAATGGGTCATTTTCTGACTCCCTTAGTGTGATTTTAGTTTTATAGTTAATAAAATAATTAGGGTTCTTGTTAACAATAATTTTCTGCCTTACAATACTAATCAATTAATTCAATGAACAGCACATAACATGTAATCTAAGATTAACATATTTCTGGTCATTTTTGTTAACAGATCTAATTTTAATATGGGACTTAAAATATACTAGGCATAGTTATAAGCACTTTATACATATTGCTATTTAATATATGCACTTTATACATATTGTTATTTAATATATGACAATGAAAGTCAATGTGCAGTCACTAGCATTTGTTATTCATTAAGGATTATAGTATTTGGCTTTTAAAATGTTGTTCTTGTTTTGTATTCTGCCCTTATATACTGGGATATTGAGAATCAAAAATGAATTTCCTACTGGTTCCAATGTAAATTAATATTTTTTTCCTACCACTCTTTCTATCAAGAAAATGTCCACTCCCTTTCCTCACATTTTCTTATAATCATGCAAAAGATTAGGGGAAAAATGAAAAAAAATCTCCTGGTTATTCAGGAGAAATTAATGAGTTCCCATTCAAGTAAACTGTTAAATTTCAGAAATATCTAAGCGATCACTTTTATTTGAGTTAATGCCATCACTCTGAATCTTATGTTGCCATATGGCTCCTTATAGGTAAAAAAAGGAAATTTTTGTGTTATTATTTTTGTAATATAGCATTTTTTTGCCTCTTTAATTTAATTTTAAAGATAGTAGTATATCAAAGTGCAATAAAATCTGGACTTATACACCAGTTTTACAAGAATGTGATTGGATTTAAACAATAAATATATGAAATATCCTAGTAAATATTAATGAACTAACAAGAGAATAATAGAATACAAATCTTTGTATAGCATTCTATTGATTTTTCTGGATGTTTTGAAATAATGTAATCCACAAACATACATTTATATTTAATATTAAATTCACTTTTATGTGATTTCAAAAGTAATAATTCTGCTTGTATAGTATGTTGGAAACAACATACAAAACAAGGCAATGATTAAATGATTCGATGTAAATATAATTATTTAAAATTCTTCCCAGGAAATATTTAAATTGATTATAATATTCACAATGCTATTAATGTGAATTTTTTAGTTTACTTTGATTTTATTTTTTAACCTGGAGAACATTTGGTGAATGGAATACAAGTTACATACCACATGTTTCAAGGTAGTCCATTGCAAAATTAAATGTGCATCATGGTCTGCACACAATAAATAAATGAGAAGACTCATAAGTAAGTACCCACATATATATTTCATTAAAGGAACAGTCTCCTAGTTCCTGCAGAACCTTCCTCTTTCTCACGTTCTGCAAAGGCAGGTTGAAAGCCATTCAAAATTTGGTTTGTATATCGAAAATAATAGTGCCAAGTACACACCAAGAAAGAATAAAAAAATGTTATTACTCACATAATCAGAGTTTCTGGGGAGAGCAGTGTAGGCCTCCCAAATGGCTCTGAAATGGTTTTGAAAGAGCAGAGAAAGGAGACTGGATTGGTGTTCTTATTGTGGTGAGGGAATGGGAATGGATGTGTTTCCAATTGCGGGCAGGACTTCGCAGGGTTTGAATCTTGCACCAGCGTCAAGTGAGACAGCATGCAGACTCTTTCAGCCTGCTTAAATGTGGGGCAGAAAGGAAAAGGGATGCTGAAGCTTGGAAACTGACAATAGTCAAACTTCAAAAACTGAAGTGAGACACTATTACATTTGCTATGTAGGTATTTTTCTCCAAGTACTGTCAGATTTGTTATTAACACAGGAAATCTATCAATCTTTTATATGTTTGCTTTAATAAAATATGAAAACTAGATAGATGAATCAAACCTGTCAGCATCCTTATTTCAAACTACTAGTTGCCAGTTATGATTTGTGTATTAATGATGTATCCAGAGTTATTTATGTCAGTAGGTATTTTGATAAAGGGGATATCCTTGAAGAAAGAAACTTAGTTTGTAAAATGAAGATTATGAAGATAAAGTAGAGGGTTTAAATGATGGAGAGTGACAGGTCAAACTTAATAGGTGATGAGAAAATAAATTTCATCAACAAAGGGAGTAAATAGAGTACTAGGGTTTAAAATGCAGATGTTAGTAAAATAGAAACATAAATCAGAAACTGAAATACAAATCATGAAAAATATATAATAAAAATTATCATAGTTTCATGGAGGAGTTGGACATGTTAAAGTTGTAAGTTTTTCCGGGGGCTGACTGCAATATGATATAGCTGAAACATAAAACAGGGGTAGGAAAAAGGAGATGCCCCTTTATTATAAATGTTGATATGACTGAATTTCAATAAATATATTTTCAATAAATGAGAAATCCAGATTCAAGGAAGGTGAGCAAAACGTATGAAAAAAATGACCCATGGATATAAGATTAAGGGCACAAGGCAGGAAAAAATGAAAAGAGAATGGTGTCTTAGAGACATTTATGGAAAAGTTAGGAGGGCTTATAGTGTCGGAGGGCATGGCCATTAATTAACTAGCCCTGTGCATTTTGTCTAGACACTTAACATTTTTTGAATATCAAATACCTTACTTGTAAAATTAGAGTAAGATTTATGCGTCTCTTGGGACTTTTCAGTCTACCTGATTCTTGTTATCTATGAAAAAAATGGGAATACTATTCAGCAATAAAAAGAAATAAAATGTTAACACAGGGATGAATCTCAAAACATCATGCTAAGGGAAAGAAGCTAGATACAAAAGACACTGAATTATCCTGTTTACATGAAATTTCTAGAAACAACAGCCTATAGATAGGAAGACAGATCAGCAGTTTCTTGGGGCAAGAGGTGTGGGCAGGGATGGGCAACAGGGAATGTTTGCCAGGTGATGGATATATTTCACATATATTCCAAATATAGGTTGGATTGTGGTGGTAGAGTCTCTAAACTAACACTTAATGAACTGTACTCTTTAATGGGAATGTTCTATGGTATGTATATTATACCTCAATTAAGCTGTTAAAAACAACCACCACAATAAAGTCAGTCAGAATATATCATAATACCGTTAAAATCTTCCAGTGGCTTCACATAGGTAAACTCTCTTGTTAAATTTCAAGTATATAATATAGTTTATTAACTATGATAACCACTTTGTATATTATATATCCAGAATATATTTATATTGAGTAACTGAAACCTAAAAGGGAGAGAAATTATTACTATTAATGGTGAGTAATGTGGATTTTTTAGGGCTTCAAAGACGATTACCTTTTAGTATAACACCTGAAAATTCTGGGGCTGCCAGGATCTTCACTTATAAACTTCAGAGTATCCTTATCAAAGAAGACTCATTAATAAATGTCTCATTTAAGTATCTCACAAGTAACATATTCTTGTACTGACTTCACAAGGAAAACAAAATACTACCCAAATCATAGGAATATGTTAATATGTTAAATATGATCAGCATAAGACATTGTATTTTATTATTGAATCTTGTATGTGTTTATATACAGTATCTTGTTTGTTTATATACAGTATCTTGTATGTGGTTTATGTGTGATTGATATATATGGATATATATATATATATTCTTACTATAACATCGTCATTTTTAAATAATTTTAATAATCATTGATTCATGCTTTTGCAACTCATATTGTGCATTAATAAGTATTTCTTAATTTTATTAGCAGAATGCTATATGTTCCTGAAGTTAATTACTACTTTCTTTGCTTTTTCTTTAAAACTCTTAAATTCTCTGCTTGTTTATGATTGATTTTTTGAACTGTCTTTCCTTACAAGTATCAACTACTTATACTTAATTGTTGATAAGTACTAACCATATTCCCCTTATTACTTGCTTTAGAAAACTATCAGCCACATTATGCAAAAATATTTGAAACAGATTGTATGCTTTCCTGCAATGTTTTCAACAGATGACTAATTAACTGGAATTTCTCATAGGTCAATTGTGTTAGGTTCCTAGAATTATAGAAAGATCACAACAGTACACCTTTCCTGTTGGAAGTAAGCTATAGCTTTTTCTTAAGTTTTACATTGAATCTCCCCAAGTTGCATGCATTTATTTAATTACTAATATGTACAAATATATTTTCCTTTAAAATAGAAAAAAATAACTTTATCAGATGGTGCCTTTAACATTCAGATAGATGAAAAATGGTCCAACTCAGGAGGAAAATCATGGAAATAAAAGAGGCAACACTTAAACTGTATGATAACGTAGCAGAAAGGGGTCAATATTAAAATTCATTGGTTTTTAATAACCATTGATTTGGGATATAGAAAAAGCAAATAAATGAGCTCATTTCTTACATGCTAAACTTCGATATGGATATAAAATCCACATTTATTAAATTTGTAAATGGTACAGCTTTATTACATATTTTTACAGAAATCAGAATTCCATATTATTTGATGATATAATGGTCTAAATATAATTCAGTGATATTTATTATACTTACATGTAATATAAATAAAAATGAATGTTTAAAAATTTAGCAGATTACATTCTAGTGTATTCCCAGATCAGACCTCTCCTTTGAACTTCAGGTTTGTGTTTTTAATTGTCTCCTCCTTATTCCGTGTAGATATCACTCTGTTCTGTTCTAAATCCTCCAATGGTTTTCCTTTTTAGTCCAATTTAAAGCCTAAAGTATTATAATAGCCCAGAATTTCTTACTGCTTTCCAGAGCATACATCATGGCAATATACATACATACATACATACATACATACATACATACATACATACATACATACATATATATATATGACTTTGCAGCTTCTCTCTGTAAGAGGTAAAAATCTTTTCCTCCATGACTTGCATCTGGACTGCTTCTGAGACTTCCTTTAAATTAATAAAATGTGTCTGAAGTGACAGTGTGCAATTTTTGAGACTATGATTCAAGTGCCTTTCCCACTTTTATTATCTCTCTTGGGTTCCTGCCTCCCTAATAAGTAAAATCTGATCTAGTCTGATGGAAAATAAGATCATTTGAAGAAGAGCCCATTTGACTCAGCCAAGGATGTTCTAGACCCACTTATAGCCAGCCAAGCCTCAAATAGACGAAAAACAAACAAACAAACAAAAACCCAGACAAATTTATCAGTTGCTTTCTTGATCCAGAGCCAAATGTAGACACATGGATGAGTCCAGCCCAAATTGGAAAAACTACCCAGTTGATCCATAGACTTATGTGGTATATAAATACGTATCAGTATAAGGTTCATGACAAGCTTTTGTTTTGCTTTGTTTTGTTTTTGTTGTTATCACTACTAGCCCCCAGCATATAGAATAATTTGTGATTTGTTTTTAGTACTCAATAAATCATTAAATATATTTGGGATCCTTTTTAAATTTAATTACAATAGTTTTTCAATAGAATATGTGGCTTCTAAATGGTTATTATTATCCAAGCTGAATTCCCTTTTTTTACAGAATATAGTTTGAATATGCAGACTTTACTTATTGTCTATATATATATATATATATATATATATATATATATATATATATAAATTACAGAAGCTTTAATGTATATCACAGTAGCAAAAAGTAAAAATTTGTGGTCTTTTTTGTTTTTTGTTTTGGTGAGAGTATAGGATACTGAATCCCCATTGGTTGCTGAAATGAGTGAAGACTGATGCGGATATGCTGGAAAGGAGAATGGTGGTAATAAGTGAAAATAAAATATATTTGTGCTAGACCCAGAAATCCTTCTCCTAGGTAAATATCCCAAGTAAATCTTTAGACAGGTATCTAAAGGAACATTGACTAGAATGTTCACCATTGGTCTATTTGTTGGATGTGTGGTTGTAGAGGCAATGGAAATATTCATCAGTAGTGGAATAAAAAAGTAGCATTTGGTAGATACACACTCTTAAACAACATGGCAGCAGCAACATACAAAATGAACAATTGGGAACATGTGTAGAGCTTAAAGTCATAGATCCTAATGAGAAAATAAATTAGAGAATAAAGTCCACATTGCATTATCATTTTATTTTGTATATTAAAATCTATAACCATAAAACAAAATTATGTATTTTACAAGAACACACAGAAGCAAAAGGATTCTTGTCAAATACATTAAGATGGTCTCTTATAGTGCAAGTAGAGAATGGAAATAGTAATGGGACTAAAATGGAATGAATGAATAGATTAATAAAGTAAGTGAGGATTTTGGGCAGACTAGTGTTGATAAAGTCTCACATATGGACTATGGTACATTCTCTGTATTTGTGATCCAAAAAGATATAAAATAAGATATCACAGTCAATTCTACACATTGGAGATTTTTTCTTGTTCTTATCTTTTTTTTTTTTTTTTGAGAAGAAATACCACAAAGACTAATTGACATCTATGTATTTCTATTAATATAATATCAGTTGAGGTGAAAGGATAAGGCTCCTTTCTGTTTTGCAAGAGGAATTTATTCTGTAATTCTTTGGCTTTGTATCTTTAAGTTGCTTATATTATTAACCTTTGTAATTTATCTTAGTACATAAGTGATTCTGAACAAATTACTTGATTTAGGATTTAAGAGGAAAGCTTTAATACTACTTGTGGTAAACATAGGATTCAAGCACTCTAAAGTATTACAGAAACTCTTATTTAACTACCAATATTTGACATTTAATTTCAAGTAATTGTTTTTTGTCTGCTAAATTTAATATAGAATGGATATTTCCTGTATTGGTTTGTGTTCCTATGATTATACTCATTGAGTTTAATCTAAATTTAATGACCTTTTCTATTTAAAAGTACTATAATTTTTTTCAATTAATTCCATTATGCTTTCTGTCATCATCATGCTATTGATTTTTCTCTTTCCATGCTCATCACCAACAACCATATTTTCAACATCCAGGACATTTTTTCTGATCATTTGTTTACCCAATCAGTAGCCTTCAACATAGTCGATGCCTTATTCATTTTTGAAATAGATTCTGATTTTACTCTTTAGTCATTGGATGCAGCTTTGAGTTTTCTTTCTATTTTTTCTCCTTAATGGATTCACCTAGTCTCATCTACCTCTAGGTATTAGAGTGGTCAAGATTCAGTCCTGGGTCTTCTCTCAATGTGTCGCTGACATGTTCATTTAGATTTTGCATAGGCATTTCGAGCATAAATTCAAATGGAATATTTGATTGCTACTGTACCACCCATATCTGTTAGTTGTCTTCTTTAGCTCAGTTAAAGTTATCAGCATCGACCAAGTTTCACAGTCTAGTAATTTTGATTGTTTCATTTTCCTTGTCCTGCAGCTTGGACTTAAATGTTGACATTTCTAGCTCCAAATTATATTTCAAATGCACTTATTCATCTTTACTATTACTATATTCCAAGTCACCATCATCTCTAGTCTGATTGCAATAGTTTTCTAATTTATCTTACAGCCTCTTCTTTCTTCCAACACCCAATTCATCTCACTTAATGTAAACCTCTTCTCTCAAAACATTTAATGGCTTTCACATTGCTCTTCATCAACACTATTAAGGAACTGCATGATCTGGGCCCTTCATTTCCTTCAACCTAATCTATGCCATTTTTTTCCTATTTGGTTGCTTTCCAGCTACACAGATATATGTTCTGTTACTGAAACACCGCTAATTTTCATTCTGTATCCAAATGTTTGTGTATTCTGTTTGTGAAATCATATAGACATATGCTGTGTGTGTTGTTCTTTTTCACTTAGAATATTTTCAAATTCCATCAATATTGCAGCTTGTATCAGCATTTCATTCCTTTTTATGACCAAATACTATTCAATTGTTTTGAGCTAACATCCAATTTAAATAGCTTATTTGATACCATGCTTATATTTGAGCAAAACTAAAATGGCATCCAATGTTTCCTTATCATATTATAAATCATGGAAAACGACTTAAGTGGAAAGAAACCACTTTCCAGA